>NC_057813.1:232385284-232755696 GCF_018294505.1 Triticum aestivum
TACTTGTCATGTTCAGGTTTTCTATCATGTTGTTTTGCTGCTCCGAAGGGAGCTTCGTGATCTGAAATTTCAGACTAGTGTTAATTTCACTAAGTCTGAAATCTGTTTTGCATTTGCGTTTTAGCCATGCTTGTTTGAACCTCTTAATGGATGAATTTGCCTATGGCTCAGTGCTAGTGTTTTGTCAACCATCTTGTGTACATCACTGCCATGTATTTTGTTTTCATGTTTGGTGGCTGTAGCATGTTCATTTCGTTGCATTTAGATGCCTACTTGCTGTAAATCGCAGACCGGTGTCATATCTTAAAACGCTCGCCATTTCCAAACCGTAACTCCGATTCCAATGATCTTTATATCGTTTTCAAGCGATTTCATCCCCTCTATCCAGTGGCACACTTGGTTTTCCAAGTTGATGCCAGGTTCATGCATTTCCTGTCATATCTTGCATTTTGCATCCCGCATCGCATCCCGCATAGCATATCGTCATTTCATCTTATTGCTTGGTCTTGCCCGTGGTTGATTGTATTCTTGTTGCTTGTTTGTCTTGTTGGGTAGAGCCGGGAGACGAGTTCGCTACCGAGGAGCCTGTTGAGTTTGCTTGTGAGGATCCAGTCAACTCTGACAACTGTGCAGGCAAGATGATCATACCCTCGAAATCACTACTATCTTTGCTATGCTAGTTTGCTCGCTCTTTTGCTTTGCCACTGCTACGATGCCTACCCTTTTGCTTGTCAGCCTCCCAATTGCCATGTTGAACCTCTAACCCACCTTTGTCCTAGCAAACCATTGATTGGCTATGTTACCGCTTTGCTCAGCCCTTCTTATAGCGTTGTTAGATGCAGGTGAAGATTGGAGCCGTTCCTCGTGGGAACATTTATTTACTTGTTGGGATATCATTATATTGCTATGTTATCTTAATGCATCTATATACTTGGTAAAGGGTGGAAGGCTCGGCCTCTCGCCTAGTGTTTTGTTCCACTCTTGCCGCCCTAGTTTCCGTCATATCGGTGTTATGTTCCCGGATTGTTGCGTCCCTTACGCGGTTGGGTTATAATGGGAACCCCTTGATAGTTCGCCTTGATTAAAGCTTTTCCAGCAATGCCCAACATTGGTTTTACCTTTTGCCACCTAGCCTCTTTTTCCCTTGGGTTTCCGGAGCCCGAGGGTCATCTTATTTTACCCCCCCCCCGGGCCAGTGCTCCTCTGAGTGTTGGTCCACCTGTCAGCTACCGGTGGCTACCAGGGGCAACTCTGGGCTGGCCTACCCGTACCTAAGACAATCTGAGTGTGCCCTGAGAAAGAGATATGTGCAGCTCCTATCGGGATTTGTCGGCACATTCGGGCGGTGTTGCTGGTCTTGTTTTAACCTGTCGAAGTGTCTTGAGTTACCGAGATACCGAGTCTGATCGGAACATCTTGGGAGGAGGTCTATTCCTTCGTTGACCGTGAGAGCTTGTTACGGGCTAAGTTGGGACTCCCCTGCAGGGATTGATCTTTCGAAAGCCGTGCCCGCGGTTATGGGCGGATGGGAATTTGTTAATGCCCGGTTGTAGATGACTTGAACTAAACTTAATTAAAATGGATCAACCGTGTGTGTTACCGTGATGGCCCCTTCTCGGCGAAGTCCGGGAAGTGGACACGGTGTTGGAGTTATGCTTGCGCAGGATGTTCCTTTAGCTTCTCGCTCGTGCTTCGCCTTCTCTTCTCGCTCTCTTTTGCGTATAAGTTAGCCACCACATATGCTAGTCGCTTGCTGCAGCTCCACCTATATTTTCCTTATCCATTCCTATGAGCTTAAATAGTCTTGATCGCGTGGGTGTGAGATTGCTGAGTCCCTGTGGCTCACAGATACTACAACTCCAGATGCAGGTCCAGGTGATTCTGCTCCAGTTGACGATTACGAGCTCAGGTGGGAGTTCGACGAGGACTCTCAGCGTTACTACGTGTCCTTTCCAGATGATCAGTAGTGGTGCCTAGTTGGGGTTATCGATTCAGGACCTTGTCGCATGTTGGGGGTCTTTTCTATTTTGGCGCCGTAGTCGGGCCATGAGTGTTTGTTTGATGGATGTTATTTATGTACTCTGATGTGACGTGGCGAGTGTAAGCCAACTATGTTATCTTCCCCTTTTATTATATATATTGCATGGGATGTTGTAATGATTGCCTGACTTGCGACATTGCTTTCAATGCGGTTATGCCTCTAAGTCGTGCCTCGACACGTGGGAGCTATAGCCGCATCGAGGGCGTTACAGCCGGCCCATTATGGTCCGCTAAATCTTGTGGGCCTTTAGTTGGGCCGGCCCATTTAAACTTTATGGGCCACTTTTGGGCCTGTCCACATGTCAACATATCATAGGCCCATCTCGACCATTGGATGAGTGACACATGTGCCAACGCGGAGGTTCCGTCAGCCAATGAGAATTTTACATGTGGAAAATCGGCATTGGTCGTGGCTATTAGCGGGTTATGGGATCCAAAACTGGACCTGACAGCTTAACGGCGCTTTACGGCGTCCCGTTATGGTGGATGCCACGTGTCGGTCACCCTTGACGAAAGCACTTCTATGACACGTGATTTATCATCATGGAAGTGGACATTTCTGTGATCATAATTTTGGTAATGTCATGGAACACTTCTACGACAGCACAGGTATGACTATCTTGATTCTGTCATAACATCATCATGGATCTACATGCATTACAAAAAACGCGACCTACTGTGACAAACATGTATCATCATGGAAGTGTATTTTTTTGTAGTGATGGAGTTGTTGAAGACGGGATGTCACACATCGAGCGTAGGAGATCCTCCAACTTGTGGATAATGCCCTTGAGTGCGGTGATATGCTCTTGCAACAAAATATTTTCATGTGTGAGATACTTATTTTGCATGCGAGCTAGCTCAATCATCTTGAAAGATTCAATTTCAGTAGGGGTGAGATGATTGTAGTGGGGTTGAAGGAAGCCTTCTTCTTCTACTGTCGGTACTTATTCCTCCACGGCCTTCTTGATCTTGTCACCTTCCTTGATTTCCCCAATTTCTTCTCGCTTCGTCTCTATCTTCATTAGCCAAGCATCGTCGCCCACGTTGTTGGAGGCGGGGGACGACATGATGCCTAACCTTGAGAAACTCTGGCAAAAAACTGCTGAAAACAAAAACAGAGGATTTTGTCGTGGTACGGTGGTCAAAACCTTCAGGAGATTATATAATGATTTTTTACTGACCAAAAGAAGTATTGTGCAAGAAAACGGAGTACGGAGGGCACACTAGGTGCCCACGAGGCAGGGGGGCACGCCCAGGGGGTAGGGCCCGCCCTCCACCCTCGTGGATGCCTTGTGTCCTTTCCAGGCTACTTTTTATTTTCCTATTTTCTTAAATATTCCAAAACGGAGAAAAATTGCTATCAGAACTGTTTTGAAGTCGGTTTACTTACCGTACCACATACCTATTCCTTTTCGGAGTCTGAAACGTTCTGGAAAGTGCTCCTTATGTACTCCTCCGGGGTTACGGTGTCAATAACATTGGTTTCGGCATTTATGGGATCACCTGAGATATAATGTTTGATTCTTTGACCGTTTAGCACCTTTGGATTCGTGCCTTCGAAGTTGTTGATTTTTATGGCACCGGAACGATAGACCTCCTTGACAACGTAAGGACCTTCCCATTTAGAGAAAAGTTTTCTTGCAAAAAATCTTAAATGAGAGTTGTATAGCAAAACATAATCACCTACATTAAACTCACGCTTTTGTATCCTTTTGTCATGCCATCTTTTAACTTTTTCATTAAACGGTTTGGCATTCTCATAGGCATGGGTTCTCTATTCATCAAGTGAGCTAATGTCAAATAGCCTCTTCTCATCGACAAGTTTGAAATCATAATTGAGCTCTTTAATAGCCCAATATTCCTTATGTTCTAGTCCGAGAGGTAAGTGACATGCTTTTTTATAAACCATTTTATACGGAGACACACCCATAGGATTTTTATATGTAGTTCTATAGGCCCATAATGCATCATCAAGTTTCTTGGACCAATTCTTTTTAGATCTATTAACAGTCTTTTGCAAAATTAATTTATGCTCTCTATAACTCAGTTCTACCTGACCACTAGACTGTGGATGGTATGGAGATGCAATTCAATGATTAACATCATACTTAGCAAGCATTTTACGAAAAGTACCATGAATAAAATGTGAACCACCATCAGTCATAAAGTATCTAGGGACTCCAAACCTCGGAAAATAACTTCTTTAAGCATCTTAATAGAAGTTTTATGATCAGCACTACTAGTTGGAATAGCTTCTACCCACTTAGTAACATAATCAATAGCAACTAAAATATGTGTATATCCATAAGAGGAAGGAAACGGTCCCATATAATCAAAGCCCCAAACATCAAATGGTTCAATAACAAGTGAATAATTCATAGGCATTTCTTGACGTCTACTAATATTACCAATTCTTTGACATTCATCACAAGACAAGACAAACTTACGGGCATCTTTGAAGAGAGTAGGCCAATAAAAGCCAGATTGCAATACCTTATGTGCAGTTCTATCTCCCGCGTGATGTCCTCCATATGACTCGGAGTGACACTTGCGTAGGATCTGTTCCTGTTCATGCTCAGGTACACAACGTGTAATAACACCATCTACTCCTTCTTTATAAAGGTGTGGGTCATCCCAGAAGTAATGTCTTAAATCATAGATTTTCTTTTCTTTTGCTGGTATGTGAAACTAGGTGGTATAAATTTAGCAACAATGTAATTAGCATAATCAGCATACCATGGAGCAGTACGAGAAGCATTTATGACAGCTAATTGTTCATCAGGAAAGCTATCATCAATAGGTAGTGGGTCATCAAGAACATTCTCTAACCTACACAAGTCGTCTGCAACGGGGTTCTTAGCTCCCTTTCTATCAATAATATGCAAATCAAATTCTTGTAGCAAGAGAACCCATCTAATTAGTCTAGGTTTAGCATCTTTCTTTTCTGTAAGATGTTGAATAGCAGCATGATCAGTGTGAACAGTTACTTTGGAATCAATAATATAAGGTCTGAACTTATCATAAGAAAATACAACAACTAAAAATTCTTTCTCAGTAGTAGCATAATTTCTCTTGGCACTGTCTAGAGTTTTACTAGCATATTGGATAACATTTAATTTCTTATCAACTCTTTGTCCTAGAACATCACCTACAAATAATCACTAGCATCACACATGATTTCAATGGGTAAATTCCAATCAGGTGGCTGAACAATAGGTGCAGAAATCAAGGCTTTCTTAAGTATTTCAAATGCTAATACGCAATCATCATGAAAGACAAAAGGAACATCTTTTTGTAATAGGTTAGTCAGAGGCCTAGAAATTTTTGAGAAGTCTTTAATGAACCTCCTATAAAAACCGGCATGACCAAGGAAACTTCTTATACCTTTGATGTCCTTAGGACACAACATCTTTTCAATAGCATCAAGTTTAGCTTTATCAACTTCAATACTTCTCTCAGAAATTTTATGCCCCAAGACAATACCTTCATTAACCATAAAGTGGCACTTTTCCCAATTCAAGACAAGATTAGTTTCTTCACATCTCTGCAAAACTCGATCAAGGTTGCTTAAGCAATCATCAAAAGAAGTTCCATACACAGAGAAATCATCCATGAAAACCTCAACAATCTTTTCACAAAAGTCAAAGAATATAGCAGTCATACATCTTTGAAAGGTAGTAGGTTCATTACATAAACCAAAAGGCATACGTCTATAAGCAAAGGTACCGAAAGGGCAAGTGGTCTTATGATGATCCTCTTTTGACACAGGTATTTGAGAGAAACCAGAATAACCATCTAGAAAGCAAAAATGTGTATGTTTGGATAATCATTCTAGCATTTGATCAATAAAAGGTAGAGGGTAATGCTCTTTTCTAGTAGCTTTATTCAATTTGTGGAAATCAATTACCATTCTATAAATTGTAATAATTCTTTGTGGGATCAATTCATCCTTATCACTAGGAATAACAGTAATACCTCCCTTCTTAGGGACACAATGAACGGGACTAACCCACTGACTATCAGCAACATGATAAATTATACCTGCCTCCAGAACTTTAGTATTTCATTTCTTACCACTTCTTTCATCTTAGGGTTTAACCGTCGTTGGTGATCAGCAACTGGTTTAGCGTCTTTCTCCAATTTTATTTTGTGCTGGCATAGAGAGGGGCTAACACCCTTAAGATCATCAAGAGTATACCCAATAGTAGCACGGTGCTTCTTCAGAATTTTCAATAATTTCTCTTCTTCCTGCTCTGAAAGGTTAGCACTAATAATAACAGGATATATCTTCTTTTCATCAAGATAAGCATATTTGAGAGTATCAGGTAAATGTTTAAGCTCAAACACGGGATCACCTTTGGGTGGAGGAGGTTCCCTAGGATTTCAACAGGCAAGTTGTGTTTCAAAATGGGTCCCTATTTAAAGAATACTTCATCTATTTCCCTTCTTTCATTCATAAACATGTCATTTTCATGGTCTAGCAAATATTGTTCTAAAGGATCATTAGGAGGCACGACAACAGAAGCAGGACCAATAATTTCATCTTTACTAGGCAATTCTTTATCATGGGGTTGTCTATGGAATTTAGCAAAAATAAAATCATGAGACATATCCCCTAAACCAACAGTAATAGTATCATTTTTGCAATCTATCTTAGCATTAACAGTATTCAAGAAGGGTCTACCAAATATAATGGGACAAAAGTCATCTTGTGGGGAACCAAGAACAAGAAAATCAGTAGGATATTTAATTTTCCCACACAAGACTTCAACATCTCTAACAATCCCAATTGGTGAAATAGTATCTCTATTGGCAAGCTTAATAGTAATGATAACAATGATCTCCTATTTTAACAGAAACAACAGGCATGCCAACAACAGGTCTATGTTTATTTTTAGTATCGGGTCTAACAATTCTAGCAGCTTCATCACAGAAGTAAATAACATGCCCATCAATATTATCAACCAAGAGATCCTTAACCATAGCAATACTAGGTTCAACTTTAATTTGCTCAGGGGGTGTAGGTGTTCTAGTATTACTCTTACGAACCACAGTTGAAGCTTTAGCATGATCCTTTATTCTAACAGGGAAAGGTGGTTTCTCAATATAAGCGGTAGGAACAATAGGATCAACATTATAAGTGATAGTCTTTTCTTCAACTTTAATAGGTTCTTCTAGTTTTACTTCAATGGGAGGATGATATCTAAACCACTTCTCCTTAGGGAGATCAACATGAGTAGCAAATGATTCACAGAAAGAAGCTACTATCTCAGGGTCAAGTCCATATTTAGTGCTAAATTCATGAAAAGCATCGGTATCCATAAAAGATTTAACACAATCAAACTTAGGTGTTATACTTGACTCCTTACCTTCATCGAGTTCCCAATCTTCAGAGTTGTGTTTAATTCTTTCCAATAAATCCCATCTGAATTCAATAGTCTTCATCATAAAAGAACAAGTACAAGAAGTATCGAGCATGGAGCGACTATTGAGAGAAAGCCGAGCATAAAAATTTTGAATAATAATTTCTCTTGAGAGATCATGATTGGGGCATGAATATAACATTGACTTAAGCCTCCCCCAAGCTTGAGTGATACTTTATCCTTCGTGGGGCCAAAAATTATATATATATATATATATATATATAATTACGATCACGATGAATCAGATGCATAGGATAAAACTTCTGATGAAATTCCAATTTCAATCGGTTGTAGTTCCATGATCCCACATCATCATAGAGCCTAAACCATGTCAATGCCTTTCCCTTCAAAGATAAAGGGAAGACCTTCTTCTTGATAACATCCTCGGGCATACCTGCAAGCTTAAATAATCCACAAACTTCATCCACATAGATTAGGAGCATATCGGGATATAATGTTCCATCTCCTGTAAAAGGATTAGCTAGCAGTTTCTCTATCATACCCAAAGGAATTTCAAAGCAAACATTTTCAGTAGGTTCAGTAGGTTGAGGAGAAACCCTTTGCTCTACTGGTCGGGGTGAAGATACCCCGAACAAGCCCCTCAAAGGATTATTTTCCATAGTAACAAGTGACAGTAAATTTCCGCACACTATATAAATGTTTTCTTACCAAATTCCACCTACCAAAGGCGCTTCACTCCCCGGCACCGGCGCCAGAAAAGAGTCTTGATGACCGACAAGACTAGGGGATCTATCGTAGTCCTTTCAATAAGTAAGAGTGTCGAACCCAACGAGGAGCAGAAGGAAATGACAAGCGGTTTTCAGTAAGGTATTCTCTGCAAGCACTGAAATTATTGGTAACAGATAGTTTTGTGATATGGTTATTTGTAAAGGGTAACAAGTAACAAAAGTAAACAAGGTGCAGAAAGGTCGCCCAATCCTTTTTGTAGTAAAGGACAATCCTAGACAAACTCTTATATAAAGGAAAGTGCTCCCGAGGACGCATGGGAATTATCGTCAAGCTAGTTTTCATCATGCTCATATGATTCACGTTCGTTACTTTGATAATTTGATATGTGGGTGGACCAGTGCTTGGGTACTGCCCTTCCTTGGACAAGCATCCCACTTATGATTAACCCCTCTCGCGAGCATCCGCAACTACGAAAGAAGAATTAAGGTAAACCTAACTGTCGGTGTCAAAACTGGCGGATCTCGGGTAGGGGGTCCCGAACTGTGCGTCTAGGCGGATGGTAACAGGAGACAAGGGACACGGTGTTTTTACCCAGGTTTGGGCCCTCTCGATGGAGGTAAAACCCTACTCCTGCTTGATTAATATTGATGATATGGGTAGTACAAGAGTAGATCTACCACGAGATCAGAGAGGCTAAACCCTAGAAGCTAGCCTATGGTATGATTGTTCTTCGTCCTACGGACTAAAAACCCTCCGGTTTATATAGACACCGAAGAGGGCTAGGGTTACACAGAGTCAGTTACAATGGGAGGAGATCTACATATCGTATTGCCAAGCTTGCCTTCCACACCAAGGAAAGTCCCATCCGGACATGGGACGAAGTCTTCAATCTTGTATCTTCATAGTCCAGGAGTCTCGCCAAAGGTCATAGTCCGGCCATCCGGACACCCCCTAATCCAGGACTCCCTCAGTAGCCCCTGAACCATGCTTCAATGACGATGAGTCCGGTGCACAAATTGTCTTCGGCATTGCAAGGCGGGTTCCTCCTCCGAATACTTCATAGAAAATGTTGAACACAAGGATAGTGTCTGGCTCTGCAAAATAATTCCACATACCACTGTAGAGAGAATAATATTCGCACAAATCTAATCTGCTGACGTATTTCGTAGCGTGACATCATGCCACAGCCAAGCCTTTATTCGAATTGTTTTACTATCCCACCTTAGCGCGTTTTAGCGAGGCGGTTTCCTTGGCACGTCTTGTCAAGGCAGAGATCGTGTCCCCTTATTCTGGTATTCTCATTAATACGGGCGTGGGTAACCCAACTATGCCATTGGTATGACTTCTTAATTGAAAGTGAGTCCCAAACGGTCACAGGGAGGGCTCTCGGTATTCAACCTCTTTATAAAGAGACCAAGGCTCGACTCCTTTCTTTCAATCCAATCAAATCCGCCTCTCGCCTCGAGTTCCAACACCTAAAGCTCCAGATTCAGGCGCTTCGGACCTTCGATGATGTCCAGCTCTGACCTCCAAGGCCGGTGGATGCCTTCCTCCGTTATGGAAGAAGACGTGCAAAGCTGAGAGATGCCAGGTATCTAACCGGCGAAATCTCGCATAGGCTGCCTGCACAAGGGCAGGATATTCCCACTCCCCAGCCCGGCGAGAGCGTGGTGTTCGCATCTCACTTCCTTCAGGGGCTAAGCTTCCCGATTGATCCCTTCGTGAGGGGGCTCATGTTTTATTATGGGCTGGAATTTCACGACTTAGCTCCGGAGTCCATCCTCCAAATCTCCTCGTTCATTGTCGCGTGTGAGGCCTTCCTCCATATTACTCCTCACTTTGGACTGTGGCTTAAGACCTTCAAGGTAGAACCGAAGATAGTCGAGGGACAGCACGCTGAGTGCGGAGGTTCTATTAT
This sequence comes from Triticum aestivum, assembly GCF_018294505.1. Classification (NCBI taxonomy): domain Eukaryota; kingdom Viridiplantae; phylum Streptophyta; class Magnoliopsida; order Poales; family Poaceae; genus Triticum; species Triticum aestivum. The sequence goes on from NC_057813.1 coordinate 232,395,359, forward strand.
AAGCAAGATTGCCGACGCTCCATGGCCCGAGGGCTCTTTTCAAGAGGAGTTCGGCTTATGGCAACGAGAGTGGTTTTACATCACAGCTCCCAGGGGCACCACATGGGTGGCGCCACCTGCCTTTCGCTCGGGTCCCCCACCACGGCTAGCGTCATGGGTCAATAAAGGGCTTAATTGGGGGCCGTCCAAGGACGTGCCCTTGCTGCAGGGCTGCATTCAAGATCTCCTAGAAAGAGATATCAATTTGGCCGTAGTGGCGCAGGTTATGCTGATTGCCGCATACTGCCCTACAAACGTCGTCCCCTCCGTCTGTGGGAGTTTAATCCGGAAGGACCACAAGCTCTCCAACATTTTATGGGCACGATGCCCGTGGAGATGTACAAATTGTTCTTCGGATCACAAACAATGTGTCCGAACTTGTCCGAGGACGCAGGTCTGAGCTACAATCGCCCGGATACTCAAGTAAGTAGCCTTGTACCCGGACATGCTATCCGAACATTTATCGTAAAACTGCCCTTAAAAGAGCTATCCTTTGAACAGGAATGGATAGCGAAAGCAAAGCTTATCAGGTGTCCGGTCCCCCTCCCTGAGACCACGCCGGATCCCGTGTTGACCAGGATGCTGGAGATTGTGCCTTTGGAAGAAGGCGAAGAGGGGAACCAAGAAGATACCGCCTCCGTGAAGGAGGCTGTTAGGAGAGGAGGAATCAAGAATTCCCCTAACCAGGGAAAGAAAAGGACCACCTCCGAAGACCCGGAGGCGATAGCCTCAAAGCGGGGGAAGAAATCTTCGTCAGAGGGTCCGGCGCCGGAGGGTGCCCCGGCCGCATGGCGCCCCCAAGGGGATCAGCTCTCCACCGAGCCGTAAGTAAAGAGAGGGTTTTTTAAATGTGTGACATCCCTGTTTTATTTCTGAGGAAGATAACCGAAATTTTACCTTGTAGTTCGGATCTCAACCCTTCTCAGCAGAGCTCATCTTCAGGGGATCTTCGTCCGGAGATGATGGAGAGCAGAACGCCTCCCCCAGTTGTGCCGTCTTGCGAGGCGGGCGACCCCGAGGTGTCGTCTCGGAGGGTTTCTCCGAATCCGGCCTTCGAAAAAGGTCTTCGGACAAGTCTGGCACCGTCCAGTGCACGGTCGGAGGAGCTGAAGGATCTGCTCGGGCGAGCGTCTATCTCAGAAGAACACCGTGTGTTGATGAACATGGCGATTAGAAGGATTTCATCCGCGGAAAGCGGATTGTACGAGGCCGCCAGGAGTTTACTGACAGGTTTTGAGGTACGCGAAATGATGTACCTTTTGACAGTTCCGCATATATAAAATGCGCCCTGTATAGATAGTAGCCCCTGAGACTCTGTGCGTTGTCAAAAATGAGGACGTGCAGAGATCATAATCCCAGGTATAATATGTCGCCTTTCCTATGTAGGTGGCGAGGTGTTCGGTGGCTAGCCGGACTGATGAATTTGCCGAGCTAAAGCGGCAACTTGATGTGGCCGATGCTGACATCACGCTTGTCAATGAGCGGCCGGATGAGGCACAAGGTATGTAATGTCTCCGAAGACATCTGGTAAGAGGAGCTTGATGCTCGTACCTTATAACATGTGTGCTTAATGCAGATGGTGCCGCTGCCATGGAGAACCTTCGGGCGGAACTTGCCCGAGCCAAGGAGCAAGCCAGAAAAAGCGATGCGGCTGCCTTAAAGGCGGCTAAAGAGCTAAAAGCTGAACAGGGTGCTCACTGTCAGAGCAAGAAGGAAATGGCCGAGATGGCTGTAAAATTGAAGAATGCTGCCGACTGTTGCAAGCTTCTTGAAAGAGAAGATAGGGTGGCACAGAAGGACCTAGAAAAGGTCACTGCCGAGGCCAAGGACACTCGCTCTGCCATGAGAGCTATGAAGGAGGAGCTACGTCAGGCCGGAGATATCACGGCTGGAAAGCCCTATATGCTGCGGATGAAGTTCTGGGATCCTAAGTATGCTCCGTTGGACCAGAAGTGGAGTGCAGTGAACACTTATCTGGATTTGGCGGCGAGTGTCGCGGACGCGACCGAACACTTCCGGGGTCTAAATGACCATGAATTGGAAGAACTTTTTTGGTCGCAGTTCCACAATCCAGAGCGCCCACTTTCGGTATCCGATCGTTTGGCCGCATGGGCGGAGCTGAACAAGTTATCCGGACTCGCCATGAAGTATGTCGTGAGTCATCTGTGGCCGAAAGGGCCCAAGCCGAAGAGTTATTTTAGCTTGGTGCAGCAGTTCCTTGGTGCGGTGCCGCATATTGATGCAATGAAGAGGTCAGTGTGCATAGAGGGTGCACAAATGGCTCTTGCCCGTGTCAAGACATACTGGGCGGATATGAAGTCCAGTGCTATTGCATCCCAGGATTCGGACGAAAGCCGAGTACCTACCGAGCACTATTTTGAGGAAGTTCTGCAGGGCGCTCATTTAATAGAGACGCAGTGCTCGAAGGATGTTATGTTCGAATAAGACGTACTATTGTAAAACAATGTTTTGATGGAATACAAAAGCTTTTTATACTTGTGCTTTCAAGAATTAGAATACCTCCTGTGCGGCCGTTAATGTATATGTGTATATAACCTGAAAGATGGCAGTCGTTGGCTTCAGCCCCCACGCATATAATGCGGGGGTGTTCGTAGAAGGTGCATTTTCACACTTGATCCAACGTCTTGGTCCTATAAAGGAGGTGATAGCGCAGCGAACTAGGCAACCGTACTATAATGCTTTATCACTTTCACTTAGCCATAGGAGTTTGACAGTGGGGCTACTGAATAGCCCCTAGGGGCACTGCGCTTGCCCGAATTCGGGGCGCGTGTGTGCCTGACCGGGAAACGGCCCTTCGTTAATGTGGAGGAATCCTAAAGATTTCGGCAAGTCATCGAGTGGTTGACCAGTCTCTCGCTATATCATGACAGTCAGTTTTCGGCTTTCTCTACTGAGGTGCTCGCCTGGCCGAACCGGGGCACAATCGCAGTAGTTCTCCTGGTGCCGCCCTAGCCGATAGAGCGGAACGTAAGGCAGCAAAACACAGGAGCCGGGCAAACCCAACATTTGACCAAAGACATGATTCGGAGCTGATGCATATAAGGCCAAACTCGCGACGCCGAACACTCCCTAAGGTATTCGGTCTTTATGAAAACGGGCTGAACAAAAGCCCTTGGTAAGAAGCCCCTGGTGTCCAGGTACGCGCAAAATTCTGGCGTGGCCACATGCCAAGACGCCAGCCTCCTCCTCGGTTATAGCAAAAACCGGGGGATGTTATCAACAAGAGACAGTAAAAAAGGTTTACGCAGGGTCTTAATCTGAAAAGAATCCTTGAAACGGGTCCCTACTGCACGTCTGCGCCTGTGTCTCCGTTGTGCCGTATCCTGGACGGGTGTAGCACGGTGTTCGTCTGTAAAAGAGAGGAACTTAGTTGAAAACAATCGTGCGAGAAATCTATGTTAAAATAAACAAAGTATAATACAGAAAATGGGTAGAATTGAGCTTTATTGTCTCTTGGTGTAAACGCGCGGAGCCCCTTGTACAGGGGTATGCGGCTATTAAGCCTTTGTATGTTTACGCCGGACTCGTCGAGCCATGTCCGGGGTCTTGAACGACCTGTTTAGGTGCTCTAACTAGTAAAGCTGGTTTAGTGTGCGGCTGTCAAGGCAGCCGCACCATCGTCCGCGCTCGAGGAACGCTCGATATTTCCCTTTAATGAGATGATGCCTCGTGGACCGGGCATTTTGAGTGTAAGGGATGCATAATGCGGTATTGCGTTAAAGCGGGCGAAAGCTTCGCGTCCCAGTAGTGCTTGATAGCTACTTATGAATGGGGCGATGTGGAAGGTTAGCTTTTCGCTTCGGAAGTTGTCGGGGGAGCCGAACATAACTTCTAACAAGAGGGAACCCATACAATGGGTATCTGGGCCTGGCGTGACCCCTTGAAAGGAAGTGTTGCCATGGCGAATTATTGCTGGGTTTATCCCCATTTTGCAGATTGTGTCCTGATATAGCAGGTTTAGATCACTGCCGTCGTCCATTAAGACTTGTGTAAAGTGTAGTCCGTCAATTATCGGATCTAAGACCAAGGCAGTCCAGCCTGCGTTCTGGATACCTCTAGAGTAATCCTGATGATCGAAGGTGATTGGTTGTAACAACCAGTGGCGGGACTCCTCTGGGACAGGCCGTATGGCGTGTATTTCCATAGGCGCCACTCCGTTTTTCCCTTTTGTCACATGAAGTGAATTTACTATTTTGACTTCTTGCGGGAACTTCTTTTGTTCTCCGGTGCTCTGCTTGTGGGGTTCGTCGTCATCCTCGCTTGGCATGTCAAGCCCCTTGTGTTCGGCGTTGAGTTTGCCGGATTGCTTGAAGACCCAACAATCTGTGTGGGTGTGGTTTGCAGGCCTCCCGGGAGTACTATGGATTTGGCATATTTTGTCCAAGATTTTGTTGAGGTTAGATAGCTCGTCCCTATTATCTTTGGGGGCGGCTTCTTCTAATTTTGCCGAGAGCTTTTGAATCCGGCATTGACTGTTGTGCTCTTCGGGATGTTATCCTTGATCCGACGTTGTTCCTTGCTACGGCGCGGTTTCCCGTTTCCATTTCTGACTTCGGATGTACTTGGGTCACTGGTGTTGCTTCTTGCCAACCAGCTATCCTCACCTGCGCAAAAGTGGGTCATGAGGCTTGTCAATGCGGCCATTGTTCTTGGCTTTTCTTCGCCGAGGTGTCTGGCGAGCCATTCGTCTCGAACGCTATGTTTGAAAGCTGCTAGGGCTTCGGCGTCCGGACAGTCGACTATCTGATTCTTTTTAGTAAGAAATCTGTTCCAGAGTTTCCGGGATAACTCTCCGGGTTGTTGAGTTATATGACTTAGATCGTCTGCATCCGGAGGTCGGACATAGGTCCCTTGAAAATTTGCCCGAAAAGCATCCTCGAGCTCTTCCCAACTTCCTATGGTGTTTTCGGGAAGGATTTTAATCCAATGCCGGGATGGCCCATTGAGCTTGAGGGGTAAGTATTTTATGGCGTGGAGGTCATCTCCTCTAGCCATGTGTATGTGGAGGATATAATCCTCAATCCAGACTCCAGGGTCTGTTGTCCCGTCGTATGCCTCTATGTTTACGGGCTTGAATCCCGCTGGAAATTCGTGGTCCAGCACCTATCGGTGAAACATAGGGGATGTGCGGCGCCCTTGTATTTGGGTGTGTCGCGGTGTTCGGATATTTGTTGCATTGCATTGCTTACTAGAGCTTGCTTTCTTGGCCCGTAGATAGATCTGGTTGGGCCGTCTTGTTGATGCGAACCCTTGTGCGTATTGCGTGCCGGATTGAGTGCGGCGCCCTTTGCCGCTCGATGTCGGTCATGGGGTCGTCTATCCGACCTGGTGGCTTCCTTGTTTTTTGAATTCGGGGCTCTAAGTCCTCCTCATCAAATTCCAGTAGTAATTTTCACTTCGGATAGCTCTTTGTGTGGTGACTGTCACCGTACTTGTGTGCGGTGTTGAGTACTTTGCCCCATCTGATTCTGAGTGCATCTTCCGCTGTTTTGAGCTTTCGCTTCTGCTTTTTCAGGCTACACGCAGTGGCAACGAGCCTTTGGTGGAGGTTCTTCTGCTCCAGCAACTTGTCCGGCGTGAGGTTGTCCGGACTATTATATTCGTCGGGGACGGGTTGTTCGGTTTGTTTATCCAAGTTGCCCTGTTCGGACGGTTGCTCGACGGCATGTTCGTCGTCCGCCGGTTCGCCCTGCTCTATGGCTGGGTCTCTGTCGAGGTGGGGTTTGGCGGCGCTTATGCCGCCGCTTTGAGTGCTTTTCGAGGGAATGATCCCTCGTTGCGCCCTTTTGATCCTCGTCGTCGTTTCTTTTAGGTGTGTCCACCATGCATACATCGTGGGATGAGGTGGTTGTCCAGTGCCCTATAGGCGCTGGTTCTTGTTCGTCTCCTTCATCGGCGTCCATACAGTCGATGTCTTCGGAGTCGAAGTCGAGCATGTCGGTTAAATCATCGACAGTGGCTACGAAGTGGGTGGTGGGTGGGTTTCGAATTTCTTCGTCGTCCGCATCCCAACCTTGCTGACCATAGTCCGGCCAGGGCTCTCCTGATAAAGAGAGAGACTTTAGTGAACTCAGGATGTCACCGAAGGGCGAGTGCTGAAAGATGTCCGTGGCAGTGAACTCCATGATCGGAGTCCAATCGTGTTCGATTGGAAGGGGTGCAGAAAGTCCGGAGTCCGAAGAGGGGTCCGGCACCTTGGAGTCACGAGCTTCGCAAAGGACAAGGCTGGTATTCGGCTCAATCACCATAGAGATTGCAGCCCCTGAGGCGGTGTCCAACCATCCATCCTCGATTGGCGCAGTCGCCTCCGAGCTAAGGGTCGGAGCGGACACCTGAGCGGCCTTCTGGACACTGTCCGGCGGCAGAGCTAGAGCATGCCCCTCATGATGGTGCAACGCGCTCAGCTGCGGCTCGAATCCGTCGAAGATCAAGTCTCCGCGGATGTCAGCCATGTAGTTCAAACTTCCGAATCTGACCTAATGGTCAGGGGCGTAGCTTTCAATCTGCTCCAGATGGCCGAGTCAATTGGCCCGCAGTGCAAAGCCGCCGAATACGAAGATCTGTTTGGGGGGAAAAGTCTCACCCTGGACCGCGTCGTTGTTGATGATCGAAGAAGCCATCGGGCCTAAAGGTGACGACACAAAGGAACTCTCAGTGAAAGCACCAATGTCGGTGTCAAAACCGGTGGATCTCGGGTAGGGGGTCCCGAACTGTGTGTCTAGGTGATGGTAACAGGAGACAAGGGACACGATGTTTTTACCCAGGTTCGGGCCCTCTCGATGGAGGTAAAACCCTACTCCTGCTTGATTAATATTGATGATATGGGTAGTACAAGAGTAGATCTACCACGAGATCAGAGAGGCTAAACCCTAGAAGCTAGCCTATGGTATGATTGTTGTTCGTCCTACGGACTAAAAACCCTCCGGTTTATATAGACACCGGAGAGGGCTAGGGTTACACAGAGTCGGTTACAATGGGAGGAGATCTACATATCGTATTGCCAAGCTTGCCTTCCACACCAAGGAAAGTCCCATCCAGACACGGGACGGAGTCTTCAATCTTGTATCTTCATAGTCCAGGAGTCTGGCCAAAGGTCATAGTCCGGCCATCCGGACACCCCCTAATCCAGGACTCCCTCACTAACCATGGCATGAAACATATGGATCCAAACCAGCCCCTTACAAAGCAACGCATAAACTAGGGTTTAAGCTTCTATCACTCTAGCAACCCATCATCCACTTATTACTTCCAATTGCCTTCCTCTAGGCCCAAACAATGGTGAAGTTTCATGTAGTCGACGTTCACATAACACCACTAGAGGAGAAACAACATACATCTCATCAAAATATCGAACGAATACCAAATTCACATGACTACTTATAACAAGACTTCTCCCATGTCCTCAGGAACAAACGTAACTACTCACAAATCATATTCATATTCATAATCAGAGGGGTATTAATATGCATAAAGGATCTGAACATTTGATCTTCCACCGAATAAACCAACTAGCATCAACTACAAGGAGTAATCAACACTACTAGCAACCCACAGGTACCAATCTGAGGTTTTGAGACAAAGATCGGATACAAGAGATGAACTAGGGTTTCTCCAGATGAGAGGATCGATGGTGATGACGATGGTGACGATTTCCCCCTCTTGGAGGTATGTTTCCCCGGCAGAACAGCTCCGCCGAAGCCCTAGATTGGTTCCGCCTCGAGGCGGCAGCGCTTCATCCCGAAAGCTTCCTTATGATTTTTTTCCAGGGCAAAAGACACCTTATACCAGAAGATGGGCATCAGGGGGCTTCCAGGTGGCCCATGAGGCAGGGGGCGCGCCCCCACCCTCGTGGACAGAGGGTGGCCCGTCTCTGGTGCTTTCTTCGCGCAATATTTTTAATAAATTCCAAAACTGACTTTCGTGGAGTTTCAAGACTTTTGGAGTTGTGCGGAATAGGTCTCTAATATTTTGCTCCTTTACCCGCCCAGAATCCAACTGCCGGCATTCTCCCTCTTCATGTAAACCTTGTAAAATAAGAGAGAAAAGGCATAAATATTGTGACATAATGTGAAGTAACAGCCCATAATGCAATAAATATCGATATAAAAGCATGATGCAAAATGGACGTATCACTTGGGCATCCCCAAGCTTAGTGTCTTGCCTTTCCTTATTCCTTTGTCCATCGTAAACTCACCGAACACTTGAAAACTTTATCACACAAAACTCAACAATACCTCATGAGATTCATTAGTATAATCGGTAAACCATAAACTTAGGTACTGTTATAAACCAATTCATAATTATTTTGCATAATACCTACTATATTCTAACTTCTCCATGACTTATAACCCCCGATATAATCCATAGCACCATTAAAACAAGCACACTATGCAATAAAAATAGAATCTATCTAAAGCAGAACAATCTGTAATGATCTGAACTAAAACCATTCTTTTCTAACTCCTAAAATATTGAACAGTCAGGACAAGGTAAACAATTTGTATCTCAATACTAAGTAAAAATTTCAGAATTTTGCCACATTGCAGTAAAAAATGAAAATTCCTACAGTGGCTGCAAAAGTTTCTGTTTGTGCACAGAATCAATTCAATTATCATCCAAATCATCCCAAAGCCTTCACGTGGCAAAAACACTAACTAAAAAACAAAAACACAATTACAGCAGCAATAATCAAGTCAACACATCAAAACGGAAAATAAAATTTGCAATAAAGATAAATATTGGGTTGCCTCCCAACAAGCGCTATTGTTTTATGCCCCTAGCTAGGCATAATGCATAGTTTCAAGTATTATCATCTTTTGAAGTAATTCCATAGGTGGCTCTCATAATGGATTCATATGGTGGTTTAATTCTCCTCCTTGGGAAGTGTTCCATTCCATTCTTTAATGGAAATTGGAACCTTATATTTCCTTCTTTCATACCAAAAACTGCACCTATGCTTCGTAGGAAAGGCCTACCAAGTATTCTAGGACAAGATGGATTGCATTCAATATCAAACACAATAAAATCCACGGGTATATAATTTCTATTAGCAATTATGAGAACATCATTTATTCTACCCAATGATTTCTTAATTGGTGAATCCGCTAGATGCAAGTTCAGAGAACATTCATCCATATCGATGAGACCTAGAACGTCACATAAAGATTTTGGTATAGTAGAGATGTTAGAGCCTACATCACACAAAGCATTACATTCATAATCTTTGATCTTAACTTTAATAGTAGGTTCCCATTCATCTTGTAATTTCCTTGGTATTGATACTTCCAATTCTAGCTTTTCTTCATTAGCTTTAATAATGGCTTCTGGAATATGTTGAGTGAAAGGTTTATTTTGTTAGTAAGCATTGGGTGAATTAATCATGGATTGCAACAAGGAAATACGATAAATCAAAGAACAATTATCATAGTTAAATCCCCTGTAATCCAACGTAACACCCCCAGTATCATGCTACAGTAATCCCCTGTTAATGATGCCATGTCATCATGTTACTGTTGCTAATCTTCACTTGATCCAAATCACAATTCAAATTCAAATCCAATCTAAAGTCAAAAAATCATATTTGTCAGACATGAAATCTAAAATGTTCATCTTGTGCCAAATAATCTAATATTGGTAGTGAACCAACATTTTTGCAAATGTCTAAGTGCCCTAAACCACTTTAAAACAGTGGCTAAAACTATAGTTTAAATGCCTTTTTAAATTACAAAGGTTACAACTATTTCAAAAGCCTCACAATCTTTTTTGTGGCAGTGCCCAATAATTCTTTGAAATTGTTTTGTCCAGTGGCATATTTTTGCAAAGTCATTGTGGCTAAAAAAAGGCAAAAGCTACTGAAAAAAGGAGAAAATGAAAAGCAGAGGAGAGAGAGAGAAAGCTCCCTGCCTCACCTGGGCTTCGGCCCACCCAGCCAGCCGACCCAGCTAGGCCGGCCCACTCCCCCTCCTGGCCATCCCTCTCCTCTCTGTTCACGCGACCGAGCCACCCCAGCTCGTTCCCACCAGACCCGGCGCGGCGCCCTGCGCTGCCACGTCGCCGGTGAGGGGATAAGGGCAGCCCCCGATGCCTCGGGCTCCCTCCCCGCTCGCCCACTCCATGCTACTCTCCCTCTCCGCCTCTCCCTCTCCCCACCAAATCCCCTTATTCGCTTCGCCCGAATGCCCACCATCGCCGTCCACCTTGCTCCGACATGACCACCGGCCACCACGCACGTCTCTGCCATGACGCAGCTCCTTGCCGTCGTCCTCTATGCACCCTGGTGCCATTCACAAGAGCTCGGAGGCGCTGGAGCGCCATCACGCTGTCGTCTTCCTCCTCGGGACGCCGGAGCTCCACCGGCGCCGTTCGTCTGCCCCAGGCCTCCCCCGAGCCCGCTCTGCTCCTCTACAGGCGCCCTGTGAGCACTTACCTCTCCTCCGCTTGCTCCCCCGCTGTTTCCCGTGCCCGTATGCCATCGTTGCCGCCGTGGCTGAGCCCGTCGCCGCTGTCGCGCCACGCCGTCTCAGCCACCACCGGTCGAGCTCGCTTTCGAGCATGGCTTCGTGCCCCTAGCACTTCCAGGAGGCCTCCCAACCGTCCACGCCTCCTCCCGTGCCTCCCCGTACCCTCTAGCCTCGTCTCCAACCGCGCCCGAACGCCGGCGTCTGCCCCGCCTCTCGCCGTCGTCGTTCCAAACCGTTACAGGCCGCGCCGCCACCGTAGTTGGATGCGGCATCGAATTCCCGTTCGAACGCGACCAGCCGCGGTCGATTTGGCGCCCCGTAGGTTTTCCAAACGCGGTCCCGAACACCGTCGCCGCCTCCGCTCGCCGCCGACGATGCTCCGGTCGTCCCCGACGCCGGTCGTCGTCACCATCATGTGCGCGGCGCCGAGCCGCGCCCCTAGGTCCAAACCGCAGGTCCGAAGGCCCCCTGTAGCGCGGCACCAGCCAACTCCAGCGAGGCGCCACCGTTGCCTTGGTCGTCGAAGCTCTCTCTCCGGCGCCGACGCCGACGTAGCATAGTGGGCCCCGCCCCCGAGTCCCTGACCAGTGGGCCCTGGTGGCCCAGTTGACTGGCTTGACCCAGTCAACTGCTGGCTGGGCTGCCCAGTGAGACTAACATGTGGGCCCCACTTGTTTAAAACATTTTCTAAATAAATAAAACTGCTAATTAAAATTTGTTATTTAATTAGTAGTTAGTTAGTCACTGACACTTGGGGCCCACCCCTCTAATCAGTCTGTTAGATTAGTTTAACCCATTGTTTTACCCAGGGAGGCTGACAGGTGGGGCCCACCTGTCAGTTTGACCAGGCAAGAGGTCAGCCGAATGCTGACGCGTTGCTGACGTCATCTTCCATTTTTGTTAATTTGAATAATTCCAGAAAATCCTTTAATCTTTAAAAATTCATAGAAATTAAACTGTAACTCGGATGAAAATGTTTTCTACATGAAAGTTGCTCAGAAAAATCCAACGAATCCGAATGCGTGGTCCGTTCATTTGTCACATGCCGCTAGCATGCTGAACATGGAACTTTCCCCTCTCTTTCATTTGTCCGGAAAATGCTTAACACTAGGAAACCCCCTCCGGATGTTTTCCCTCTCCGTCTGCAACGTGTAGTACCGCGTTAGATCACCCCTAACACCGCGTTTTACCATGTTATGCTTGATGATGCTATGTTTGCTTTATATTTACTGTTTCTTCCCCCTCTTATCTCTGGTAGACCCCGAGACCGATGTTGCCCCTGTGATCGACTACGTCGATGACGACCCCTCCTTGCCAGAGCAACCAGGCAAGCCCCCCCCCCCCTTTGATCATCCCGATATCATCCATTCCATTCTCTCATGCTTGCTTTAGATGTTGCTACTGTTATTGTTTGCTCCTATTCTGCTGCATAGCCTGTTTATTGTAACCTGCTATTGTTACCTACCTGCTTATCCTAAACTGCTTAGTATAGGTTGGTTAGAGACCCATCAGTGACCCCCCCCCCCACTTGACTCGACTGCCCTGCTAGATTATCAGAAGACCCGATCAACGGGATCGAAGACCAGGACCCGACACCTCACGTCACATCACGCCCCTTCGTTGCTCGACTCTGCAGAGTTACTATTGAGTGCCGAGGGTGAGACCTCTACAGCACTTCTGATGTTAACCCTGTAGTGTAGCTATTCGGTCGTGGTCATCGAGGCTGATTCCGCCTTAACCACTTCCGATACGACTCTGTCATGCAACCCCTCAAGTGTGAACCTCGGGGGTGATTCCTCTTACGTTCACCTTGATGATTACATCGAGTGGAATTCACCGGGGGTGATTCCTCGGGTTTTCCCCTTGATGTTTAGACACACAGTTACTATGATTACTATGACTTTACACTGAACCATGTTACTAAAGACGGGTCGACCTTGAGGGGTACCCGCGCGAGCATAATTGCGAGTGATGAGGAGTCGGGTTGACTTGGAAGGTGCCCGTGAGATAATTACGAGGCGTGGCCGGGCATTCTTAGCCCTTGCCTCAAGTCCTCGAGACGGGGCAACGGGGTCACATCTTTTGTGAGTCTATGCTTGTTACCGCGCGTTCCTAATCCACTACGATTTGGATATTTGATCTGAGGGGCCTCTAGCCTGATAGCACTAACCATCACGTGGGCATAGTATGGGCGTTCTGCGTCGTATACATCAGCCGAAGTTTAATAGACGTCAGCGACTAAGAGGCGCGCGCCGGGTTGGACTGGTAAGCACCTGCCTTTTTAGGGAGGTAGCTAGGTCTGCTCACCGGCTGCGTTCGCAACGTGCAGGAGTTCCCGGGGAGATGGCCCATGACCCCTGGGGGCATAGGTTTAGTCCGGCGTGCTGACCTCTCTATTAAGCCTAGGTCGGGTTGCGGCGTATTGTTTGGCCGAGGCCGGGCATGACCCAGGAAAGTGTGTCCGGCCGGAGTTAATCGAGCATGGTGGGTAAGTTGGTGCACCCCTGCAGGGAAGAACTAATCTATGCATAGCCTGTCCTACGGTAACGGACACTTGGGGTTGTATCCCGATCGATGCAACTAGAACTGGATACTTCTGATGAGAATTGGATTGTGATGAGGTGATAACTGGATAGTATGGCTCTGGGATTTCTTTCTCGCAGGGAGTCGAGAAAGGATCTCCGGCCGAGGTTGATAACACTACTACTACTTTACCTTATGCTACTCTACTCCCTCTTGTTTGCTGCAAGATGGTGGTTTCCAGAAGATGCTAGTCTTCGATAGGACTAGGCCTTCTCTATATTCTGGCATTTCTGCAGCCCAGTCCACATATACAGCCTTCCTTTGATAATGTTGCATATGTAGTGTAGATCCTTGCTTGCGAGTACTTTGGATGAGTACTCACGGTTGTTGTGCTCCCCCTTTCCCCCCTTCTTTCTTCTTTCTGGTTGTTGCAACCAGATGCCACCTTTGACGACTGCTGCTACCCCGAGGGTGCCTACTACCACGTGACGGACATTGACGACCAGGAGTAGTTAGGAGGCTCCCAGGCAGGAGGCCTTGCCTTTTCGATCGTAGATGCTTTTGTGCTAGCCTTCTTAAGGCAAACTTGTCTAACTTATGTCTGTACTCAGATATTGTTGCTTCCGCTGACTCTTGTGTATTCGAGCTTATGTATTCGAGCCCTCGAGGCCCAGGCTTGTAATATAAAGCTTGTATTTTTTTTAATTTGTGTCTAGAGTTGTGTTGTGATATCTTCCCGTGAGTCCTTGATCTTGATCGTACACATTTGCGTGTATGATTAGTGTACGATTGAATTGAGGGCGTCACAAGTTGGTATCAGAGCCGACTGCCTTTAGGATCCCCCTTTCCAACTCCTTGGCCGAAGTTGAGTCTAGAAACCAAAAGACGTTTTACTAACTTGGTTGTGTGCCTTACGGGCCCACGTCGCCAATTGGGTGGTATTAGGATCTTTTATTCCTCGTCTATACTCTGGGACTCTGATCTCTCTTCCATTCGGGTTAAAAGAATTTGCTAACTCTAACATTAGCATCTCGTAACTACTTCCTCCCGGAGAGCCCCTTATTACAGATGATCGCCTGTTGTACCAGAAGACTTCGAAGTTACTCTCCGATGTTCTCCCGAGAACATGTGCTCGTCGCTTTTGCAATTTCCTTCCACCGTCAACCACTATGAATAACTACATACACCTATTGTTCTTACATCATATTCCAGCTGCTCTTGTTATTACAAGATGCTTCGTAATACACTCCGTTGTTCCGAGAATCTTTTTTTTGCCTACTGCCTTGCAGTTCCTTGTCTCCTGAAAATACACCAACAAATTAATCCTCACAAATATCGAGGATTTCTTTTTCCCCAGTTGTTCATGTATTCCACAAAAGTCGTCGAAATACCATTCAATCTTCCGAAAATCCTTAGCAGCCTATTGTTGTTGAAATTCTTGCTTGTTTGCATTATGGATAATCCCATAAGTCTAGTAATCTTATTGGCATCCTTTGTCACTATCCTTTTGAGTCCATTGATTCAATATGTTGCGGATGCTCGCAATCCTCAGTCGGATCATAGAATTCATCCTTCCGGCTTGGAAGTCATTTGACCAAGAGCTGTTTATCGACCAATCAAATTGTTGTCGATTGTATCCCTAGGGCTATTCAACTTACTTATCTTTTGATCAGAGCCTCTGCTTCAGATCTTCTGATTTGAAAATCGTAATTCCTTTGTATTCAAACTTTGAAGTTATCCAGTTATATCTATAATCCGATGCCTTTGCATTCTTTCTTCTTCTGGTTGAGTACCGATACTCACATCAGATCCTATGTGGACCGCCAGATCCTTTGTTGGATTTTATCCGACAATGTCCTTCATATTCAAAGAACCTCGTGAAGTTCTTTCCCAGATACATAATGCCTTTGATAATTGTATCCTCTCCTTTTGTCAACCATGCTCTGCTTTCAAGCTTGTGTTGTTTACTTTTGAAGTTTGTGAAATAGGTTCCTAAGATTCCCCTATGGGTTGAACCTATGCTTCCCATAATCCGTTTGAACCCGAGAGTTTTAACGAGTCTTACTCTTCTGGTGTTTAGCCAGATAATGTTTCAACACTACAACTTCATCGAAAGTGAGATGTAAATGAAATGATATGCATTGAAGAAGTGGGAGCCAACCTTGAACTTTGTGTTCATGCCCATGGACCCGATGTAGATCTTATCATGGAAGCTTCTCTTAAAATTAATTATCCCCATGGTATAAGATCATCTAATATTTGGGATTTGATCCCTTGCAACCGTGGTTCTGACCATGAGTGTTCCCCTTTGATCCCATTTCTCGGACAAGTCAAAGTACTCGCCTTCTGCAGATCAATACATCTCCGCAACCTCTATTTTGATCTTCCTTCGATTATTACTGAGGGAGTTCCGGACTAGGGGGTGTCCGGATAGCCGAACTATCATCATCGGCCGGACTCCAAGACTATGAAGATACAAGATTGAAGACTTCGTCCCGTGTCCAGATGGGACTTTCCTTGCCGTGGAAGGCAAGCTTGGCGATACGGATATGTAGATTTCCTACCATTGTAACCGACTCTGTGTAACCCTAGCCCTCTCCGGTGTCTATATAAACCGGATGGCTTTAGTCCATAGGACGAACAACAATCATACCATAGGCTAGCTTCTAGGGTTTGGCCTCCTTGATCTCGTGGTAGATCTACTCTTGTAACACACATCATCAATATTAATCAAGCAGGACATAGGGTTTTACCTCCATCAAGAGGGCCCGAACCTGGGTAAAACATATGTCCCTTGTCTCCTGTTACCATCTGCCTAGACGCACAGTTCGGGACCCCCTACCCGAGATCTGCCGGTTTTGACACCGACATTGGTGCTTTCATTGAGAGTTCCTCTGTGTCGTCACTGATAGGCTCGATGGCTTCTTCGACCATCATCAACGACGTAGTCCAGGGTGAGACCTTTCTCCCCGGACAGATCTTCGTATTAGGCGGCTTTGCACTGCGGGCCAATTCGCTTGGCCATCTGGAGCAGATCGAAAGCTACGCCCCTGGCCGTCAGGTCAGATTTGGAAGTTTGAACTTCACGGCTGACGTCCGCGGGGACTTGATCCTCGATGGATTCGAGCCACAGCCGAGTGTGCCGCACTGTTGCGATGAGCATGATTTAGCTCTGCAGCCGGATAGTACCCTGGAGGCCGCACCCGAACCCGCTCCGATCTTTAATTCGGAGCCGGCTGCGCAGATCGAGGATGGATGGCTAGACACCGCCTCGGGAGCAGCAACCTCTACGGCGATAGAGCCAAACACTGACATTGTCCTTCATAAGGCTCGTGACTCCGAGGTGCCGGACTCCGAACCTCCCGCGCCCCCTCCGATCGAATCTGATTGGGTACCGATCATGGAGTTCACAGCAGCGGACATCTTTCAACACTCACCTTTCGGCGACATCTTGAGTTCACTAAAGTGTCTCTCATTATCAGGAGAGCCCTGGCCGGACTGCGGTCAGGACGGTTGGGATGCGGACGACGAAGAAATTCAAAGCCCACCCACCACCCACTTGGTAGCCACTGTCGACGATCTAGCCGACATGCTAGATTACGACTCCGAAGACATCGACGGTATGGGCGACGATGCCGGAGACGACCAAGAACCAGCGCCATCCGGGCACTGGAAAGCCACCTCATCATATGACATATACATGGTGGATATCCCAAAGGATGGGAATGGCGAAGGAACAGAGGAGGATGACCCCTCCAAGAAACAGCCCAAGTGTCGGCGTCAGCGGCGCCGCTCTAAATGCCGCCACAGCAAGAATGAAGATTCCTGCACCGAAGATAATAATACACCGGACAGTGCCGAAGGTAACCCACTCCAGCAAGATGCAGCGTAGGAGGACGGAGACGCCAGCCCTCATGAGAGAGCGGCAGAAGAAGAGGTAGAGGATTATATGCCTCCCTCCGGAGACGAGGCAAGCCTCGACGACGATGAATTCGTCGTGCCTGAGGATCCCGTCGAACAAGAGCGTTTTAAACGCAGGCTTATGGCCACGGCGAACAGCCTCAAGAAAAAGCAGCAACAGCTTAGAGCTGATCAAGATCTGCTAGCCGACAGATGGACTAAAGTCCTCGCGGCCGAAGAGCATGAGCTCGAACGCCCCTCCAAAAGCTACCCTAAACGCAAGTTGCTCCCCCGATTAGAGG
The DNA here is from genome assembly GCF_018294505.1 of Triticum aestivum. Classification (NCBI taxonomy): domain Eukaryota; kingdom Viridiplantae; phylum Streptophyta; class Magnoliopsida; order Poales; family Poaceae; genus Triticum; species Triticum aestivum. Next base: position 232,412,604 of record NC_057813.1, read on the forward strand.
AGGAAGCGTATGAACTCGCATCACCAGGACACAATACGGCTGACCGACCACCCCGTGGTCGCGACAGAGAGGCCTCTAGGCCCTTCACTAGACCCGTACCCCGGCATTGCTCGAAAAGCACAAGGCCACAGGGAAATGCTCCGGACTTGCGAGATATATTGGAGGATAAGGCAAGACAATCAAGATCGATCTATGGATCACGTGGGCGCCCCATGGTACGTGACGACAACCGTCGCGCCGGACACAGTAAGTCCGGCCGGGCCGAACAAAACAGACAAAGCTCTTTTGAGCTCCGTCGTGATATCGCCCAGTACAGAGGCGCCGCACACCCACTATGCTTCATAGATGAAGTAATGGATCATCAAATCCCCGAAGGGTTTAAACCCGTTAATATCGAATCTTACGATGGCACAACAGACCCCGCGGTTTGGATCGAAGACTATCTTCTTCACATCCACATGGCCCGTGGTGACGATCTTCATGCCATCAAATATCTCCCCCTCAAGCTTAAAGGACCAGCCCGGCATTGGCTTAATAGCTTGCCAGCAGAGTCAATTGGGAGTTGGGAAGACCTGGAAGCCGCATTCCTCGATAACTTCCAAGGCACGTATGTGCAACCACCATACGCTGATGACCTAAGCCACATAATTCAGCAGCCAGACGAATCGGCCAGACAATTCTAGACACGGTTCTTAACCAAGAAAAACCAAATAGTCGACTGTCCGGATGCGGAGGCCCTCGCGGCCTTCAAGCATAACATCCGCGACGAGTGGCTTGCCCGGCACCTCGGACAGGAAAAGCCGAAATCCATGGCAGCCCTCACATCACTCATGACCCGCTTCTGCGCGGGTGAGGATAGCTGGCTAGCACGCAGCAACAACCTCAGCAAACATTCTCGCAGTCCGGATTTCAAGGACCGAAATGGCAGGTCACGTCGTAACAAAAACAAGCGCCGCATCAACGGCGACAATAGTGAGGATACGGCAGTCAATGCCGGATTCAGAGGCTCTAAACCCGGTTAGTGGAAAAAGCCATTCAAAAGAACTGCTCCGAATCCGTCCAATTTGGACCAAATGCTCGATCGCTTGTGCCAGATACACGGCACCCCCGAAAAGCCAGCTAACCACACCAATAGGGACTGTTGGGTATTCAAGCAGGCAGGTAAGTTAATTGCTGAAAACAATGACAAGGGGCTGCATAGCGATGACGAGGAAGAGACCCGACCGCCGAACAATAGAGGACAGCAGGGTTTCCCCCCACAGGTGCGGACGGTGAACATGATATACGCAATGCATATACCGAAAAGGGAGCGGAAGCGTGCACTCAGGGATGTATACGCGATGGAGCCAGTCGCCCCGAAGTTCAATCCATGGTCCTCCTGCCGGATCACTTTTAACCGAAGGGACCACCCCACCAGCATCCGCCATGGCGAATTCACCGCATTAGTCCTAGACCCAATCGTCGATGGATTTCACCTCACCAAAGTCCTGATGGACGGCGGCAGCAGCCTGAACCTGCTCTATTAGGATACAGTGCGCAAAATGGGCATAGACCCCTCATGGATTAAACCTACCAAGACGACCTTTAAAGGCGTCATACCAGGTGTAGAAGCCAATTGTACAGGCTCAGTTACACTGGAAGTGGTCTTCGGATCCCCGGATAACTTCCGAAGCGAGGAGTTAATCTTTGACATAGTCCCGTTCCGCAGCGGCTATCATGCCTTGCTCGGACGTACCGCGTTCGCAAAGTTCAACGCGGTGCCGCACTATGCATACCTCAAGCTCAAGATGCCAGGCCCTCGAGGAGTCATCACGGTCAATGGAAACACTGAACGTTCTCTCTGAACAGAGGAACACACAGCGTCTCTCGCGGCAGAAGTAGAATGCAGCCTCTTAAGGCAATTCTCGAGTCCGGCCATTAAGCGACCGGACATAGCTAAGCGCGCCCGGAGTAACCTACAACAAGACCACCTGGCACGTTCCGAGCACGCGTAGCAGTGCGGACCCAACCCCAGCCCCTTCAAAACATCAAAGCAGGTCCTTCGCGTACACCATTACGCTCTGAAGACACCATGGGCATGGGAGGAGGGGCACGACCACAATAAGCCCAGACTGCGGCTCAACCACACCAGGGGCTCTCAAGTGTGTCATTCTTTTTTTCTTTTTACCTTTTATTTTTTACCCTCAGGACTCCGTTCGACAGAGGCCCTGTCGGGCAGCAGACCTGCCGAACTCACGATGCAACAGGCAGGGAAGGATAAAGGCTACAACGAATATACAGGTGGTCTCCATTACGAGCATTTTTATACACCAATCCGCAGCCTACCCCTGGAGGGGGACATGTTTAACAATCCCATCCCTTGCTTATCGCACTATTTGTATCGTTCTGCATTCATAGCAGCACTTATTGAATAAAACAATGCATCACCTTTTTGCTTATAATTGCATTTCTTTTTCATACATATGTTCATTTACGACATGTTGCATCCGTACACTTTGGTACGGTTAACACACACCAGGGGCTTATGTTTCCCGCATCATGGTGTGATAAGTCCGAACACTTTCACAAGTGCGGCACCCCGAACTTATAGCATTATATGCATCGGCTCCGAATCATGTCTTGGGTCAATAGTTGGGTTTGCCCGGCTCCCATGTTTTGGTACCTTACGTTCTGTTATATCAGCTAAGGTAGCACTGGGAGAACCACTGCGATTGCGCCCCAGTTGAGCTGGGTTAACGCCTCAGTGGAGAAAGCTAAAACTGACCGTCATGATGAGGCGAGAGCCAGTCGCTGTTCGAGAGGTTTTTGCGAGTCCTTAAAGACTTATGCCGCTTAGAGCGAGGAGCCGGATCTTGTCCAGCCCAGGCGTGGATAGCGCCCCAAATTCGGCCTTCCGAAGACTAGGGGCTTCGCCGAAATTTAAAATTATAGAATTCCATGGCTAAGTGAGAGTGTTCAAACATTATAAGTCCGGTTGCCTTGTTCGCTGTGTTGAGCGCCTCCCTAGATGGACCCAAAAATGGGAACAAGAGTGCTCAAGTTTATCCCGAACACCCCGACACTCGTGGCATGGGGGTTGAAGCCGACGACTTGCCATCTCTCAAATTTGATAAACAGCCGCACAGAAGGTAATATTTTAAATTAACAAGCGTTGTGTAGCGCATATGAACTAAGTTTTCAGCGCACAGGATAACAAAATGCGAGTCTACTCAAAAATTACATCTTTGGAGCACTCCCCCGCAATAGTGCGGGCGCCCCTCAGCACACTCTTATAATACATCTTGGGCGTGCGATGCTCCTTGCCCTCTGGTGGCGGGTCCGTCACAAGCTTCTGAGCATCCATCTTGCCCCAATGCACCTTCGCGCGGGCAAGGGCCCGACGGGCACCCTCAACCCACGGGGACGCATCCACCAGCCGCACCAGGCCGAAGTAGCTCCCAGGCATGGCCTCCTTAGGCCACAACCGAACTATGAGGCCCTTCATGGCATGTTCGGCCGCCTTGTGGAGCTCGACCAGCTGCTTCAGCTGGTCGCTAAGGGGCACCGGATGTCCGGCCTCAGTATACTGAGACCAGAAGACCTTCTCCGTCGAGCTCCCCTCCTCGGCCCGTTAGAATGCGGCAGCATCGGACACGCTGCGAGGAAGATCTGCGAACGCTCCTGGAGAGCTCCGAATTCGGGTAAGCAACAGGTAATTAACACTCACATGCTTACTTTGCATGAAAAATGCCTTACGCACTGCTATTTTCTTCACCGCCTCAATCTCCTAGAGGGCCTTGTAGGCTTCGGCCTTAGCGGCTTTGGCACTCTCAAGAGCCGTTGCAAGCTCAGACTCTCGAGTCTTCGAGTCACGCTCCAGGCTCTCATGTTTTTTCATGAGATCCTGGAGCTCTTGCTGTACCTCCGCCACCCGCGCCTCCTGTTTCTCTCGCTCGGTGCGCTCTGCGGCCGCATTTTGTTCGGCCGCGGCCACCGCCTCTTTCAGGGTCGCCACCTTGTTAGTGGCCCCTGCAATACCCACGTTATCCTTGTCATTCTTTTTGCAACCAAAATCCTTTTCTGTAAGGTACAATTTTACTCAGGTGTTACTCACCTTCCTTGTCCTCGAGCTGCTTCTTGGCACGGCTGAGCTAGTTCTCGGACCGCTCGAGGTTTTCCTTCAAAGTATTGACCTTCGCAGTCAGTGCGGCAGAGGTCAGCAGCATAGCCTGCAATCACATATTGACATTTTTTTTATATAACTCCTGTGTATATATTTTTAGATCCTCAGTCCGGCTTTTCTTTCCGAACACCGAACCGAGCATCAGGGGCTACTATCTATGCGGTACCATTTTATACATATTGAAATTCTTACCTCAAAGCCTGTTAGAAGGCTGCTGCAGGCTTCGGTCAGCCCGCTCTTGGCGAGCTGCACCTTCTGAATCACCGCACTCATAACAGTGCGGTGTTCCTCTTCGATGGAGGCGCCGTTGAGCACCTCCAACAAGTTATCCGGCACCTCCGGTTGGACGGAGGCAGCCGGCGTCATGGTCTTGCCCTTCTTGCGAAGGGGTCGCCCGCCGGACTCCGGAGCCACTGTGGGTTCTGGGGCCGAGTCCGGTGCAAAGTTCGGGAGGTTGTCCTGCGACACCTCCGGGGCCCTCTCCTCCTGGTGGGTCCTTTCCTTGGATCCCACCTCGGCATCGTCCGCATCACGGGGGGTGGAGGCCGTCAGGAGAGAATCCATATCCGACGCACCTAAGGACCCGCTCGACGAGGCGGGAAGATCATCCTTAGGCGGACTGGGGGGTTGTATGCGGCATTAGAAAGACATTATGTGGCGAAAAATAAAAACCTTGAAGTTATTCGGGAGTCCGGATACTTACGATCTCACCAGGGGCTTGGCCCTTGGAGGCCAGTCCTTGTCGTCGTCACTGTTGTTGGTGGAGCAGTCCGGGGGAAGAGTTTTTCCCTTCTTGGACCCTTCGGCCTCCCTTGTTGGGGAGGCCTTCCTTTTCTTCCCTCCCCCCGCTGGGGGAGAGGCTTTCTTCTTCTCCTCCTCGCCTTGGTGGGAGGAGTCGGCCTCGGATTCATCATCCGATAGCACTTGAAAACAGGAACTCTTCCGAGTCCCCGTGGCCTTCTTCTTGGCCTTCTTCTCCGACACCACGTGGGGTGCCGGAGCCAGCAGCCCCGTTAGGCGGGCATCCGCTGGGTCCTCTGGCAATGGGGCCGGACAAATAGTCCATTCGGCCTTCGCCAGCCATTCCTGTCAAAGGCAAAGAGAGTTTAGATCCCGCATAGAGTCAAACTATGGAAAACAAGTGGTGAAATCACTTACCTCGTCAGCTAGACACTGCGAGTGGAATCCGCGATCTTCGGTAGCGGATGCGGGAGCTTCGGCGCCCTTGAACAGCACCTTCTAGACATCTTCGTACGTAGTGTCGAAGAGCCCGCTCAGGGTCTGGTGCTGCGCCGGATCAAACTCCCACATGTTGAAGCCCCATCGTTGGCACGGGAGAATCCGGCGGATGAGCATGACCTGGACTACGTTGACAAGCTTGAGCTTCTTGTCCACCAGCTTCTGGATACAGGCTTGGAGTCCGGTCAGCTCCTCCGAATCCCCCCAGATCCGGCCGCTCTCTTTCTAGGAGGTGAGCCATGTAGGGATGCCGGATCTGAATTCGGGGGCCGCTGCCCAATCAGGGTCACGCGGCTCGGTGATGTAGAACCACCCCGATTGCCACCCCTTGATGGTTTCCACGAAAGTGCCCTCCAGCCACGTAACATGGGACATCCTGCCCACCATGGCGCCTCCGCACTCCGCTTGGCTGCCCTTCACAACCTTCGGCTTGACACTGAAGGTCTTGAGCCACAAGCCGAAGTGGGGCTGGATGCAGAGGAAGGCCTCGCACACGACAATAAACGCCGAGATGTTGAGGATGAAATTCGGGGCCAAATCATGGAAATCTAGGCCGTAGTAGAACATGAGCCCCCGGACAAAGGGATGAAGTGGGAAGCCTAGTCCGCGGAGGAAATGGGGAAGAAATACTACCCTCTCATGGGGCCTGGGGGTGGGGATGAGCTCTCCCTCGTCGGGGAGCCGGTGCGTGATGTCACTGGACAAATATCCGGCGTCGCGCAGCTTCTGGATCTGCCCCTTCATGACGGAGGAGGCCATCCACTTGCCTCCCGCTCCGGACATAGTTGGAGAAGGTTGAGGTGAGAAGTGCGGACTTGGGCGCTGGAGCTCGAGTTCGCGGAGATGGATAAGCCAAGGAGGAAGAAGGCGCAGGTAAAAGGGTTGGATCTTTATCCCCTTATATGGGCAGACAAGAACATGTGTCCCCACCGGCCTGGTAAAACTCGCTTATCTCCCAAGCGTCACAATCAATGGCGCGGTTGGGTTACCCACGTCCGTATTGGTGGGAATCCCGGAATAAGGGGAACACGATCTCTGCTTCGACAAGACGTGCCAAGGAAACCGCCTCGCTAAACGCATGGAGGTGGAACAATAAAAACGATTTGAGTAAAGGCTTGGTAATGGCATGACGGCACGCCACAAAATACGTCAGCAGATTGAACTTGTGTAATATTATTCTCTCTACAGTGGTACGTGGAATTTATTTTTGCAGAGCCGGACACTATCCTGGTGTTCACAATCTTCTATAAATTATTCGGAGGAAGAACCCGCCTTGCAATGCCGAAGACGACATGCGCGCCGGACTCGTCGTCATTGAAGCCTGGTTCAGGGGCTACTGAGGGAGTTCCGGACTAGGGGGTGTCCGGATAGCCAAACTATCATCATCGGTCGGACTCCAAGACTATGAAGATACAAGATTGAAGACTTCGTCCCGTGTCCGGATGGGACTTTCCTTGGCGTGGAAGGCAAGCTTGGTGATACGGATATGTAGATTTCCTACCATTGTAACCGGCTCTGTGTAACCCTAGCCCTCTCCGGTGTCTATATAAACTGGATGGCTTTAGTCCATAGGACAAACAACAATCATACCATAGGCTAGCTTCTAGGGTTTGGCCTCCTTGATCTCGTGGTAGATCTACTCTTGTAACACACATCATCAATATTAATCAAGCAGGACGTAGGGTTTTACCTCCATCAAGAGGGCCCGAACCTGGGTAAAACATCGTGTCCCTTGTCTCCTGTTACCATCCGCCTAGACGCACAGTTCGGGACCCCCTACCCGAGATCCGCCGGTTTTGACACCGACAATTACCCTCCAATATCTCGAGGATACCAAAAGACCGTGTTGCTTCCTATGAGTCTTCATCTGGTATTGCTCCTCACCGGTTTCATATTTCCCCTGCGTTCTGATTTATTAGTCACTCAAGAACACCGATGAATGAATCGATCCCGCACTCCGAATCAATAACTCTAAGTGATTTTCGTTGCTTACGAGTTAAATACCCCCTCAAGTCATTCCTTGCCTAATCGGGTATATCATTATCGTGCTAATTTTAACTGTGCTACCTGGTCTTTATTCCTGGAGCACAACTTTTCGATGATGAGCGAAGCTTACCTCGGTCTTCCTCATCTTATCATTCCGCCTTGAACAGCAAGCTTGATTTTGAGTTTGTCACGTACTCGTGGTTCCAATAATATTTCGCTTCATCATTCCTTTGACTTGATGTCATTGCCGATCGATTACTTCTTCATGAAATCTCTCGACAAATGTGTCATGATCGTCATCAACTATCTGAGCTCTTCCAGGATATCAATCGAATTCGTGATGAGAAATACCATCCTTGCCCGTCGTTGGTTTGTGTTATCATCGACAACATTCTTGTCTCCCCCCCCCCCCAACACAAACTTATTCATAAATTTTGGAAATACATCCTTTTTGACATGTCGGTGGATTGCTGCTGAATCCTCGGCCACCTCCTCATATTTTCCTTGCTGAAATTATATGACTTATTTTATAAGTTGTTTCGGATGAATCCTTTTGTGTTTCCGAAGTCCGACCTTTACCTGTTGACCATATCAATGCTATCTTGAAGAATGAGGTGGTACTCAAACATCAACCAGAACATTGAAAGCACAATGCTAAATGTTTCTTGATCAGTTACCCTAACACCGCTGTATGGGTAATATCATGATTCTTCCCTCTCCCCATTATCTAAATGCTTTTGAACTTGTTGTCCTATCATGTATATCCTGCTCCGCTTTTCCTTGGGAAGGATATACTCCCAACTCTTATGTGTAAATACATCTTCCTTTCCATTGGGTTGTTTGATTTGATAATCATATTTTTCCTTTCCATTGGTATGTTTAACCCTTCTTGTGATCTATATGATATAAGAAGTAATAATTCCCTGCTTATGTAAACGCCTCGGTGTACTACTCTATCAGTAAGACCCCGTTACTATTGTTGATGACATTTCGGTAACCACCGATGGAAGAGAACCTTGCCTATAGGTCCGCCTCGTTCAACGTGCAGGAAAATGGTTCTCTTCGTCCCTTGCCCTTGGTACCAACGTTGTCGCCAACATAACAGGCATGCTATTCTTTGACATGCCTCGCTATCATGGCCATGCAAGATGTTAGCGTCCTTCCTACTTTTGAACCACGAGGTGGGCCCATAACCCACAGTTCCACAGGATTAAAACCTGACTCCTATACATCCTTGATTCTAAAGTATCCTTTTTCACTTGCCTTCGTATGTAATTCATGAGCCACCTTCCTAGTGATCTATTCTAGTATCAGACGCAATAATTTTTGTTGTTATTGTTGCTCTGAACCCCTTTCCCCTTTTGATTAGGCATCGAATGATTGCCTGCCCGTTAAAACTTCTCATGGCACCTTCATACTTTGGTCTTGATGTTTTATTAAGTTTCAACTCGATACATACTTCCGCCTCATTCCTTGAATTGTCACCAGATAATTAACCCTATAAGGGTCAGTTCTCCCGAAATTACTCTTTACTTCTCCACTTAAATCTCGGGACGAGATTTCTTGTAGTGGAGGAGATTTGTAACACCCCCAGTATCATTAATCCCTGTTAATGATGCCATGTCATCATGTTACTGTTGCTAATCTTCACTTGATCCAAATCACAATTCAAATTCAAATCCAATCTAAAGTCAAAAATTCATATTTGTCAGACATGAAATCTAAAATGTTCATCTTGTGCCAAATAATCCATAACTAATATTGGTAGTGAACCAACATTTTTGCAAATGTCTAAGTGCCCTAAACCACTTTAAAACAGTGGCTAAAACTATAGTTTAAATGCCTTTTTAAATAACGAAGGTTGCAAATATTTCAAAAGCCTCACAATCTTTTTTGTGGCAGTGCCCAATAATTCTTTGAAATTGTTTTGTCCAGTGGCATATTTTTGCAAAGTCATTGTGGCTAAAAAAAGGCAAAAGCTACTGAAAAAAAGGAGAAAAGGAAAAGCAGAGGAGAGAGAGAGAAAGCCCCCTGCCTCACCTGGGCTTCGGCCCACCCACCCAGCCGACCCAGCTAGGCTGGCCACTCCCCCTCCTGGCCATCCCTCTCCTCTCTGTTCACGCGACCGAGCCACCCCAGCTCGTTCCCACCAGACCCGGCGCAGCGCCCCGCGCTGCCACGTCGCCGGCGAGGGGATAAGGGCAGCCCCCGATGCCTCGGGCTCCCTCCCCGCTCGCCACTCCATGCTACTCTCCCTCTCCACCTCTCCCTCTCCCCACCAGATCCCCTTCTTCGCTTCACCCGAACGCCCACCATCGCCGTCCACCTTGCTCCGACATGACCACCGGCCACCACGCACGTCTCTGCCATGACGCAGCTCCTTGCCGTCGTCCTCTACGCACCCTGGTGCCATTCACAAGAGCTCGGAGGTGCTGGAGCACCGTCACGCCGTCGTCTTCCTCCTCGAGACGCCGGAGCTCCACCGGCGCCGTTCGTCTGCCCCAGGCCTCCCCCGAGCCTGCTCTGCTCCTCTACAGGCGCCCTGTGAGCACTTACCTCTCCTCCCCTTGCTCCCCCGCTGTTTCCCGTGCCCATATGCCATCGTTGCCGCCGTGGCCGAGCCCGTCGCCGCTGTCACGCCACGCCGTCTCAGCCACCACCGGTCGAGCTCGCTTTCGAGCACGGCTTCGTGCCCCTAGCACTTCCAGGAGGCCTCCCAACCGTCCGCGCCTCCTCCCGTGCCTCCCCGTACCCTCTAGCCTCGTCTCCAACCGCGCCCGAACGCCAGCATCTGCCTCGCCTCTTGCCGTCGTCGTTCCAGACCGTTACGGGCCGCGCCGCCACTGTAGCTGGATGCGGCGTCGAATTCCCGTACGAACGCGACCAGCCGCGGCCGATTTGGCGCCCCGTAGGTTTTCCCAACGCGCTCCCGAGCACCGTGGCCGCCTCCGCTCACCGCCAGCGATGCTCCGGACGTCCCCGACGCCGGTCGTCGTCACCATCGTGTGCGCGGCGCCGAGCCGCGCCCTTAGGTCCAAGCCGCAGGTCCGGAGGCCCCCTGTAGCGCGGCCCCAGCCAACTCCGGCGAGGCGCCGCCGTTGCCTTGGTCGTCGGAGCTCTCTCTCCGGCGCCGACGCCGACGTAGCATAGTGGGCCCCGCCCCCGAGTCACTGACCAGTGGGCCCTGGTGGCCCAGTTGACTGGCTTGACCCAGTCAACTGCTGGCTAGGCTTCCCAGTGAGACTAACATGTGGGCCCCACTTGTTTAATACATTTTCTAAATAAATAAAACTGCTAGTTAAAATCTGTTATTTAATTAGTAGTTAGTTTGTCACTGACACTTGGGGCCCACTCCTCTAATCAGTTTGTTAGATTAGTTTAACCCACTGTTTTACCCAGAGAGGCTGACAGGTGGGCCCCACCTATCATTTTGACTAGGCAGCAGGTCAGCCGAATGTTGACGCATTGCTAACGTCATGCTGACGTCATCTTCCATTTCTGTTAATTTGGATAATTCCAGAAAATACTTTAATCTTTAAAAATTCATAGAAATTAAACCGTAACTCGGATGAAAGTGTTTTCTACATGAAAGTTGCTTAGAAAAATCCAACGATTCTGAATGCGCGGTCGGTTCATCTGTCACATGCCGCTAGCATGCTGAACATGGAACTTTCCCCTCTCTTTCATCTGTCCGGAAAATGCTTAACACTAGGAAACCCCCTTCGGATGTTTTCCCTCTTCGTCTGCAACGTGTAGTACCGCGTTAGATCACCCCTAACACCGCGTTTTACCATGTTATGCTTGATGATGCTATGTTTGCTTTATATTTACTGTTTCTTCCCCCTCTTCTCTCCGGTAGACCCCGAGACCGATGCCGCCACTGTGATCGACTACGTCGACGACGACCCCTCCTTGCCAGAGCAACCAGGCAAGCCACCCCTTTGATCATCCTGATATCGTCCATTCCATTCTCTCATGCTTGCATTAGATGTTGCTACTGTTATTGTTTGCTCCTATTCTACTGCATAGCCTGTTTATTGTAACCTTCTATTGTTACCTACCTGCTTATCCTAAACTGCTTAGTATAGGTTGGTTAGAGACCCATCAGTGACCCCCCCCCACTTGACTCGACTGCCCCGCTGGATTATCAGAAGACCCGATCAACGGGATCGAAGACCAGGACCCGACACCTCACGTCACATCACGCCCCTTCGTTGCTCACCTCTGCAGAGTTACTATTGAGTGCCGAGGGTGAGACCTCTACAGCACTTCTGATGTTAACCCTGTAGTGTAGCTATTCGGTCGTGGTCATCGAGGGTGATTCCGCCTTAACCACTTCCGATACGACTCTGTCGTGCAACCCCTCAAGTGTGAACCTCGGGGGTGATTCCTCTTACGTTCACCTTGATGATTACATCGAGTGGAATTCACCGGGGGTGATTCCTCGGGTTTTCCCCTTGATGTTTAGACACACGGTTACTATGATTACTATGACTTTACACTGAACCATGTTACTAAAGACGGGTCGACCCTGAGGGGTACCCGCGCGAGCATAATTGCGAGTGATGAGGAGTCGGGTTGACCTGGAAGGTGCCCGTGAGATAATTACGAGGCGTGGCCGGGCATTCTTAGCCCTTGCCGCAAGTCCTCGAGACGGGGCAATGGGGTCACATCTTTCGTGAGTCTCTGCTTGTTACCGCGCGTTCCTAATCCACTACGATTTGGATATTTGATCCGAGGGGCCTCTGGCCTGATAGCACTAACCATCACGTGGGCATAGTATGGGCGTTCTGCATCGTATACATCAGCTGAAGTTTAATAGATGTCAGCGATTGAGCGGCACGCGCGGGGTTGGACTGGTAAGCACCTGCCTTTTTAGGGAGGTAGCTAGGTCTGCTAACCGGCCGCGTTCGCAACGTGCAGGAGTTCCCGGGGAGATGGCCCATGACCCCTGGGGGCATAGGTTTAGTCCGGCGTGCTGACCTCTCTATTAAGCCTAGGTCGGGTTGCGGCGTATTGTTTGGCCGAGGCCGGGCATGATCCAGGAAAGTGTGTCCGGCCGGAGCTAATCGAGCGTGGTGGGTAAGTTGGTGCACCCCTGCAGGGAAGAACTAATCTATGCATAGCCTGTCCTACGGTAACGGACACTTGGAGTTGTATCCCGATTGATACAACTAGAACTGGACACTTGTGATGAGAATTGGATTGTGATGAGGTGATAACTGGATAGTATGGCTCTGGGATTTCTTTCTCGCAGGGAGTCGAGAAAGGATCTCCTGCCGAGGTTGATAACACTACTACTACTCTACCTTATGCTACTCTACTCCCTCCTGTTTGCTGCAAGATGGTGGTTTCCAGAAGATGCTAGTCTTCGATAGGACTAGGCCTTCTCTATATTCTGGCATTTCTGCAGCCCAGTCCACATATACAGCCTTCCTTTGATAATGTTGCATATGTAGTGTAGATCCTTGCTTGCGAGTACTTTGGATGAGTACTCACGGTTGCTTTGCTCCCCCTTTCCCCCCTTCTTTCTTCTTTCTGGTTGTTGCAACCAGATGGTGGAGTCCAGGAGCCAGATGCCACCTTTCTTCTTGCCTTTTCGATCGTAGATGCTTTTCCGCTAGCCTTCTTAAGGCAAACTTGTCTAACTTATGTCTGTACTCAGATATTGTTGCTTGCGCTGACTCTTGTGTATTCGAGCTTATGTATTCGAGCCCTCCAGGCCCCTGGCTTGTAATATAAAGCTTGTATTTTTTTAATTTGTGTCTAGAGTTGTGTTGTGATATCTTCCCGTGAGTCCTTGATCTTGATCGTACACATTTGCGTGTATGATTAGTGTACGATTGAATCAAGGGCGTCACATCCAAAGTAGTGGGTGCATCACTATCTAAAGTTTTGACCTCTTCAAACCCAATTTTGTTGTTTTTATCATTAAGATCGCCACCCTCCGAACAATTGGGATGCCTTAAAATTAAAGTTGAATCATCTCCAGTCCCCTTTTCATCAAGTTTTATATTACTAAACAAATATTCAATAGGTTTCACACCAATCATTTTAATTTCTTCATCATTGTTATTATAACAACCGGGTGCGAGCGTTTTTTTTCTAGAAATTCGCGTCTACCTTTCATCCTTTCAATTGTTTTTTCTAATTTCATCAACAATGACTTGGATATACTTTAAAAATTCATATATTGCATCCTTTTTATGTGGCCAAACTTTAATTTTGAGAGTATCCACATCATGAGCAATTGTATCCATGTTTCAAGACATATCATCTACCTTGTTTAGTTTTCTTCTACCATAGCACTGAAAATATTTTGATAACTAATAAATTATTTAATGTTGTTCCCAAGTTCAGTAGGTATCCTATTATTATATAAATTACCATAGTTATTAGAGGGATTATCGGGATACGGTAGAGGATTATAATTTCCTCTATAAGCATCGTTGTTGAAATTATTTCTAGCGACAAAATTCACATCAATAGCATCATTATTTTTCTTAGTCAAAGTAGATAATGGGATATAATTAGTATAAACATGTGCATTTTTACTAGTAAGCATATTCATCAGAGCATCCATTTTATCATTGAGTAGTAACTTCTTTGACATAATGTACCTTCCTACGAGTTGGAGCTCGTTCGGTGTGCCATTGGGAGAAATTTGATGTCATATTATCAAGAACCTTCATGTATTCTCCTAATGTAATTTCCATGAATGTACCACCTGCAGCGGAGTCTAGAAGATTTCATGAGACAAAGTTTAGTCTTGCATAAACAATTTGCCCTATCATCCATAAGCTTAATCCATGAGTGGGTTAATTTTTAATCATTAATTTTATTCTCTCCCAAGATTGTGCAACATGTTCTTGCTCATGTTGTTTGAAGTTCATGATTTGATTTCTAAGAGATATAATCTTAGCGGGTGGAAAATACTTAGTAATAAAAGCAACATTACATTTATCCCAAGAACAAATAGTATTGCAAGGTAAGGATGAAAACCAACTTTTAGCTTTATCCCTTAATGAGATGGGAAATAATTTCAACTTAACAATATCATTATCCACATCTTTTTTCTTTTGCATATCACATGATTCAACGAAGGTATTAAAATGGGATGCAACATCTTCATTAGGATTTTCAGCAAATTGTTCTTCCATAATAATATTCAGCAATGCAGCATTAATATCATATGACTCCACACTAATGGCAGGAGGAGTGAGGGAGTCCTGGATTAGGGGGTGTCCGGATAGCCGGACTACCATCATCAGCCGAACTATCATCGGCCGGACTATCATCATCGACCGCACTCCAAGACTAAGAAGATACAAGATTGAAGACTTCGTCCCGTGTCCGGATGGGACTTTCCTTGGCGTGGAAGGCAAGCTTGGCGATACGGATATGTAGATCTCCTACCATTGTAACCGACTCTATGTAACCCTAGCCCTCTCCGGTGTCTATATAAATCGGATGGCTCTAGTCCGTAGGACACAACAACAACCATTACAATCATACCATAGGCTAGCTTCTAGGGTTTAGCCTCCTTGATCTCGTGGTAGATCCACTCTTGTAAACATCCACAATATCAATATCAATCAAGCAGGATGTAGGGTTTTACCTCCATCAAGAGGGCCCGAACCTGGGTAAAACATTGTGTCCCTTGTCTCCTGTTACCATCCGCCTAGACGCACAGTTCGGGACCCCCTACCCGAGATCCGCCGGTTTTGACACCGACATTGGTGATTTCATTGAGAGTTCCTCTCTGTCGTCACCTATAGGCTCGATGGCTTCTTCGATCATCATCAATGACGCAGTCCTGGGTGAGACTTTTCTCCTCGGACAGATCTTCGTATTCGGCGGCTTCGCATTGCGGGCCAACTCACTTGGCCATCTGGAGCAGATCGAAAGCTATGCCCCTGGCCGTCAGGTCAGGTTTGGAAGCCTAAACTTCACGGCCGATATCCGCGGGGACTTGATCTTCGATGGATCTGAGCCACAGCCGAGCGTGCCGCGCTGTCATGATGGGCACGACCTAGCACTGCCGCCGGAAAGCGCCCTGGAGGCCGCACATGAATCCGCTCTGATCCATAGTCCAGAGCCGATCGCTCAGATCGAGGACGGATGGCTGGACACCACCTCGGGAGCCGCAACTTCTACGGCGATGGAGCTGAACACTTACCTTGTCCCGCATAAAGCTCATGACTCCGAGGTGTCGGACTCTATGCCGGACTCTCCGAACCTCCCGCGCCCCTGCCAGTCGAATCCGACTGGGCGCCGATCATGGAATTCACCGCTGCGGACCTCTTTCAGCACTCACCCTTCGGCGATATCTTAAATTCGCTGAAGCATCTCTCACTATCCGGAGAGCCCTGGCCGAACTACGGCCAGGATGGTTGGGACGCGGACGACGAAGAAACTCAGAGCCCACCCACCACCCACTTCGTAGCCACCGTCGACGATCTAACCGACGTACTCGACTACGACTCCGAAGACATCGACGGTATGGACGACGATGCCGGAGACTATCAAGAACCAGCACCTACAGGACACTCGAAGACCACCTCGTCATACGAGATATATATGGTGGACACCCCAAAATATGGGGACGGCGAAGAAGCAACGGAGGCTGATTCCTTAAAGAAGCAGCCCAAGCGCCGACGTCAGTGGCGCCGCTCTAAATCCCGCCACAGCAAGAATGAAGATTCCGGCACAGGAGATAATAACACCCCGGAAAGTGACGAAGACAATCCCCTCCAGCACAATCCAGCGCAGGAGGAGGCAGAAGCAAGCCCTCACGAGAGGGCGGCAGATGAAGAGGTCGAGGATGATAATTACTTACCTCCCTCCGGAGACGAGGCAAGCCTCGATGACGACGAATTCGTCGTGCCTGAGGATCCCGTCGAACAAGAGCATTTCAGACGCAGGCTAATGGCCACGGCAAACAGCCTAAAGAAAAAACAGCAATAGCTTCAAGCTGATCAAGACCTACTGGCCGACAGATGGACCGAGGTCCTCGCGGCCGAAGAGTATGAACTCGAACGCCCCTCCAAAAATTACCCAAAATGCAAGTTGCTCCCCCTACTAGAGGAGGAAGATACAAACCTGCATCACCAGCGCACAATACGGCAGACCGACCACCTCGTGGCCGCGACAGAGAGGCCTGCAAGTCCTCCACCAAAACCGTACCCCGGCATCGCTCAAAAAGCATGAAGCCACGAGGGAACGCGCCGGACTTGCGGGATATATTGGAGGACAAGGCAAGACAATCCAGATCTATCTATGGATCACGTGGGCGCCCCAAGACCCACGACGAATACCGTCGCGCCGGATACAACTACTCCGGCCGGGCCGAACACAGCAGACAACACTCTTTCGAGCTACGTCGCGACATTGCTCAATACAGAGGCGCCGCACACCCACTATGCTTCACTGACGAAGTAATGGATCATCAAATCCCTGAAGGGTTTAAACCCGTTAATATCGAATCCTACGATGGCACAACAGACCCCGCGGTTTGGATTGAGGATTATCTCCTCCATATACATATGGCCCGCAGCGACGATCTTCACGCCATCAAATATCTCCCGCTCAAGCTTAAAGGACCAGCTCGGCATTGGCTTAACAGCCTGCCCGTAGAGTCAATTGGATGCTGGGAAGACCTGGAAGCCGCATTCCTCGACAACTTCCAGGGCACGTATGTGCGACCACCAGACGCAGATGACCTAAGCCACATAATCCAGCAGCCAGATGAATCGGCCAGGCAATTCTGGGCACGGTTCTTAACAAAGAAAAATCAAATCGTCGACTGTCCGGATGCAGAGGCCCTCGCTGCCTTCAAACATAACATCCGCGACGAGTGGCTGGCCTGGCACCTAGGACAGGAAAAGCCGAAATCCATGGCAGCCCTCACATCACTCATGACCCGCTTCTGTGCGGGAGAGGATAGCTGGCTAGCTCGCAGCAACAACCTAAGCAAAAACGCTGGCAGTCCGGATACCAAGGACCGCAATGGCAGGTTGCATCGAAACAAAAACAAACGCCGCATTGACGGCGACAGCAATGAGGATACGGTAGTCAATGCCGGATTCCGAGGCTCCAAGCCCGGTCAACGGAAGAAGCCATTCAAAAGAACCACTCCGGGCCCGTCCAATTTGGACCGAATACTCGACCGTTCCTGTCAAATACATGGAACTCCCGAAAAGCCAGCTAACCACACCAACAGTGATTGTTGGGTATTCAAGCAGGCAAGCAAATTAATCGCCGAATACAATGACAAGGGGCTACACAGCGATGACGAGGAAGAGACCCGGCCGCCGAACAACAGAGGATAAAAGGGATTCCCCCCTCAAGTTTGGACGGTAAACATGATATACGCAACGCATATACCCAAGAGGGAGTGGAAGCGTGCACTAAGGGACGTATACGCGATGGAGCCAGTCGCCCCAAAATTCAACCCATGGTCCTCTTGCCCGATCACTTTCGATCGAAGAGACCATCCGACCAGTATCCGCCATGGCGGATTCGCCGCATTGGTTTTAGACCCAATCATCGATGGATTTCACCTCACGAGAGTCCTGATGGACGGCGGCAGTAGCCTGAACCTGCTTTATCAGGATACAGTGCGCAAGATGGGCATAGACCCTTCAAGGATTAAACCTACAAAGACAACCTTCAAAGGCGTCATACCAGGTGTCGAGGCCAGTTGTACAGGCTCAGTCACACTGGAAGTGGTCTTCGGATCCCTGGATAATTTCTGAAGTGAGGAGTTAATCTTCGACATAGTCCCATTCCGCAGTGGCTATCACGCTCTGCTCGGACGAACCGCGTTCGCAAAATTCAACGCGGTGCCGCATTATGCATACCTTAAGCTCAAGATGCCAGGCCCTCGTGGAGTCATCATGGTCAACGGAAACACGGAACGCTCCCTCCAAACGGAGGAACATACATGGGCTCTCGCGGCAGAAGTACAGAGCAACCTTTTTAGGCAATTTTCGAGTCCGGCCGTTAAACGACCGGACACGGCCAAACGCGCCTGGAGCAACATCAACCAACACCACCTGGCACGTTCCGAGCATGCGTAGCAATGCGGCCTCAACCCCAGCCCTCGCTCAACTGTAAGACAAACTCTCCGCGTACATAATTACGCCCTGGAGATACCATGGGCATAGGGGGAGAGGCACAACCACAACAGACCCAGAGTGCGGTTCAACCACACCAGGGGCTCCCAAGTGTGTCACTCTTTTTTATCTTTTATTTCTCTCTTTTTTATACAGAACTCTGTCCGGCGGCGAACCTGCCGAACTCATGATGCAACAGCCAGGGAGGGACAAAGGCCGCGACGAACACTCAGGTGGTCTCCATTACGAGCATTAAATTTGTTAAATACACCATTCCGCGGCCTACCCCTGGAGGGAGACGCCTTTAATTCGTCCAATCCCTTGCTTTCCGCACTATTTGTATCATTCCGCACTCATAGCAGATCTTCTTGAATAAAATGCAGCACTTTTTGCCCATAATCGCATTACCTTATATATATATGTTCATTTATGACATGTTGCATCCGTACATTTTGGTACGGCCAAATACACCAAGGGCTTATGTTCCCCGCATTATGGTGTGATAAAGTCCGAACACTTTCACAAGTGCGGCACCCCGAACTTATAGCATTATATGAATCGGCTCCGAATCATGTCTTGGGTCAATAGTTGGGTTTGCCCGGCTCCCATGTTTGGCACCTTACGTTCCGTTCTATCGTCTAAGGTAGCACTGGGAGAACCACTGCGATTGCGCCCCGGTTGAGCCGGGTTAACGCCTCAGTGGAGAAAGCTAAAACTGACTGTCATGATAAGGCGAGAGACTGGTCGCTATTCGAGAGGTCCTTTCGGGTCCTTAAAGACCTACGCCGCTTCGAGCGAAGTTCCGGATAATGCCCGACGAAAAGGCGTGGATAGCGCCCCTAATTCGGTCTTCCGAATACTAGGGGCTTCACCGTAATTTAAAATTATAGAATTCTATGGCTAAGTGAGAGTGTTCAAGCACTATAAGTCCGGTTGCCTTGTTCATTGTGTTGAGCGCCTCCCTAGATGGACCCAAAAATGGGAACAAGAGTGCTCAAGTTTATCCCGAACACCCCAGCACTCGTGGCATGGGGGCTGAAGCCGACGACTTGCCATCTCTCAGATTTAATAAACGGCCGCACAGAAGGTAATATTTTAAATTAAAAAGCGTTGCTTAGTGCATATGAACAAAGTTTTCAGTGCAGAGGATAACACATTGCGAATTTACTCAATAATTACATCCCTGGGGCACTCATCCGCAATCTTGCGGGCACCCTTCAGGACAGTATTATAGTACATTTCGGGCTTACGATATTCCTTGCCCACTGGTGGCGCGTCAGTGATTAGCTTCTCCGCATCCAGCTTGCCCCAATGCACCTTTGCGCGGGCAAGGGCCCGATGAGCACCTTCAATACAGGCGGAGCGCTTGATAACCTCCACCCAGGGGCACGCATCCACCAACCATCGCACGAGGCCGAATTAGCTCCCAGGCATGGCCTCTCCAGGCCACAGCCGGACTATGAGGCCCTTCATGGCCTGCTCGGCCGCCTTGTGGAGCTCGACCAGCTGCTTCAGCTGGTCGCTAGGGGGCATCGGATGGCCAGCCTTAGCATACTGAGACCAGAAGACCTTCTCCGTTGAGCTCCCCTCCTCGGCTCGGTAGAATGCGGCGGCATCAGACACGCTGCAAGGCAGATCTGCAAACGCCCCTGGAGAGCTCCGAATTCGGGTAAGTAACACGTAATTTACATTCACATGCTTGCTTTGCATGAAAAATGCCTTACCCGCCGCTATCTTCCTCACCAACTCAATCTCCTGAAGGGACTTATGGGCATCGGCCTTGGCAGTCTTGGCACTTTCGAGAGCCGAGGCAAGCTCGGACTCTCGAGTCTTTGAGTCACGCTCCAAACTCTCATGCTTCTCCATGAGAGCCTGGAGCTCTTGCTGAACCACCGCCACCCGCGCCTCCTGCTTTTCTCGCTCTGCCCGTTCCGCGGCCGCATTACGTTCGGCCGCAGACACGGCCTCCTTTAGGGTCGCCACCTTGTTCGTGGCCCCTACAGTACCCATGTTATCCTTGTTATTTTTTGTTGCAACCTAAATCCTTTTCTGTAAGGTATAAGTTCAAAGTGGTGTTACTCACCTTCTTTGTCCTGGAGCTGCTTCTTGGCGTGGCCGAGCTCTTGCTCGGACCGCTCGAGCTCCTGCTTCAAAGCACCGACCTCCGCAGTCAGTGTGGTAGAGGTCAGCAGCGCAGCCTGCAACCCATATTGACATAATTTTGTAGCAACCCTGCGTGTATCTCTTTTTTTTCAGATCCTCAGTCCGGCTTTTCTTTCCGAACACCGAACCAAGCATTAGGGGCTACTGCCTATGCGGTATTACATTGCATATTTTTAACTTCTTACCTCAAAGCCTGATAGAAGGCTACTGCAGGCTTCGGTCAGCCTGCTCTTGGCGAGCTGTACCTTCTGAATCACCGCACTCAGAATAGTGCGGTGTTCTTCCTCGATGGAAGTGCTCTGGAGTGCCTCCAACAAATTGTCCGGCACCTCCGGTTGGACGGAAGCCGCTGGCGTCACGGTCTTGCCCTTCTTGCGAAGGGGCCGCCGGCTGGACTCCGGAACCACTGCGGGTTCCGATATGGAGTCCGGCGCACAGTCCGGGAGGCCGCCTTGTGGCGCCTCCGGAGCCTCCCCCTGATGGGTCCCTTCTTGGGATCCCGCCTCGGTGTCCTCGATGTCACGAGGGGTGGAGGCGGTCGGGATGGAGTCTACATCCGACGGAGCCAACGACCCGCTCGATGAAGCGGGGAGATCATCATTGGCCGGACTACAGGCAACATGCGGCATCAGAATGACACTATGTGACACAGAAAAAGAAATTGTAAATCATTCAGGAATCCGGATACTTACGATCTCGCCGGAGGCCTGGCCCTTGAAGGCCATTCTTCCTCGCCAACATTTATGTTGGCGGAGCTGTCCAGGGGAATAGTCCTTCCCCTCTTGGACCCTTCGGCCTCCCCTGTTGGGGGAGCCTTCCTCTTCCTCTCTCCCTCCTCTGGGAGAGAGTCCTCTTTCTCCTCCTCGTTTTCGGGGGAGGAGTCCGCCCCGGAGTCGTCAGACACCTGAAAACGGGAACTCTTTCAAGCACCCGTGGCCTCCTTCTTGGCCTTCTTCTCCAGCACCACGTGCGGTGCCGGAACCAGCAGCCTCGCTAGATTGGAGTCTACTGGGTTTTCTGGCATGGGAGCCGGGCAGATAATCTGCTCCGCCTTCCTCATCCAGTCCTGTCAAAGGAAAAGGGGAAATTAAAGCCCGCATAAAGTTAAACTATGAAAAGCAAGTGCCCCGTAAAGGGGTAGAATCACTTACCTCGTCGGCTTGGTGCTGCGAGTGAAATCCGCGATCTTCAGTCGCGGATGCGGGGGCTTCGATGCCCTTAAACAGCACCCTCCAGGCGCCTTCGTACGTCGTGTCGAAGAGCCCGCTCAGGGCCTGGTGCTGTTCCGGATTGAACTCCCACAGATTGAATGCCCGCTCTTGGCATGGGAGAATCCGGCGGACGAGCATGACTTGGACCACGTTAACCAGACTGAGCTTCTTCACCAGCTTCTGGATACAGGCTTTGAGTCCCGTCACCTCCTCCGAACTACCCCACAGCAAGCCCTTCTCTTTCCAGGAGGTGAGCTACATGGGGATACTAGATCTAAACTCGGGGGCCGCCGCCCACTTAGGGTCGCGCAGCTCGGTGATATAGAACCACCCCGATTGCCACCCCTTGACGGATTCCACGAAGGCCCCTTCGAACCAAAGGACATTGGGCACCTTGCCCAACATGGCGCCTCCGCACTTCTCTTGAGTGCCCCTCACTACCTTCGGCTTCACATTGAAGGTCTTTAGCTACAAGCCGAAGTGGGGCTGGATGCAGAGGAAGGCCTCCCACACGACGATGAACGCCGAGATGTTGAGGATGAAGTTCGGCGCCAGATCATGGAAATCCAGGCCGTAGTAGAACATGAGCCCCCGGACAAAGGGGTGAAGTGGAAAACCCAGTCCGCGGAGGAAGTGGGGAAGAAAAACGACCCTCTCATGGGGCCTGGGGGTGGGGATGAGCTGCCCCTCGTCGGGCAGCCGGTGCGCGATGTCACCGGACAGGTAGCCGGCGCTGCGCAGTCTTTCAATGTGCTCCTCCGTAACGGAGGAGGTCATCCACTTGCCTCCCGCTTCGGACATAACTGGGGAAGGTTGAGACGAGTTGTGCGGGCTTGGGCGCTGGAGCTCGAGTGCGCGGAGATGGATAAGCAAAGGAGGAAGACGGCGTAGGTGAGAAGGTGAATCCTTATCCCTTATATGGGCGGGCGAAGTCTACGCGTCCCCCACCGGCCTGGTAAAACTCGCTTATCCCCCAAGCGTCACCATCAATGGCGCGGTTGGGTTACCCACGTCCGTATTAATGAGAATCCCGGATTAAGGGGGAACACGGTCTCTGCTTCGACAAGACGTGCCAAGGAAACCGCTTCGCTAAATGCGCTGAGGTGGTAGAGTAAAAAACAATTCAAGTAACGGCTTGGTAGTGGCGTGACGTCATGCCGCAAAAAACGTCAGCAGATTGAACTTGTGTATATATTATTCTCTCTACGGTGGAATGTGGAATTTATTTTGCAGAGCCAGACACTATCCTGGTGTTCACAATCTTCTATCATTCGGAGGAGGAACCCGCCTTGCAATGCCAAGAAATATACGCGCCGGACTTATCGTCATTGAAGCCTGGTTCAGGGGCTACTGAGGGAGTCCTGGATTAGGGGGTGTCCGGATAGCCGGACAACCATCATCAGCCGAACTATCATCGGCCGGACTATCATCATCGACCGGACTCCAAGACTAAGAAGATACAAGATTGAAGACTTCGTCCCGTGTCCGGATGGGACTTTCCTTGGCGTGGAAGGCAAGCTTGGCGATATGGATATGTAGATCTCCTACCATTGTAACCGACTCTATGTAACCCTAGCCCTCTCCGGTGTCTATATAAACCGGATGGCTCTAGTCCGTAGGACACAACAACAACCATTACAATCATACCATAGGCTAGCTTCTAGGGTTTAGCCTCCTTGATCTCGTGGTAGATCCACTCTTGTAAACATCCACAATATCAATATCAATCAAGCAGGACGTAGGGTTTTACCTCCATCAAGAGGGCCCGAACCTGGGTAAAACATTGTGTCCCTTGTCTCCTGTTACCATCCGCCTAGACGCACAGTTCGGGACCCCCTACCCGAGATCCGCCGGTTTTGACACCGACAAGGAGCAATTGGATTTCTAATAAAATTATTGTTATTAGTATTCGAGAAGTCACACAACTTAGTGTTTTTCTTGAGACATACTAGCAATTCAAGCAAGCAAGCAAAAGAAATTGTTTTTGTGTTTTTTGTTTTTTTAACGAGAGTAATAAAGGCAAATAAAAAGTAGAACAAGCAAATGATAATGTGTATGAAGGGACCTTGAGTTGTTTGATGAAGTCTCCTGACAACGGCGCTAGAAATTCTTTCTGGTACTTGTGAGTTGCGTTGGGTTTTTCCAGAAGAGGAAGGGAGATGCAATATTGTAGAGGATAGTATTTCCCTCGGTAGAGAACCAAGGTTGTCGAACCAACAGGAGATTCATGCAAATTACCTTTAATTAGTAGTACCTAATCACACAAGAGCAAACACTTGCACCCAACACGGGCAAGAGGGTTGTCAATCCGCTTGTACTCATTAACTATAAAGATCAAATCAGATATTAGGAGATGTATGAATTGCAGAATAAAATAAAAGTAAAGAAATTGCATCAAGGTATTTAGGATTTTAGTAATATGTTTTAAATGTACCCGGCGCCATAGTTTTCACTAAAGGCATCTCCCTCAAGAACATAGAAAATGTGGGTACACAAATTACTGTTCGGCAATTGATAGAAAAGCGCATAGTTATGATGTTATTCATGGCATGATGAGTACATATGCATTACACTGTGACAATTGGTCCATTCAACTTACTAACGCCTACTAATATTACTCCACTTCGAGAGCACTTCTATGCTTGCCTCTCTAGGTATTAAGTTCATGACTGATGTCGCTTGAACTACGTCGGTATTTCCACAAAGAGGAAAGGATGATGCAGCACAGCTACGGTAGGTATTTCCCTCAGTGATGAGACCAAGGTTATCAAACCAGTAGGAGAACCAAGCAACACTATATAAACACTACCTGCACACAAAGAACAAATACTTGCAACCCGACGTGTTAAAGGGGTTGTCAGTCCCTTTCGGGTAACGGTGCCAGAAATTGTCAAGTTGACGAAATAAAAATTGTGATAGATTGGATAAATAGATCTCGATAAAACGCGAATTAAAATAAGTAAATAAAAAGTGCAGGAAGGTATTTTTGGGTTTTTGGAAATATAGATCTAAAAACAAAGGTGGCAAATAATAGATCAGAAAGCAAATATGAAGAAGGATAGACCCGGGGGCCGTAGATTTCACTAGTGGCTTCTCTCAAGAAAAATAGCATACGGTGGGTAAACAAATTACTCTAGGGCAATTGATAGAACTTGAAATAATTATGACGATATCCAGGCAATGATCATTATATAGGCATCACGTCCAAGATTAGTAGACTGACTCTTTCTTGCATCTACTACGATTACTCCACACATCGACCGCTATACAGCATGCATCTAGTGTATTAAGGTCATGGAGAAACGGAGTAATGCAATAAGAATGATGACATGATGTAGACAAGATCTATTCATGTAGGAATACACCCCATCTTGTTATCCTTAATGGCAACAATCAATACGTGTCTTGCTGCCCCTTTTGTCACTAGGAAAGAACACCGCACGACTGAACCCATCACAAAGCACCTCTTACCATGGCAAGAAAAGTCGATCTAGTCAACCTAACTAAACCAAAGATTCAAAGAAGAAATACGAGGCTATAAGTAAGCATGCATATAAAATATCAAAAGAAGACTCAAATAACGTTCATGGATAAAATAGATCTGATCATAAACTCAAAGTTCACCGTATCCCAACAAACACACCGCAAAAAGAGTTACATCAAATAGATCTCCAAGAGACCATTGTATTGAGAATCAAAAGAGAGAGAGGAAGCCATCTAGCTACTAACTACGGACATGTAGGTCTACAATGAACTACCCACGCATCATCGAAGAGGCACCAATGAGGATGATGAACCCCTCCGTGACGGTGTCTAGATTGGATCTGGTGGTTAAAGAACTTGCGGCGACTGGAATTGTGTTTTGACGACTCCTGTAGGGTTTTTGGATTTTCGGGGTATTTATAGAGCAAAGAGGTGGTGCCGGAGGCGGCCAAGGTGGGCACAGCCCACCTGGGTGCGCCTGGGCCCCCAGGCGCACCCTGGTGGGTTGTGCTCCCCTCAGAGCCCTCCTCTGGTACTTCTTTGTCCCAATAGGTGTCTTCTGGTCCAGAAAAAATCTCCAAAAAGTTTTGCTGCGTTTGGACTCCGTTTTATATTGATTTTCTGCAAAGTAAAAAACAAGCAAAAAAATAACAACTAGCATTGGGCACTATGTCAATAGGTTAGTACCAAAAAATAATATAAAATGACTATAAAATATTGTAAAACATCCAAGAATGATAATATAACAACATGGAACAATAAAAAATTATAGATACGTTGGAGACGTATCAGCATCCCCAAGCTTAATTCATGCTCGACCTCGAGTAGGTAAATGATAAAAACATAATTTTTGATGTGGAATGCTGCCTAACATGTTCATCACATATTCTTTGCTTTTGTAGCATGGACATTTGGACTTTTATATGGTTCAAAGCAATAGTCTAGTTTTGACATGAAGATTTCTATACTCAAGCATAGATCATCAAGGGCGACGTTGCCTACATAGATCGTGCATGCAGGGTGGGCTAGTGGGTTGATGTTGCTCGGCCTGCCCCGTTAGCAGTGAACGTGAGGGAGCCAAACGTTAAGTTGTCCCCCGGCAAGAGGTCGTCAGAGGATGGGGTAGATTCGATCTAAGATCGGTCTCCAGCTGGCGCCACCCGTGCCTGGCGCCAACTAAGGATGCAAAATGTTGTCAGAATCCTCGATAGGGGTCCAAGCTTAGATGGAGATCACATGAGGGTTTTATCCAGACTCGGGCCTCTGGAAAGTAATATCCTACATCCTGCTCGTTTTGTTTATTCATGGTGGAGGGATACCTTGTGCGAGGGGTTACAATGGTGTAGAGATTGCTACTGAGAGTTTTCTATCCAAGAATAGATGATTATGGAGGTCTCCTGCCCCCCCCCCTTATATAGACGGTGGAAGCCTAGGGTTTATAGAGAGGTAGATGTGATCTCTCCTACCGTCGACCTTGTTTTGGAGGGCAAGAAGGTCTCTAACACTCTTCTAGGGTTTCTCCTTTGCCTTGGTGGGCTCCCAGTTGACACCGAGGTCAGGCTCCCTTCGATGACCCACCCCTGGTGTATGACACCGTCGTCTACCATGTAAATGTCGTAGGTGGAGGTTGTTTCCCACCTACGAGTGTGATTGATGGCAGTTGGTGGAGCCGTATCAGAAATCTCACCGATGTCTTGATCTATGTCTGTTACCTCCCCGAAGGCACTTGCTAGAATGTCAGTTAAGTCCTCGACAGTAGTGACTAGGTGGGTGGAGGGTGGGATGAAAATTCCAACTTCTCCCAGTTTTTCCCAGATCTGATTGTACACCGAGGTCCGATCATCTGAGATTACCAGGCTCTGAATCCGATATAACATCTCATTCAGAAATGCCTTGTCAGCCTCGCACATATCCTAATTGAAGGTTAGGCTTAGCTGGAGTTTGCCGAGATCTAATCTGACATTGTCTCGGGGTCTTCGTCGGTCAAGCTAGATGCCTAATCCATCATTGTAATGCTCAGCTCCGGGATCAAGGTCGGATCTAAGGTATGATCGATGACATGGTCCTAATCCGAGATCTGGATGGATGTGTCAGTGTGGTCTTTGGCCTGGTCTGACACCCAGCCCGAAGATGTGAGAGCACCATGGGAGTCCGCATCGTACTCCAGATTCCCAAATCTAATGATCTGCCCTCGAGCGAGCTTTTTGATCTGGCCGAGGTGGCTAGTCGAATCGGCGTAAAGCGTGATGCTGTCGAAGACAAAGAGTTTTCCCGAGGAGAAAGTCATGCCACAGTCGATGTCGTCATCATTCTGAAGGCAAGCCATCGAGCCGCTTCGGCTACGTAGAGGGACCTACATGGGCCACCAATGACGGAGTCGAATCCGGCAAATCTCAAATATGGGGTCCCGATCCAGTAGCCTTAGCACAATGGTAACAGGACAGAGAGTGGACACTGTGTTTACCCAGGTTTAGGCCCTCTTGAAGAGGTAAAACCCTATGTCCTACTTTGTTGTATTTTTTTTTGAAAAGTGTATGACAGTGGGAGAGGCTCCCACTGACTTTGTATTACTCACAAGGAACCAGTTACAACATCATTACAAGTGGGTTTTAAGGCCCCCTGGACATGACACCTATAGGTCCACCAAAACAGTGTCTACAAGCTTTGAATGTATGATTCTAGGGAGGGACGCAGGCCCTCCTTACAATTGTTAACTAACAGAGCCAAAAGCTCTTTGAATCTAGCCAGCCATGAGCCAAACGAGTGTGGAATCCCCTTGAAGTGATTATTGTTTCTCTCCTTCCATAAACTCCAAGCAGCCATCAAGAAAATATCCATAAACAATGGCAGGTGCCAATCATCTTTGCCAGCATGTATCATGGATAGCCTATTCCCAGAACTTCGCCAGAGCACGCCAACCTTGTCCCAGCAACATCGGCTGAACGGGCAGTTGAAGAAAAGGTGCTCGACCGTTTCCTCGGGAGGGTTTTGGCAAAGCATGCACGTGTAGATGTCCCCAGCCACAGCAAAGTGCCGACGCTTGAGCATATTCCTGGTGTTCAGTCGATCAACCATCGGCAACCATCCAAACATTTTAAACTTGATAGGGCTCTTGGCCTTCCAGACCCAACCAAAGGCCACATCAGCAACTGTGTCCCTGAAACAGTGTTCATAATATCTCTTGGAGGAAAAAGGCCCTCCAAGGTTGCAATCCCATGAGTCATGGCAATCACCGTCCAGTAGGACATGCACGAACCCCTGCTGGATTTCTTTGATTTCCTCCCTAGCTTGCATGGATAAAGGTAAGTGGAATATCAAACCTGGGTCAGAGGCAGTGAGAATATTAACCACTGGTTTGTCTTCATTCAGATAGAAGGAGAAGGCTCTGGGGTAGATCTCCATCAAAGGTGCATCACGATCATCGAACCATGCGTCTTTCCAGAACAAGGAGGAGGAACCATTGCCCAGAGTGACCTTGGTAATCCCACGAAAAACATCACTGAGCTGCATAATGTCACGCCACTAGAAAGAGCCCAAAGGTTCCACTGCATGTGGAATTCTGTCAGAGTAATATGTGTCCCAGATCAGGTTCACCCATGGGACATCATGACGGTTGTATAAGTTAAACAAATGTTTTAGAAGAAGGGCAACATTTTGGGTTTTAATATCAATGACACCCAGCCCCCCTTTGCATTTAGGTCTACAAACCAATTCCCATGCAGTGAGGGAATAGTTTTTGACGCCATCAGCGGAGTTCTTCGCCCAGAGACAATATCTGCATAGCTTGTCGAGGTGCTCAATAACTTTGGGGTGCACCTTGATCGTTCACATGGCATAGATCAACATGGAGGTGACGGCCGAATTGACCAAGGTTAGCTTTGCCCCGGAAGACATTAACGCAATAGCCGTTGAGAGCTTCATTTCCACCCCATGTACTAGAGGCATGAGATCAAGCAGCATCGGTCTCGTCGTGCCCATGGGGAGACCAAGGTATGTGAAAGGCATAGAGCCAATCGAGCAACCGAAAATGTGAGCCAGGTCAAGTGCGCGTTGCTGATCAAGGTTGATGGGTATAAGCGTGGACTTGTGAAAGTTGATCTTCAGACCAACAGATGCAGCATAATCTTCTAAGATAGCTTTCATGTGGGTTGCTTGGTCAGGACAGGCAGGCATGACATGGATGGTATCGTCAGCGTACTGCACCACCAGATAGTCCCCGTCGCGGCTACATGGGATGGGTAGATCAATCAATCCACGAGCAAAAGCATCATTGACCGCGGCTTGGAGAAGATCGGTGGTGAGGACAAAAATCAGAGGAGAAAGGGGGTCACCCTGGCGCACCCCGCATTTGCATTTGAATTTTCTGCCAGGAACCCCATTGAGTAAGACCGAGGACACACCAGGACCAAAGATACAGTCCATCCAACCCAGCCACTTGTCGTCAAAGCCCATATGCTTCATGATCTCCATCATCGGGGCATGTTCTATGGTGTCAAAGGCTTTGGCAAAGTCCAGTTTTAGCAATATAATCTCACGCGACGACTTTTGACACTGGTGGATATATTCAAACGACCAAGCAAGGCAATCTTGAATAGTTCTCCCCTTAATGAAACCATATTGGTTTCGATGGACGATCCTCAAGATAACTTTCTGCAACCGGTTGGCCAATATTTTGGTGATAATTTTCAGACAGCAATTAAGCAGGGTAATTGGCCTATAGTCATTGGCAGTTTCAGGTGACGATGTTTTAGGAATCAAGGTAATGAACCCCTCAATGATGCTGGATATATCAAGGTTGCCTTCATGGAAATCTTGACACATTTTATAGAAATCCTCCTTGATGATTGGCCAGCACCTCTTGAGCAAGCATCCATTAAAGCCATCAGGGCCCGGGGCACGATCGGTCGGCAATTCTTTCACCATTGCGTCAATCTCCTCCTTAGAGAAAGGCAGAGACAACACTTCCAGACCAGGGACACGTCTGATGAGTCGGTGGAGGTTGAAACGCATGGTAGTGGGTTTGGAGGATCCCAAATGATCCTTGTAGGTTTTATACAAAACACCTTCTTTGCCAATGTGATCACAG
Source organism: Triticum aestivum (assembly GCF_018294505.1). NCBI lineage: Eukaryota > Viridiplantae > Streptophyta > Magnoliopsida > Poales > Poaceae > Triticum > Triticum aestivum. The sequence goes on from NC_057813.1 coordinate 232,443,051, forward strand.
ACAACAACGTCACCATCCCGCAGGTTAGCAATTGAGTTATGCCTAAACCTCTCAGTCTCCAGAGATTGAAATAGTTTAGTATTTTCATCTACAAACCTAAAATATCTCACCGTGCACTATTTCCTCCAATGCTCGTTCTGATAATTTAGCAGCCTATTAAGATGCAGCTTCAGAATGCACCTGAAGTTCTTTTCCTGTATGAAAAGAGTTCTTTTATCTTCTAGACTGTCTAAATACACAAGAGCTTCATTACTATTTTGGATCAAGATTTTGAATTTGGAGATACCACGGCTCCACCTCTTGAGTTCATACCGCAGGTTTTTCATCTTTTTGCAGATAAGAGCAGCAGAATTTGGAGCATGACAAGGTTTGGACCAAGTTCGTGCGACCACTTCAGGGAAACCCTCATGCTTGACCCAGTAGTTTTCAAACCGAAAAAGCTTGGACTTGGGGATTTTGGACTCAATGGCTACCACGCAAGGGACATGATCTGAAACCGGTTTGCCAAGGGGCAAAACCAAAGTGTTAGGGAAAATAGTGGTCCAATTAGACGATAAGAAAAACCAGTCAAGCTGTTCAAGCAATGGATCATCTTGCATATTACTCCAAGTGAACGAGCGGCCTTTAACAGGCAACTCCACTAGGGACTATGCATGGATAAATTCATTGAACAACAGCATATCAGCAGCATCTCCCCCAGGTTTGTTTCTATTGGCCGGAGAGCGGATGAAGTTGAAATCCCCCAGAATCAACCAATTTTCATTACTGGGTATGTTAAGATTGAATAACCAAGAACTGAAATCCACCCGGCGCTGGCCAGAACAGGGACCATAAACGTTAACTAAATTCCATACCTCATTCGATTGAGTGGAAACGAAAGAGACACCCATAGCATAGGACTCAATCAACCATGACGTGCCCACAAACAGAGAGCTATTACAAACTATGAGGATACCACCCGAAGCACCCACAGACGGGGCAAAAACAAACTTGTCAAAACACTTAGGACAGAAGGTTTTAATGAAAGCAAGATCAAAAGTTTCACGCTTAGTTTCTTGGATGCAAAATACCGAACAACCGTTAGAGTCTATCGCGTTACGGAGAGCCAAAAGTTTACTGTCAGAGTTTATGCCTCTGACATTCCACGACAACACATTCCAGGATTTATTCATGGTGGCCGAAGAAAATCAGTCTTCAGAAGAACGCGCCAGCTGCTGGCCATCCAGCAGCTTTTCCTCCGAAAGATCAGCAGGAGCAATCCCACAGTGGCCACCCACCAGTTGGATTTCTTCGATTGAAGTAGGAGGTGGACTCAGAGTAGAAACCATGAGAGCAGGAGCAGCAGCCGTAGAGATTGCCAGAACAGAAGGCACCGCACGGGCTCTCACCTTCGATTTAGCTTGCTTGACATCCGTAGCCTGGTTGACCTTGAAACTGTTGTACTTGGTAGATCTGGTGCTCCTCCTGACAACAGTAGTGTCCAGTGGCACACTAATCATGTGTGACCTGGTGGCCACAAAGAGGGAGGATGAGGCAATTGTTTGTAGAGCAGTACCACGAGCAGGTGCCTCCCTAGTCAGAGATGCAGTGTCATAGAACAAAGCCGATATGATGGCCTCAAGCCCAGGTGAATGATCAACAATAGACACACCAACCCGAACAGGCACTAAATCCATCTGCAGAGCGCGAGGAATGATGCTAGCACCCAGACTAAAGTTCATACCAAAGTGCATAGAGAGGAAATCCGGTTCAGGCGATAACTTGGAGATGCACTCAACAAAGACAGAATTAAAAAAATTCTGAATAATTCTGAATGGGTTAAGAGGGAGCATAACTGTCACAGAATTCAGATCAGGTAGAGCCCGGGTGTAGATCCTCTTGAGCATACCTCCAAACCAGAGCAGAAAATCCTGATCAATAGCAAACAGCAGATTAACAAAGCCACCACCAGCTCGAAAGAAATCAGAGCGCGCCAAAGGACTACCAAGTACAAATTCATTCGCCGGAGCTTCCACCTGCGCAATCTCTTCATCGGAAGCCCAAACATTAGACAGATTATCATGGATGTTGTGTTCTGGGTCCACTCCATCCATCAGAGATGGTCCATCATACTGAAAAAAGGTTCTGAAGCTAAATCCGGAGTATGGTGGAGGAACCACAGGCCATGCACGCCACCCATTTTCCTGAATCTGTTCTAGCTCTTGAGTAGGTGGGTTCCAAGCAGCCTCATTCAGAGCATCTTGAGCGGCCATCTCATCAATCCTGGCCTGCTGCATGATAGTATAGAACGGAAGCTGGTATGGATGCGGTGATGCATTAAGGAGGGGAGGAGCTTCTTCCGTTCCAGCCAGTCCAGGGATTGTATTCCTGCCATTGAGCACGTAGACTGGGACTGACCATGAGCGACCAAGACTAGGTAGCAGGCCCACCCGGGTAACCAACAAGCTGTGAGGAACTTCAGCAACATCTTTGATATGGCACTTAACAAGAACACGCTCCTTGTTCTGTCCAGGGCGTGGCCAGACCAGAAGCTTGCAAAAATTAGATATCGCCTTATGAATGTAGTGCTCTATCTGGTAATCCATAGGAAAAGCAAGCAACAATATCCAGACTTCATAATCAAAAGAAGGTATGCGCATATTAAGTCCCTCATCATGCGGAACTAAAGAGAAAGTGGAATCCTCAGTTAGGGCATGCGGCCCCTCTCTAATCGCTGCATCCCTACTCTCCATGTCCGCGAAAACCACACACCCAATGCCAAGCGGGTAAATGAAATCATCGAGGAGCTCATACTCTAGACCAGCAACAATAATGCGGCAGACTTCAGCTAACTAAAACTCCTTCTGATGATCAGGGACAGGTGGATCGACAGAGACGATTGCGTACCTATCATGGTTGAGCGGAGGGTCGTCCACCACCATGACATGGCGCTGAACACGGTGAGCTGGACATCTGTCAAAAGTCGATCCGACTGGAGCAAAGTCGAACGGGCGCACCGGGAAGTTCGCCATCGGAGCAGTTCGACAGCGAAAATCAGGAGCAGGAGCCGCCGGCGGCGAGAAGTAGCAGGAGTTGATGGTGGTTTTGGTGGAGGTAGCAATGGTGGCGTGCTCGAGGGGGATGGCACGGCAGTCGATTGGTGATTTTGGCAGGCGGAATTGACTACACGAGGCAGAGGGAGTCGTATCGACAGGCAATGGGAGGCATCCACGTTCGATGGGCTTGAGGTATTCTATTTTCGAACCCAAACTTTGCGAACATGTGTGTCCTGAATAGTACAGGCCATACCAACCTTCACAAGATTATCTGCCATAGAAGATATCGGGATATTCCTTGCAAGGATCTCATCAGAAGCCGGTGCATGCAATCTCTTATGTGTCCAACGCACTTTAGGCAGCCGTCTACAGCTATTGGGCCAATGGGCTCTATGGCCAAGATAATGACAAAAGGAGCACCGCCGAAGCCCAGGGCAATGAATGCCTCTGTGACCAGCAGAAGAGCAGGCCAAACACAGCAAGGATGGTGTGGCGCGGCCCATAATGCATGGCTCATGACGTGAACTAGACGGAGCAACAGACTGTGTCGAAACATAGGAGCAACACAAACAATTTCCAGATTCATCCCCACACCTTTGACAAAAGATACCAGAACAAGATAAAGGCGAATGACCAAACCTATCACAATGAGAACAATGTTTCAGCCGTTCATAGATGTAGTCGTTAGTGGGTATACTAGGTAATTCCACCATTAGCTTAACCGAGTCATCATCATATCCAACTTGCCAACCATCAAGGATCTGGAAAAGTTTTTCATCCGGAATATCATCCCATAAAACTTGGAAAAAACGATGACCGCGGAAAGATGGGAGAGTGGCATGAGATCCGGCCATATTCGGTATATAAAAATCTCCAAACCAGAAAAGATAAGGTTGATCCTGAGAATCCGGCCCCTAAAAACATCCAAAAGAAATCTCCGGTGGGGTGACATCGCCGGAATGTGTCACTGTCGGCGAGGATAACAACCCCAAATTAAGAAAAACCTTGAGCGATGCGGGATCAATATCACCTTTGGATGAAAGCCACTTAGATTTGATTGCCGGACCAGGCGAAGATGCCAATCCATTGAGCTGAGTATCCACATGCCAACCAGCGATCAGTGGCCTAGAACATGCACCACGGTGCAGATGAAAATGGCAGATGAAGTCCGGCCAGATACGATCACGTAGGCCAAAAATAAAATGACCCACATGATTGGAAGCCACCGAGAACCGAAAATGGCGATCACCTAGGCAAAGCACTTTGAAACCATCACTAAGACCTCCAATATAGGATTGAAGATCCAATCCCACCGATTCAACCAAGAGAGGAAAAGACGCCGAGGAGAAAGAAACTTCAAGGAAGAACTCCTTGGAGTTAGGGTTGGGGACGAAATGGACCGTAGATCCAAAACGTTTACGCACCTGATCCTCGACCTTGAGGCCGGGGAGAAATGCCAATGGAGAAGGCCATCCCTTGGGGGCGCCGGCGGGTGCAGCTAGGGCAGAAGGCCAAAATCGCCATTGGAGTCGCCATGGGGGGGTGGGGAGGTGGGAGTCGCCATCGACCCTACTTTGTTGTATTGATTATGGATGGGGTAAAGAGTACAAGTTGGTCTACCTCGGGATCGTGTATGAATGAGTTAGCCCCTATGGTCTAAACACCTCGGCGTATATAGACACTGGGGTACCTAAGTTTAGATGTAGGTCGGCTACATCTGGAGATAAACATGCTGAAGATTGCATCTGTGCCTTGGAGTATGCACCAAGTCTTTGAAGGATTCCATCTTGATTGCTTCTTGGGGCTTGACAAATGTGGCCCACTTGTTGGTTATTTGGGGGTCCTCGGCCCATCCCATGTCTCAAAGCCGATGTGGTTAGCTGATGTCTACTACACAACCTTCTTCTTGTAGACGTTGTTGGGCCTGCAAGTGCACAGGTTTGTAGGATAGTAGCAAATTTCCCTCAAGTGGATGACCTAAGGTTTATCAATCCATGGGAGGCGTAGGATGAAGATGGTCTCTCTCAAACAACCCTGCAACCAAATAACAGAAAGTCTCTTGTGTCCCCAACACACCCAATACAATGGTAAATTGTATAGGTGCACTAGTTCGGCGAAGAGATGGTGATACAAGTGCAATATGGATAGTAGATATAGGTTTTTGTAATCTGAAAATATAAAAACAGCAAGGTAACTAATGATAAAAGTGAGTGTAAATGGTATTGCAATGCTAGGTAACAAGGCCTAGGTTTCATACTTTCACTAGTGCAAGTTCTGTCAACAATAATAACATAGATAGATCATATAACAATCCCTCAACATGCAACAAAGAGTCACTCCAAAACCACTAATAGCGGAGAACAAACAAAGAGATTATGGTAGGGTACGAAACCACCTCAAAGTTATTATTTCGGATCAATCTATTCAAGAGTTCGTACTAGAATAACACCTTAAGACACAAATCAACCAAAACCCTGATGTCACCTAGATACTCCATTGTCACCTCTAGTATCCGTGTGCATGATTATACGATATGCATCACACAATCTCAGATTCATCTATTCAACCAACACAAAGTACTTCAAAGAGTGCCCCAAAGTTTCTACCAGAGAGTCAAGACGAAAACGTGTGCCAACCCCTATGCATTGGTTCATGGGCAGAACCCGCAAGTTGATCACCAAAACATACATCAAGTGGATCACGTGATATCCCATTGTCACCACAGATAAGCACGACAAGACATACATCAACTGTTCTCAAATCCTTAAAGACTCAATCCGACAAGATAACTTCAAGAGGGAAACTCAATTCATCACAAGAGAGTAGAGGGGGAGAAACATCCACTACAAAAAACAGACACATCCGTGACATTTTGGGCCGAACGATTTTTTTCTGTCATGCATATGACACTTCTATGACGATAATTGTGACAAAACCCGGTATCATCATAGATGTGGTGGGATCCTACTTCTATGACAAAAAATCATGACAGAAAATGGGCTTTTCGTCCTGGGCGGGCCGGAGACGCAGCTGCATGACATTCTTTGGGCCGTCCATGACGGAAAAAATCGTGGTAGAAGCGAGGGGCAGGAAAATTTTGGGGAGTTGCCGGTTACGGTGTGAGGTCGGGGGCGGAGCGATGCGCGATTCTATCGTACGTACGCGCGTGTGTGCGAGGCGTTGGCTCTAACTGAAGCCGAGCGAGGCGTTGGGCTCTAACTGAACCCGAGCGATTACACTACAGGCTACGCGTTACTGAACCCGAGCGATCGATCGATGGCTGTTAACTGAACCCGATGGAGCGATTCCTTCGCTACTGCTGCTAACTAAAGCCGATCGATGCTGCCTCTGGGATGAAAAGTGAGCGTTGCGGGGGGGGGGGGGGTGGATGAACAGTGAGCGGTGGCGTTGCCTCTGGATGAACAGGAACCCATGGTGTGGAGGGCTGGATGAACAGTAGATGGTGGAGGGGTGGCCGTGGAGGGGTGGTTGAACAGGACCCCATGGTGTGGAGGGCTGGATGAATAGTAGATGGTGGAGGGGTGCCCGTGGAGGGGTGGTTGAACAGTAGCCGGTGGAGTAGCGCGCGGTGGAGGCTGGATGAACAGGAGCCCGTGGGGGCTGGAGGAGGTCGACGGTAGCCCGTGGAGGCTGGAGGAGGTCGACGGTGGAGATGAACAGTATCCCGTAGAGTCCCGTTTTGCGGTACGCCACACCCCTCCTCCCTCCCTCCCGTTTCGACCGTAGCACTCCAACATAAGTCCGTTTCGTCCGTTTTGCGGTATGCCACACCCCTCCCACCGTTTCAACCGTAGCACTCCAACACAAGTCCGTTTCATCCGTTTTGCGGTACGCCACACCCCTCCCGATCAACAGGACCCCCGTTTCGATCGTAGCGCTCCAACACAAGTCCGTTTCGTTCGTTTTGCGGTATGCCACACCCCTCCCGATCAACAGGACCCCCGTTTCGACCATAGGAGGTCTGTTTCCTCCGTTTTGCGGTACGCCAGGCCCCTCCTGATCAACAGGACCCCTTTTCGAATGTGGCCGGTCGAACACAAGGTCGTTTCCTCCGTTGTGCGGTATGCCAGGCCTCGTTTCCATCGCATGTTCCGTCCAAGCCCTCCCGATGAACACGACCACGCATTCTGTTCCGACCCAACTGGTTGGCTCCCCATGAACACAACGACGATGTTGTTTCTCCGTTCCGACCCAGCCATGTACGTATGCGCGAGTAGGCGTTGGAGACCCTACCCATATGTACGTACATGGCCGTATTTTCTTTCTTGCACCCTCACCGTTGTATGTACGTGTACATGCTACGTGTGCGCCTCTACTACGACACGTGCGCGCCTCTACTACGACACGTGCGCGCTCTACATCGACCAGTATGTACGTACACGTTCGCGACCAGGATGACAACGTTACATACGCTTCGACCAGGTGGGTCCCGACTGTCAGGCACTTCCTTGCCTGCGAAGATATAGCTGGTGGGTCCCAGCAGTCAGGGGGGCGAATCGTTTTTTTGGCCCGGACGTACTTCCTTGCGTGCGAAGGTGTAGCTGCTGGGTCCCAGCAGTCAGGGGGGCGAATCGTTTTTTTTCCTGGACGCACTTCCTTGCGTGCGAAGGTGTAGCTGCTGGGTCCCAGCAGTCAGGGGGCGAATCATTTTTTTTGCCCGGACGCACTTCCTTGCGTGCGAACGTGTAGCTGGTGGGTCCCAGCAGTCGGGGGGCGAATCTTTTTTTTCAGACGCACTTCCTTGCGTGCGAAGATGTAGCTCGTGGGTCCCAGCAGTTAGGGGGCGAATCATTTTTTTTGCAAAATACGGTGGCCCATCCGGTGGGTCCCCGCTGTCAGGTGGAGGAATAATTATTTTGCACGTAATAAGGAGGCACTTCCTTGCGGCTGCCGTGGACCCAGCTGTTAGCCTCTCCACGTACAGTCCATGTCCGATGGAAGTCGTTCCTTGACCACGTTGACCACGCCGCGCCGAGAGCACCACGGCGGTGGACGACGAGGAGGCCTAGGAAGGGGACGACGCGGAGCCGGGGAAGACGCGGCAGTGGATGCACACACGGAGAGGAGTACGAGGGTTCACTGGTTCGGCTGCGTTGTCGTCGCCGCAGAATAATAGGGGGTGTGGTCAGTGGGTGAGTGGAGGGATGGCCTGGCCAGCGGTGGGAGTAGTAGGGGGCGGTGAGGCCTCCGCGGCAGCACAGCCGGCCACGGGAGGCAAGAGCAGGCGGCACGACCGGATTTGCTTTGGGTGGCTGGAGCAAGAAGACCAAAGGTTGAAGAAGCACGACGGCCGTTGAATGGACATCGTACGGTCACTGCAGCTAGAATCGTTTATATTGACTAAGTTGACAAAGCCCTTGGTACGTCAACTTAGTAGGCCCACAGGTCAGCTTCCGAAACGGTGCGCCCCAGATGTCAGGGGGATGAATCATTTTTTGGGCGGGTGAAGCTAGAATATCCGAGATTGAAGAAGAAGCACGACATCCGTTGGATGGACATCCAACGGCCACTTCTGCTAGAACCGTGTGTTGACTATAAGTTGACAAAGCCTTGCATACCCGTCAACTCTATTTTTTTAGGGGACGCGTCAACTTAGTAAGGCCAGAAGTGTGTGGCAGAGAACTTATAGCCCATTTGAGATTTGTAAGAATGTGTAGCCCATTTTTGAATTCTAATGGAATTTACTACAGCCCATTTACAGTTTGTTAAAAGTACAGTCCATTTCAACCAACCGTTCAAAACAGAATTCAACAAAATTTCCCACATTTTGATGGGATCCGGATATTTTTATCCCGAAATTTTAGTCAGATTAAATACAATTTCAATATAAATTTATATTGCGTAAAAATCCAACGAAACATTCCGCTCGCAACAATTAATGAAATTAAAATTTTCAATATTCCAAAAATAATATTTTATAAAGTAATCACTGTTTGGTGCATTTTTTTATAGTTACTACCCAGTTTTTATAATTACATCCCATTTATTATTTCTTAAAGCCCATTTTCTTGTTAAGCCTAATGCATCCCTCCTAGGAAAGATTTGCAGCCCAGCGGGGCGGAGAATAACAACTTGACCTTGCCTGGGTATTCCTAAAAAAAGTATAGCTGGGCTAGCCATTTTCAGCTTGAAAAAAATTAATATCTGGGCTGGATATCTGGCCTGGGCTAGACGGGCCACAGCCCGCCCAGTTAATACCTGCAGCGATGTTTTCGTTGTTGTTCAGAGGAGAAAAATTAATATCTGGGGTAAACATCGAAAAACTCTGCAGTGCTCACACCTCAAAAACACAAATACTGCTCGAGCTGCTTGGTCCCAGCTGTCGGCCGCTTCTTGTGCAATTCTCTCGTTTATTGACTACTCCCTCCTTTCCGGTTTATAATGCTCAATTCAAAAATCTCACCAATCAAGGTAGATGGCGAGTGGTGGAATACTTTTTCTAGTTTTGCAAAAGCACCTAATTAATGCTCTTGTTATCCTCAAAAAATTATGTTTATCAATGCATTAATTGCAATGCATGCATGCATAAAGTACATGCATTGGTCAATTTTCTCTTAATACTTGCATGCAATGATTTAATGCACCTTGGAATCTGAACATGTGATGGAAAACAACCAAATTGAGCCTTATAAAATGGAAAAACTAAAATTTTGAGATAAGCCCTATCTGTACTACTATATAGTGTACCAGTTTTGAGATGGATCCAGAGCATCAATCATAACCGTTGGTCTCCAAAATCCAAGGGCTAAGATCAGCCAGATTCGCCAGGAACAGTAGACTGTTGTTGCCTCTGCTGTGTCCTGGAATATTCACGTGGCCCTTCCAGGAAAAAAGGCCCATATGCGATGCCTCATGGGCTATATTACCGCTTGAGCGCATGACGACTTGAGCCCAGATAAGAAGGTTTGGGAGGAGAATGGGAAGAAAAAATAATAGAGTAACATACAGTTTTTTAATGAACCTCCAGTATTTTAGATGTGAATGTACAGTTTTTTGTGTGAATATTAAAAACAATTGTGGGTGGAATTCCATTTATCAAAATCACTCCATTATACTTTTTTCGAGTCACACTCCAAAATCACTCCATTCTTTTAAGACGTGCATTGCACGTGCATACATACTAGTAAACCGGAAAGGAGGGAGTACATAGGTAGACAATGGTGTGGGACCGTGATGTCAGGAAACCAGGAGGAAGCAAAATAAATTATAGTTATATATATATATATATAATAAGGAGGCACTTGCGTACGTGAGGCTATGGACCTGGTGGGTCCCCATTGTCATCCTATCCAAGTAAAGTGATCTCCTCGCCCGCGCGTGCTTTCCGCCCGAAACAGTCAGCGCCGGCCGCCCCGCTTCCTGGTGCAGGCGATTGCTCCGCCTTCAAACGACACAAGTGCTGTCCGTCCGTCCATCTGCCGCACACATTAATGATACGCGGTTGCCAAGGCGGCTACTCCGGCGTCACATGTTCGTCCCTCCGCCCGCCCACCATTGCTATATAAACTGTTGCGCCGGCCATAGCCGCAGTCATACGCATCCGTTGCCTTTCTCTGTCCACACCACTACTGCCCACCATGGCTTCCTCGCGCTCCAGCGCTCTTCGGGACGGGCGGACGACAGACCACAAGGAGATAGCAGCCATTGCTGCCGATCGGCTGGCCGGCAGGTAGCTGGAGGACGACGACGTCCCAATGGAGAACATGGTAGTCGACGATCCGGCGCCAACCCCCTCCTCCACGCCATCCTCGCCGGTGCATTGCACCATGACCATCAGCGAGGCTCGTGCCCAATATATGGACAGGGTGAGGCAGATGCGTGAGGAGCAGTTACGAGAGGCGCATACCGACGCCGCCTACAACCACCATCTCCTCCAAGAGCACCTGCAGGCAGAGGAGAAGATTGCCACGGAGCGGGCAGAGCAGGAGGCGCTGCTCGACTCGTACCGCTCCACCCGCAAGGGCCGCCTCGAGCGCTGGCGGTACTGCATGCGGGTGGCGGAGGCTGCGGCCGCCTACAAAGAGGCTAGCAAAGAGGGCGATGAAGCGGGTGAGGCGCTGTTTGGCGAGACCGAGGACGAGGCAGAGGACAATGCCGGCTCCGACGAGTCCCCGCTCCACTGACGTCGATGACGCCCTGCTCCGCCGACGCCCCACGGCGCCAACAATGAGGCAGAGGACACTGCCGGCTCCGCCGAGGCCCCACGGCGCCAACAACAAGGCAGAGGACACCGCGGCTCCGCCGAGGCCTTGCCCCCGCCAACAACGAGGCAGAGGACATCGCCGGCTTAGCCGAGGCCCCACCGTGCCGCCAACGTGGGGGTGGATTTCCACCGCTCCACTGAGGCGCCGCCCGCCGGCAACGAGACAGAGGCATCGCCGGCTCTGCCGAGGCCCCGCCCCGCTGCCAACGAGACCGCGCCACACAGAAAACAAGGAAGAGTAGAACACGGTAGGTCGCCGCCGCTCGGGTCCAAGTAAGGCCACCGCTGCTACCCTCCGGTTGAAGCCAAGCTAGGCGGGTTGACCATTGACGGCCGGTTAGCTTCTTGGCGGCGACGTGGAGTCCGAGAGCTGCGCTGGAGAAGAACGCTGCTTCTACTTAACTGCTGGTGCAGTTGGCTGACTAACACGTGGGCCCAACAGGCCACATGTCAGTTACGCAACTGCACCTGCAGTTAAGTCACTGAAGCTTCTGTTCGGCTCAGCGGGACACAGGTGGGTAGCTTCGGTTAATTAATTATACCTCCAGCGCACCCCTTTTTAGTTTTTTTTTCGAAAAGGAGGATGACCCCCGGCCTCTGCATCTGGGAGATGCATGCGGCCACAAACACCCCTTTTTAGTTGAAGAATGTATGAAATGTAATGAAATCCGGCATGTTTATATGAAATCTGACCGTGTATGAATGAATTTATTTCGATTAGTTCGAATTCCTGTATCACTGGCATTGGATGAACATGCAAAACAATACGTACTAGCATTATTCCCAGGGTGATCACCACGTTTGCAGCAGTTTCACATGTACTCCCTCCGGTCCTTTCTAGTCTGCATACAAGTTTTGTCTGCAGTCAAAGTATCTCTACTTTGACCAATCTTATACAAAAAAGTATGCACTTTCACAATGTGCGAAGTAAAAAGGAACAGAAGGAGTACAAAGAGTTTGAGCAGCTTTTTAGCGTTTCTGTACATTGCAATCAAACACACAGGCCTGGCAATTCATAGAGAACATTCAAAACAATCGATGATTATGCATCTCAGCGACTCACATGTCAGAGGCAATATTTACTTCACAACTAAAGAATAAAGAAAAAATTGATCGCCGCTGCTGACAGCAAAGGGCGTCCCATTCGAAAATATCAAACGCATATCTTGCTAAAATCAATGAGCAAAATTTGACAAGGTTGTCCCATTCCAAAATATCAAATGCCTACGATTGTGGAATGGGCAGGGTTTGCCATCAGTTCGGACATTGACATGGCAACTCGTGCTAAATAAACCAGCTGTTCTTTTTGTGCAGTTCCACCAAAATCAACCAAATTCGCGCGTAGCTTGTATGATTTCGCCCTTATATGTTGCAACGCCTTGAACTTATGGGCACCTCCTTTCTTGTGGTGGAAATGAATGATTCGATGTATTCATGAACATTTTGTGCAGTTCCCGTTGAAATCAAGCTGAGCACCCCTGTTTGCACAAATACAAAAAAGTGATTAGTATAAAGCAAACTGTACTATGAATTGACAGTTTCAACAGGCACATACATGGTCCATGTAGAGCACACTTTTAGAAAAATGGAACTCACCAGAAAGAATCCTAGAACAACATTGTACTCGCGCATCACAGCAAAAAAATGGCGATTTGTCAGTCCTTCTGAGCTGAAGTTAGTTTGGTCTTGTTGGGAGTAATGTAACCATCCTTCAACTGCTCCTTCTGATGAGAAGATAGACAGTGCTTCTTCATCCTGGCATAATCGGAACTAGTCACTTCACGTACTCCATATTCTTCTTCAGAGGAAGATGATCCTGTTGTGCAAAGACAAGAGGACTACTAAATGCTAGCATCCATGTTTGCTCGAAAAAAAGGAAAGGAAATATTTAAAACAGCACAGATGAAGCACTTCGCAAGGACAATACCACTTTTTCATGACAGTATCTAAATAGTAGCACAACACCAATAGAGATGACAAAGCTCAATCATATGGATGAAATCAGTGGGCGAGTACCAACCTTTGTCAGGAGGCTGATTGTGTAGAGCATACAGATGAAGCACTTCCCTGGAACCATCTGTTGCTATCTACGGGGGTGGCCATGCTTACTATATACTCCTCGATTAGTTTAATGTTTCCAACATCTTCTTGTGCAGTTCCACTAAAATATATGGTATCTTCAAAGAAGATCCCTGTTTGCACAAGTAGAGATAATTACGTATGGCATCAAATGAGTGGCAAAACAATTGCTCGTTCCAGCCATAGCAATAAATTAAGATGCAAAACTATATCATTACTTGTTTTATCACAGTTCCAGTGCTTCATTACAGCACCGGGAGTTGATTTTTTTTCTTCCGCTTGTTCTTCCCCGTCATCACTTGGTTCAATAACAGACAAGCTTCGCCTTCAATGTAAGATTTGGCATGTCAATTAGGGAGCACAAGTATAGTACTAAACTTAATTTTCTGATGAAAGTGGCAAAATACAGGCCAGCAGTTGTGAAATATCCTTATCTTACCTCAATGGGATATTACGGTGCACATACAGATTGGAAGTCTTGTCTTCATTTGTGCAGTTCACTAAAATCAAGCAACATTATCGTACAAGTAGCACAACATATGAAAGCACACTACAGAATCATGTGAAATAAGGCTAGTACTGACCTCTCATGATGCGGAATTCAAACAACTCACAAGAAGAAGATCTGAACCAAATTCGCCTTAACGGATAGGAAGTAAGATCTCCTCTTGTGCAGTTCCACTAAGATCAAGCAATCAAGCAACGTTGTCGGTGTGACATTTTGGTTGAACTGCACAAAACACTCTTAAAACAAAAGTGTTTTGTGCAGTGCAACAAAAGGTCACAATGGCAACGAGGTGAAGTAGATAACCCTGTTTACACAGAGGTGCAAAGGAAACAATTAGTGGTCAATAACGGTGGATGACACAGAAGCCAACAAAAAGAAGCATCTACCTTATCTAAATGGGAAAGAAAGCAAGACAGTAGCATTTCTCAAACGGTGGCATTGATTAATATTAACATAGAGATTATATTAACAATAAAATTCGTTAAACATGTAATTTGCTTTTAACTGTGGCATTGCATCAATTTTCCAGCGGCATTATTAGAGGGTGTTTGTTTACAGGGACATTTTGGTGTAGGGACTAAAAAAACTCCGTGTCAGTCACATCTAAACCAAACAGGAGGGACTTTTCGGGACTAAAAGTGGGCATTTGGGACTAAAGAAAGAAGACCCCGAGGGAGTCTTTTTGGGACTTTTTCCAACAGTTGCCCCTGCCACGCATCGCACCTTGTTTCTATTAGTTCATTACTAGGGGTAACATGGTCTTTTATCATGTCATTTAATAACCTCTAGTCCATGTTTAGTCCCTGGAACCAAGCAGGTAGGGACTAGGGAGTTTTTAACCAAACAGGGCCATAGATTAACAACAGCTAATGAGTTGCACGGGACAGTGGACGCACCAGCACCATGTGCATCTACCGATGTACTGTGGTCATGCACAGTCTGTTGCAACAAAGAACAAACAACCAAGGAGCATATTTGTGTTGGTCCCAGTTTTGTTATCTTTAGACACCTTTCCCTATGTGAGCGCAGCAAATCTAGTCCTGCTCAAATCTAGTCCCTTCCTTTCCTTTTTGAACTAATACTTTCGCCCCTTCCTTTCCTCTTTGAACCACGTCCTAGATTTATGCGATACAACTTTCCCCACTACTTTCCCCCATTCCTTTCCTCTTTGAACCACGTCCTAGATTCATGCTATACAACTTTCCCCCTTCATTTCCTCTTTGAACCACGTCCTAGATTCATGCTATATACAACTTTTCCCACTACTTTCCCCCACTCCTTTCCTCTTTGAACCACGTCCTAGATTCATGGTATACATGCAGCTAGAGCAATGCATGTGGAGTAAGTAAAATATACCTTAAGGTTCTTGGGGCGTGGTTCGGTGGGCGACGGGACGCGGCGAAGAAGAAGGGTCGGAGGCCCTCCCGCGCCGCCGCTGGGTGGAAAGTGAACAGCAGCGCCGGTCGTGGATTCCCTCCCTCGCCGACGGCGACAGCGTTAAGCCACCTTTCCTTCCCGGCGGACGGATCCTGCCGGCTCTTTGAGCAGCAGTGAGGGGAGAGAGAGGCCAACGAAGTCTTGTTTAGATCTGGAGAGGGCGAGAGAGTGTGAAGAGAGCAAGTATAAGCGCTGAGGCTCCAGCGTGTATATATATACTGGAGAGAGAGTGTGAAGCGTGCAAACCCTAGAAAACATTTTGACCAGTCAAAGAATCCTCCTGGCAAAAATTATGCTCAAGTGTAGTTATCGAACCCGATACCTCAAGTTTTATGAGCGAACAGGCTAACCAGCTACACAACCCTCCCATTATGTTCAACGAGAGGAAAATAACCTTTTATACATTCCTGCATTCGTGTGACAGGCATGCCGTGTTTTTTTGTGTGTGTGTGGGAGTCATTAGGATTTCAATCATAATCGTGTCATGTGGCTTTGGTGGTAAGACTATCCATAGTGGTGCAGAAATAATGCAGCCTTTAGTCACCTTACCTCTCTCCATGTAGTACGTTGGGTCCCACCAGTTAGAGGGTGAAACAAACAGCCGTGTGTGTGTTTGACAGCATGTGTGTGTTAGAGAGTGCGACAGATCGACCTACTCCTACAGAGATATGATGTGTAGTGTATGATTTTAGCCGCGAGAGTCGGTGCATCCTCTCGTTTCCAGGCGTGTCTGGTAGGGACATGCGGACAGCTGCCATGCCCGCTCCTGACCAGCCTAGCCCACCCAAAGCCCCTCCACCGCCCACGCGCGCTTCCCGCCTGAAACGGTCAGCGCCGCTCCAAAGAATCGGTGCCGCATTCATGCCCGGGCAGAGCGGACGCGACCTCTCACTGGCGCAAGAGTGATGGTTGCTTCGTCCGTCCAACTTACTGCTGGGTCTATGTGATTTGACGGCTCATTGGTCTTTATTACTGAGGTGGTAGGACTGCTGGATGTCCCACACTTTCGGCGAAAGGAGGTAGTAGATTACAATTTTCTCCATTCTTACAGCGGAGGAGTGCAAGGGCAGTGAAAACATGCAGGCTCAGTGATTACATGGCCCACCTCACACTATCACCGTGCGACACCTAACTCTTTACATAGTACTCCCTCCGTTCCTAAATATTACTGGATGAGTCCCCGCTCGTTGCTGCGGAACAGCGGTATATATATATCTCTGCGCAAAATTATCGATTTCATAGAACTAAAAAAATCTATAACCGCATGACAAATGTGGTAGCCAAACTAAATAAACTCCCATCATCATTTAGATCATCCCACATAAGGAAAAAAGATCAGCCAACTCCTACTGCATAATGGGATTATATTTTTCTTTTTGACATGTTAATGGGACTTAAAAGCTCACTTACATGCATGCTACCGGTGCATGCTTGCATGCAGACATGTTGATGTGATTTAAAACCCCCTCACATGCATGTGCCACGGTATTTCTGCATGCTTGCATGTGGCTTAGTGCTGAGCCTCTCAACGTCTAGATCAGACGGCTATTATGACTGATTTACTTCATCTAACGGCTACGTCAATTTTGATGATGTGGCTCAAGGAGAGGATAGAGAATTCCTAGTAGTGGGGGCTAGCTATTACTAGTAGATAAGTCTTTGTAGAGATTCCACTAGGTGAACTACATACGGAACAAAATGAATGAATCTACACTTAAAATGCATCTATATACATCCGCATGTGGTTAATGGTGAAATCTCTACAAAGACTTATATTTAGGAACGGAGGAAGTACTAGTATAGTACTAGTACGTACTGTAATTTATCAGCGAGATAAATTTGTACAATGCTATGAAGCTTCCAGCTCCTGTTACATGTATCTTGCGTCCAAGGTTGCCCGTTGCAACATTTCATCAAATACAAAGGAGACTAACATGCATGCTATTGCATCTCAATGATTGACAGATCATAGCAAATATGTACTCCCTCCGTTCCAAAATAAGTGTCTCAACTTTGTGCAAACTTTAGTACAAAGTTGTACTACTACTAAAGTTGACACTTATTTTGGAACAGAGGCAGCTAAAGAAAAAAATGATCCATGCAGTCCCTAGCCCTTGAACCGTGAACCCTGACCAGGCTTCAATTTGCTGGCAACGTTCGAGCTTCCTAATAAATGAAGTTTGCAACCTTTTGACCATCGGATCATTTTGTGCAGTTTCACCAAAATCGAGATGAGCATCCCTATGGCAAAGAAATTGAAGAAGCGTGATTAGAATAAGATTACTAGGACTAGTTGATGAGACATAAACTCATCACAAATACAGTACGTAGAAGCCAGTAGAGGTATCAGGTATGTGCGGGGCAAAGAAGTAGAGAAATATCCACAGAGAGTGATGTGGGCAGCTGGAGCAGTGGTGCAAGCCGGCTATAAAGGGAGTTGTACCTGAGGGACGTTGCTCGATCTTGAGGAGGGCGGCAGGAGGCGGCAACTGCACACATCGCGGCAGTGAGCAAGGGACAAAGGCAACCTCACCGGCTTTGTGAGAGAGAATGGCGGGGACCCCTGATCGGGGACGTGCCGACAGTGGGTTTTCGCCGTCGGCGACGGACACCGCATCTACACTAAGCATCCATCCCTTCCCCAAGCGAACGTGATCCGCCGGGATGTTAGAGATGTGGCCACAGTCGTTTCGTGCGAGAGTGTGAAGAGAGCAACCCCAGCAAGCAACTGTGTAGGCTGGCCCGTCCTGACTATGTATATAGTGGAGCGGTTTCCTTTTCTCTCCATATGAACCTATCATATTGCGTACGTGCCACTGAAGAAAAAAATATATTTATAAATGACGCGGCACCTACTACTCGTTCTCCTATAACCTTGCGCTTGGCATCTCCAAATATTAACCTTGCGATTGGCTCTTCGCCTCTTCGGGAAGTCGAGCAATAATGGTAGTGCAGTATATATCGTTCTGGCTATATGAGACCGAATGAATTGCTGCACGTCCACCACGTGGGCGAGGGTCGAGGGGCGAGGGAGAGTGCTACTACATACGGAGCAAAATGAGTGAATGTACACTCTAAAATACGTCTATATACATCAGTGTTTGGAGTATGTACTAGTAGTTCATATTGAAATCTACTAAGGACATATATATTCCAAACAATATGATATAATCTCTATAACCAAGGTAGTAGGGACGAGGAGTAAACGGAGGGAGTAGTAAATTTTTCTCCTCGTCCTGCGAGCCACCGCGCGCATGGGCGAGGGAGGAGCAAGCTTCACCTCATCCTGCGAGCCACCGCGCCCGTGGGCGGGGGAGACGGCGTACTAAGCAAGCTTCTCCTCGTTCTGCGAGTTGACGGGACACATCAAAAGTACTCCAGTGTATAGAGCCTTGCCTCTAAGGTAGGCCCCACATGGTTTGCCTCTTTTTTTAATTTAACATAACGCGTCAAGTTGCAATTTGTTTGTTCACCCGTGGTAGACGATCCTTCCTCCACCAAGTGGACAACCAGTACACGTGCCAAATTACCACGTGGGCTGCCTTTTTCATACAGAAATGAGCTCCACCGTGTACCCGCGCGGGTGTGGTTGGGAAAGAGACGGGAGTACGTGCGCCGTGCATGCACCTCTTCTCTTCGTGCACGTCCCCCACCTACGTGGGTGTGTGTGAGAGATACAAACCGCGTTCGTGAGTGTTTTTTGTTTTGTGGTGGGGGTGGAGGTGGGGTGGGGGTTGATTTCGTGAATTATTTGTGGGAATATGTGTCCATGACATCTCAAACAAAATTTTGCATGCAATGTGTGTGAAATGGAGGCCTATCCATATCATACATAGAGGGTCGGTCAATCCACGAGAAGAGAGGGAGGGGTCATAGCTATCGATAGAGTCGAAGAGAGGATCAAGTATGGGTGGGTGCGAGATCGATGAAGAGAGCCATCGAAATTGCGTGTGTGTGTGTGTGCAAGTCAAAGATATAGGGCGACTGGCCTACCGGAATGTTAGAGGGCACATGTCAAGTTTGTGTGTGGCAGGGAGACATGACTAGAGCGCTTGATGTATTGGTGTGTGTGGGGGGGAGGGGGTGGGGGAGGGGTAGGTAGAGGCCTAACTATAGAGGTAGAATGACTCGTATATGTGTTGAGAAGGAGAGACCCAGCTATGTCATGAGGGAGATCGGTCGACATCCATACATAACTGAAGGACGGGAAATATGATGGGATAGAGAGAGAGAGGAGAGAGAGAGGGAGGAAGAGGGGTAGAGTGTTGGATGGGTGATGGAGTTGCTTCTCGGAGATGTTGGGAGAGGCCTACTAGACAAACTGAGGGTGGAACTGCAATGTTATCAATAAGAGTGGGGATGTGTTTCTGTGTGTGCATGTGCGTGATAGATCTGTCGGGACGCATCCATGGATGATGAAGGGGAACCATGTGTTTGGTAAGCAAACCTAACTAGATCAGTAGATCAATTGTTGTTTGTCAGAGGAAGGGAGAGACACAACTTATGAGGTAGATCGATCGATGTGTGGGTAAAACGAGTTATAAGGACCTAGCTAGCTATATGTATAGCGAGAGATCGGTCGGTGTACGTCCATTTGTTAGAGGAAAATAAGGCCCAGCGAGACGGATAGACAGAGAGAATGGAGCTAGGAGGTGGTGCGAGATTCCCAACTACTAGCTGGATAGGGGGAGGAGTGTGCGGTTGTGAGATCGATTAAAAGAGGGGTGAGAGTTTACACGTGTGTCTGACCATATGAGAGACACGAGGCAAGGACACATAAAGGAGGAGATTGAAGCTGTGTGTGTATGTTGTAGGCAGGCATCGCTGGAGAGGTTTATCGATCGGTGTGTGTCGGAAAGGAGTTGTGGAGACTCTGGGAGAACGACCTAAAGGAAAAAATGAATGTGCCCGGTGGATAGAATGCCGAGGGAGGGGGAGGGCGAGGAGGGCGTGTGCATGCACGAGAGAAAGTTAGTGGTAGCTACAAAGGTTAGAGGACTGTGTGGGTGTAAGAGACTAACAAAGATCATAATTTGATATGAAAGCGGATTCATATATTTGAATAGGAGATCATAGTGTTTTAAACATTGCATGCATGAATATAGCGGTGATACACGTGTTGTGCACATGTTATACCATAATGTGATAATGCATGGCGTTTGCAACTCACAGCTAAATGCCGAACAATCTAAACCATACTATACATCAAACAATCTCACATTTTATTTGAATTTGTGATAATGTGCGGCGTTTGCAGCTTACAACTAAATATCGAGCAATCTAAACAATACTATATATCAAACATTCTCACATTTTATTTGAATTTGTGGTAATGTGTGGTGTTTGCAACTCACATCTAAATACTTGTAGGCGTAGGGGGCGGGGCACCATACATAATGTGATAAACACATTATACATATGAGACATGGTTTAGATTATGAAGATCTAGATAGAGCTAGAAATGTAATGTGATTTCAAATCAAAATAAAGTGGATTCAAAAAATCTAGTTCGAGTTCATATAGTACACATAGTTCATATGTAACTCGATACTGATCATGTGGTGTGCTGTGAAGATAATACACAAACGATGGTTTAACTTGACAATAATGATGATTGTAGATCTTATTAAAACAGAGAAACAAATTCAAATGCTTTGACTTCACAACAATCATTATTGTAGATCTTATTCAAATTTAGTTCATATTGAAGCGGTAGTATATACATTTGGAATGCACTAAAACGTTCATTTGAGTAGTAGGTTGCATGCATTATACATGTAGCGAAATATTTTAATTGAACATAACATGAATTCAAAGTTTTGAATGACATTTATAGTGCGCATTGATTTGGTACAGTACATGTTAGGCTTGTCCGGAAATTTCAACCCGCGCCTTGTTAGCCCGAAATATTTAAGATATATCTTTGTCTCGTTGTGCTCCGACAACTCCCTCCATCTCAACCCGCGCCTTGCTATTCCAAAATTACAACGCGCGCGAAAACTCCCACCTCCTGTGAAATCCCGACACGCGAAATGCCCGTGGTACCCCTGAACCGAAAGAACTGCCTCAAATCGGTGGGGGGTACTTTCTTAACTTACCCCACATTTCGGACAAGCGCGTCTCTAAGCCATGGTTCCCCACTGCCATCCCATCCGCCCACCCATTCGTACACCGAGGCCGCGAAAACCCGCGACGAAACCCCACCCCTGCCGTCCGCACCCAGCCGGAGCTTCTTCCCCGACGACATTCGTCCACAGCAACACCTCGACGTCCCTCATCCACCATACCGGATGAGGATCCGTCGTCGATCTCATCGTCCCGCGGTTCAGCCACCCCGTCCTCCACCTCCAAGGAGCTGCCCCGATGTTCCCCTCGTCTTTCCGCCACCTCCATTCCCACACCGCCGTCTTCACCTGCACACGGAGGCATCATCATACCGTTTCTATGAAGCTGGGGCTAATCGGCGCCACCAAAGTTTACACTAATCGCCGCATTTTCTTCTTGATTCGATCTCGGCTGCGGGCGTCCGAGCCGACACGGCGGCCATCCAGGCGGCGTCACCGCACTTCCTCACAGCGTCGCTCCTCCGCGGGACGTCCACATCAGTAGGAGTTGCTACTGCTAAGCTGCCGCTCGCACGCTGTCTGCTCTTGCCTCGTCCCCCTGATGCTCTGCTATTGCTCTGTCGCTGCTGCTCTCGCTCTTGCTCTTGCTTGCGATGGCTCCGATTTGGCTACACTTCAGTCGACTGAATGACCTTTGGGTCAGTCGATTTCCAAGGGTGGCTCGCCGGGGGAGAAAAAGCACGCCCAGGGGGGGGGGCTCGCGAGAGGTCCCCATCTCTATCTTAGGTCAGGATGGCGGTGGTGGCGGGGCGTGCGGGGCGTGGCTGGGATCGCCGAGAAAAAGCTGGGGAGGCCTAAGGATGGGTGCGGCGCCGCGGCGGTGGCGAGTGTTTCGGCGGGCGGCGCACCGCCGGCCGCGGGCGGCGGGGGGCTGCTGTTTGGCCGGTGGTGGCTGGCGGCTCAGGGGGGTGGAGGTTGAAGATGAACCATAGGCCCTTGATTTCAAATCCAACGACTGCAAAATCGACTGACCAGAGATGAAAAAGTCAGTCGACCGACGTGTAGGCTCACCTTGCTAGTGCATTCTGTTTCGACATCAAAATTCAGTTTCGACAGCAAAATTCAGTTTGGACAGTTAGGTTCAGTTTCGACAGTTAAGTTCAGTTTCGACAGTTAAGTTCAGAGATGAGCGGCTGATGTATTTTACATCTAGCACTTTGTGCTTATGTATTTTACGTCATGTATTGGTGATGCTATTAGAATTCCACTCAGGTTAACGTTGTTCGTTGTCTCTCTTGTCCTGCTTTAGCCTCGGCATCGTACAACTCACCGGAGCGGCTCCAACGATGAAACCCTCCATCATAGCGGAGCAGTACCACATCTCCGGACGCCTAAGATCTTCTTCCCCTCCTCCGACAGGAAAATTAGCCGGAGCATCCTCGCCGGCCAACCCAATCACACTGAGATCGACATGGCTTCGCCAAAGAGGTTGTAAATCTTGTTGCATCTCTTTTTTACTCTACATGTTATATATATAGTCCACTGAGCACACGGATTTGTTCCTTTAGTGTCTCCTTGAAACAAAAAAAAGTAGGAATTTTAATTTTCACTTGTCCTCCTTTTCAAATTCCTATTCATGAAGCACAAGACTAAGAGATAGTAGCATAATAGCATTATAACCGTACATTTTCTTGTGGTTTGACTTAATCTCACCATGCTTCTTTGCATCCTGTGATCTTCCAATTGTTGTGAATCAAACACCCAGATTGGCAGAAATCCTGTGTTTTTAAATTCTCTGTTTTGCACGTGCATTCCTATCCTATTCCTGTCTATTTCCTATCCCTACATTGTTGGAATCCTCCAATTCAAACGAGCCCTTACAGAATTACTTCTCTTACAGATAGTTGTCAAATAAAACCTTGCGTGGTTTGTCCCGGTCCTGCTGCGCTGTCGTCCACCTAGCTCAGCTGCTCCAACGACAGAAGGGTCCAGCAGAGCAGGGATCCGGCCTCCAGACAGTCTTTCGCCGCCTCAGATCTTCTTCCCCGCCGCTGGCAGCCATGAAAACTGCATTACCATCATCAACCGAGCAGATGACCTCGAGGACTACACGGGTCCGCAAGAGAGGTCGCACTCTTTCATGTCTGCTTACGTTATGCATCGCTTAATATTACATGCTACTTTATCGTCCTGTTCACCGATTAGACTCTGAGTCAGCTCCAAACTAATGGTCAAACTTGAGTTTTTAAATGGTTGTGGGGTACATATCGGGGCCGCTATCAATAGTATCTATCTACTATCTGGTTAATCTCCGATGTCTGCAATGAGTTTCATGTTGGGTGGGATACAAACAGGAAAGAAGCCATTATCTGTATTTATTAACTGAAGCCATTATCTGCCTGCTATTATTGGTTTTGGGTCTATCCACAGGTTGCTACCATCACTCTGGATTTCTGCATGCACTCCTTACATAATC
This sequence comes from Triticum aestivum, assembly GCF_018294505.1. Taxonomy (NCBI): domain Eukaryota; kingdom Viridiplantae; phylum Streptophyta; class Magnoliopsida; order Poales; family Poaceae; genus Triticum; species Triticum aestivum. The sequence continues at coordinate 232,466,875 of NC_057813.1, forward strand.
TCACTATGTTTTATTCCTATGCATAACAGTTATTGTAAAAAATGGAACTGAACATGTAGAGCAAAAGAGACGAGCCTTGTGTGGCAATATAATTTCATGCAGCCATCGCTCCATGGTAGGCGCAAAGGCAGCCCCCCCTCCACGCATTTCGGATTATAATCGATAGGAAGATATCTGTTCTGAGGGGGATTCAGAAGGAGAAGATAACTCCTATTTACCCCCTTAGGTCGTCGCTCTAACTTGGCATGCTGATGTTGGTTATATCATGCATATGGTGTCTTGCATTGCTTACTTTATACATCAAATATGTCATCTGCTTAGTTTAGACATCCTTTGTGTGAATGCCATCTGTTTAGTTTATTCATCGTTTATGTGAATTATGCAACACCACCTTGTTTAGCCAGGCATCATATATGTGAATTTTGCAATGCCATCCTGCTTAGCTAGTCATCTTATATGTAAATTATATCAGGCCATCTTTTTTTTGTTACATATTACATTTGTCAACAATGTTAGTACATTCAACTGCTCTTCGTGTGCATCAGCCATTTGACACGGTGATGGCAAATTCTGGAGTGAAAACAAGGTCTTCTGAGCAGACTATGCTATCTGACGAAGCGCATATCTCGCTGGTTACGGATAGCTCCTCAGAGGAGGATTCAGAGACAGATGACCAGTCCTATTCCCCCCCCCCCCGAGGTGTATGCTCTAACTTGGCAGGGTTATGTTGCTCATATCGTGCGTATGGTGTCTCGCATTGCTATGCCATTTGATTAGTTTAGACATGCTTTGTGTGAATGCCACCTGTTCAGTGTCTACTTACCATATATGTGAATTATGCATTGCCATCTTGTTGCAAGACATTATATATGTGAATTATACAATGCTATCTTGTTGCAAAGGCATTATATATGTGAATTATGCAATGCCATGCTGTTTAGCCAATCATCATGTATGTGGATTATATCATGCTATCATTTTTTTTGTATTACGTGCTCCATTTGTCGACAACGTTTGTATATTCAACTACTCTTCCTGTGCATCAACCATCTGAAGCGGTGATGGAAGTATCTGGAGTGAAAACAAGGTATTCAGAGCAGACAATGCTACCTACTGAAGCAGACATCTTGCTGGCTACAGAGAGCTCCTCAGAGGAGGATTCAGAGACTGATGACTAGTCCTATTTCCCCCTCAGGTCTATGCTCAAACTTGGCAGGGTTATATTACCCATGTCATGCATGTTGTCTTGCATTTCTTAGTTTTTACATCATATATAGATTGCCATCTGCTTACTTGCTTACTATATAAATCATATATTTGAATTATATCATGCCATCATGTTTACATAGTACATACACATCATCTATCTGAATTATGGCATGGCAACCCATTTAATAAAGACATCATATAGTTATATCATCTCATCCTGTTTAGTGTTTACAGTCATCATATTTAGAATTATGGCATTCTATCCATGAATGTATGTGAATTATGGCATGCCAACCTATTTAATAAACACATTATATAGTTATGCCATGTCATCCTGTTTACATAATCTCATATTTTGAACTATGTCTTTCCATCTTTTTTAGTTAGCCATCATAATGTGAAATTGTGTCATGCTATCCTGTTTAGTTAGCCATCATATATGTGAAACTGTGTCATGCTATCATGTTTGGTTAGACAACATAAATATGAATTATTTCATGCCCTCTTTTATTCCCCACTATCCATTGCACTTGTCTATCATACAATGTCTATACTTTCAATTACTTTTCTTGTTTATCAGCCATTTGAATTGGAGAGCGTGATGGCAGTATCTAAGGGAGTAACAACACGGTCTTCAGAAAAGATAGTGCTACCAGTTGATGCAGATAGAACCACTGTTGTACTTGCCCAAGGACCAGATCCACCACACATAACCCAGACTCTCGCAGATTGTACCCCTACCCAGTTGGACAGAGAACCAGCTACACCCCTTTTAACCCCAACCCCGGCAGATAGTAACCCAGTTCCAGTTGACACAGCACCGTCTCCACCACAGAGCACCCAAACACGAGCGGTTAGTAAGGGAACTGTAGTGACCAAAGCATGAGGACCACCACTCCGAATCCCAACTCAACGCTTAAAGGAGAAGAAGATTTGTTCTCAGGTCAGGTTCTGTAGCTATGGTTCATACTCCTTTGCTCTTGCATTACTGTATTTACTCATACCAACTATTTTCAAATTTGAAGGATGGAATTGAAACTCCAATGGCGCAACAGGTATGTTTTAAACCTGTTTCTTTAACTGGTTTGCTGTTGTAACCTGCTCTATGTTGATTTCAGTTTCAATTGAATAAACAGTTATGTTCTCATGTCATGCACATTACAAGTGTTGTTATTGCTCTATAGTTACCCACACTTATATTATGTCTATTCTGCTTTGTCTTGAACAAATATTATTTGAACTGTGTCTCTATCTTGATTTGGCAACAAAAACTAGAATGATATAGACCATAAAGTGACCATGGCGCATAGATATATGTTTGTTTCATGCTGTTATCCTGTCCACTTTACTACTGAACTCATTTACCAAAATGAGTTTCATATACAACATGGTAAACATGTGATGTGTCTGCTTGTTTCTCTTTTAGAATGCGGACAAAATATTGGAGAACAGTATCGCGTTATCCAATGGTAAAGGAAGTAATGCAGATAAGGTTCAAGATTGTGAGACATCCCTGTTGGTCTCCAAGAAAGCTGATAAAAACTATCTTGACAACAGTGAGGGAACCCAAAAGTCCTATCTTGATGTAGTGTTCGAGTTACTGGCCACTACTATGAGCACAAGCTCTTCAAACTCGCTGCCTGAATCACTTCGTCTTCTTGAGTCTCAACTTCAAGTTGAAAGACATCAATCAGATGTGCTGCGACAGGAAGCTGAAGGACTGAGGAAGTCCCTGTAGAATTCAGATGCATATTTTCTGGTGCAACATCAAGCGCTGGAGGATTTAAGCGCCAAACAAGAGAAAGTTAATAAGCTTGCTAAGCATCTTTTTCCAGCATTATGGGTACTCAAGATATTGTTTCTTGAGATCTTCTGAAGTGGTTTCAGTTCTGGATTTGTTTTGCTGCGGCGTTTATTTGCGCTGGTCGCCAACTTTGACAACCAGTGTATATGATATGCTGCTTTGTTCCCTATATTTGCACTGGTGGTGAACTTTGATGCCCAGTGGATGTAATATGTGTAACAGCCGTGATAGCCTAGCATAAGTTGCTTGCTTATTTATTTCCTTGTTGTCTTGTTTATTTGTTTGCTTGTAGTCAGTGCAGTTCTTTTTAAAACTAGGCCAGAATAACCATGGGTTATTATTTTCTGTAGTGACACTGGGCCTCCTACGGGCCATAGAAACAGTGGGCCTTCTACGGGCCGTAGAAACAGTAGGCCTTCTACGGGTCGTAGAAACAATGGGCCTTCTATGGGCCGTAGAAACAATGGGCCTTCTACGGGCCGTAAACAATGGCCTTCTACGGCCGTAGAAACAATGGGCCTTCTACGGGCCGTATCATCAATCGGCCTTATACGGGCCGTATGACCATAACGGGCCATCGTTAATAGGCCGTATTTGATGACGCTATGAAAACGGCCCAATGTATTAACGGACCACAAACGGGCCGATGTAACCACGGGCTAAATTTGGCCCACAAGCTGAAAATGACAGTAACGGGCCGTAAGTAAACGAATGCTGGAAATGAGCCCAAGAATAAATGGGCTCTGAGAAGGCCGAAAGATAACATTTGCTGGAAACGGCCCAACTGAATAACGGGCCCTTAATGGGTATAAAGTGATATACTGATCATTACGGGCCAGTTTCACCACGGGTCGTTAGTGGGTGTAAAGTGATACACTGTTCATTGCGGGCCACTTTCACCACGGGTCGTTAATAGGCCAAGAGTTACATAGGGCCTCATATGGGCCGAAAGACATCATGGGCCATACATGGGCTAGAAGTGAAAACGGGCTGGAATCATATTGGATGGCCCAGATGACGCTACTGGTCCTAATTCGGATAGGGCATAACGGGCCTTGGGTTAGCAGGCTGTAAATGGGCTATATGCGAACAGGCCGTTAACAGGCTTTCCATGGGCCGGCCCGCCACCTTTTGACCAAGTCAAACGGGCCGGCCTTTTCACAGGAATGGGCCTCTGTTGGGTCGTGCCACGTGTCGATGTATCATAGGTGCCTTCTGTCCAATGAGTGGATGACATCTATCCCAACGGTGAGCCGACACGTGTTTCCTCCAGCCAATGATAATTTTACACGTGGAAAATCCCCATTGGTAGGGGCTGTTAACGGGTTATCGGATCCAAAACCCAACCCGATAGCTTAACGGCGTTCCGTTACGGTGGATGCCGCGTGTCGGTCACCCTTGACGAAAGCAGTTCTGTGACGCGTGATTTATCGTCATGGAAGTGGACACTTCCGTGATGATAATTTTGGTAATGTCATCGAACACTTCTAAGACAGCACAGGTATGACTATCTTTATTCTGTCATAAATTTGTCATGGATGTACATGCATGACAAAAAACGCGACCTACTGTGACAAACACGTATCATCACGGAAGTGTATTTTTTTGTAGTGATCATAAGATCCAACTATAATAGCAAAGCTCACGATACATCAAGATCGTTCCATATAGAGAACACGAGAGAGATAGAGAGAGAGAGAGAGAGATCAAACACATAGCTATTGGTACATACCCTCAGCCCCGAGGGTGAACTACTCCCTCCTCGTCATGGAGAGCGCCGGGATGATGAAGATGGCCACCGATGATGGGTTCTCCCTCCTGCAGGGTGCCGGAATGGGCTCCCGAGAGGTTTTTGGTGGCTACAGAGGCTTGCGGCGGCGGAACTCCCGATCTATCTTCATTTTCGATGTTTTTAGGGTACGTGGACTTATATAGGCGAAAGAAGTCGGTCGGGGGAGCCTCGAGGGGCCCGGGAGACAGGGGGGCGTGCCCACGGGGTGGGCACGCCCTCCTATCTCTTGGCTTCCTCGAACCTTCCCTGGCTTGAACTCCAAGTCTCCCGGATCATATCCTTTCCAAAAATCACGCTCCCGAAAGTTCCATTCCGTTTGGACTCCATTTGATATTCCTTTTCTTCGAAATACTGAAACAGGCAATAAAACAACAATATGGGCTGGGCCTCCAGTTAGTAGGTTAGTCCCCAAAGTAATATAAAAGTGTATAATAAAGCCCGTAATCATTTAAAACAGATAATAAAATAGCATGAATGCTTCATAAATTATAGATACGTTGGAGACGTATCATTAGCACTCCCCTATCTGGGACACCATCAGGCAATATCCACCCGCTGGTGTCTACCAATAGGTGTTCATGGTGGCTTCCCTCCTATAGGGCCCCACCCATGCGCCTCAACAAACCGTTCCTCAGAAAAGTCTTCCCAAAGGTGGTGGGGCCATGGGATATTGTCGATGGAATCAGGAAGGCCCCCTCTGTCGTGGTTTTGTCAAGGCAGATGTCCACGTGAAAGAACTTAGTCATGAGGCCATCGCCGCAAGGTAGTAGCCTTAACGGGGTTCATCGTAATCGAGAGACACGAATTTACCCAGGTTCGGCCCCTCACGATGGAGGTAATAGCCTACTTCCTCCTTGATTGATTATTGCTTGGGATCTTGATTACAAGGGTGCAACTTGGCTCTCCTAGTATTCGAAAGCTTGTAATTTAGTCCTTCTACCCCAGGGGCTCCCCTTTATATATACGTTGAGGCCCTGAGTTTACAATAGAATCCAAGCATATTCCGACCCGTGGCCTAATCTGTTTCCTACTCATCGTATTCCCCAGGTAAGGGAATTTTCATTATCTCCTTAGACGAGCCAACACCCCAGGCACTGGGCCATGAGCCGACCTGCTTCATGAGTTTCCTTCTAGGTCTTGGGCCTCTTGATCATCGCGGCCCATCTGTTGAACTTATTCTTCAAGCCGCCACTGGATGACCTGACCCTGAACGTGCGGGTTAATCAGGGTTTAGGGTTTCCCCAACATTATCCCTTAGATTGACTTGTATTTATCCTTGGTAATCTTTAAATTGATGATAATTCTGGGTCACTTTTCCACGAACCAGAGATTCTCGCCTCTTATAATTGCCTTGTGGTCGGGTCATTTAATATTGTTGGCTTGTGACTCCTCTGTACTTAACATTTCTTACTCCCTCGCATCATGACATCACCTTCCGAATTGTACGGCGCTCGAACATGACGTCACAACGAATCTTGATGTATATCTGTCAGGCGTGAGAATCGAGGCATCCTTTTTGCCCAAAAGTTACTGCGCCTCATCTCTTCTCACACTTGTCTTTTTACCTTCTTACCATATTATAAATACACATGGGGGGCAGCGGTTTTCACTTTTACCGCTTCCATACCCTCTCTTTGTCTTCTTCCTCACGCCCGAGCCCCCTCGCAACCAGAGCAGCACCGTGCTTCTTCAAGTCCAACGGTCGTCTCGTCCGCGACCTCGACGCCGTCCAAGTCGTCATGGGAGCTCACCGAAACAGTCCGGGAACTCTCCGCCGCAACCAGGTATGCCTGAATCCTTCTCATTAGATCCATAGCACTTCATTCCCTTATGTGTTTCATCGTAGTTCATCGGTGCTTACCATCATTCTTCAGTTAGTAGATCTAGATGCCCTTTAGCAATCCGTAGCAGTGCTCTAGTTGCAGCCATACCACCATTTTTGCATCTAGAATCTCCGTATTATTCTCAAACCTCACTGATGGATTAGGTTGCACTTCCACTTTCCGTTTAGGTCTGTAAAAAAATTTCTTTTTCGGACTATTTTGTAGATTCATAGTTGTAACTGCTCCGTCAGAATCCTGTTTGTAGTCAGCACTTAGCAGAAAAATGCAAAGCCTCCAAATAGCTGGAGCCAGCTTATGATTTTCTGGCTCATCATTACTTGCTATAGCTCACCTAATCTGGATAGCGATAGCTTGAATAAACATAACTACCCTTTAGCTTGTCGGCTCATCATTTTGAGTAGCTGGGCAACTCACCATTCATGAGACACATGTTGGCTCATCCAAAATCGTAGCAGCCTCATTATTTTGCCAGCTCATAATTTGAACAACCTGGAGACTTATCACCCATGAATATAACCTGCCGATTTGCCATCCTTATTTCACCTCACAGTTTCAACCTTAGGCGACTCATCATGGCCAAGACAGACAAGGCAAAGACTGAGAAGGCCTGTAACTGGGCCAGATCCCAATTTTCTACCCTTGTGCTTGACAACCTTGTGGGGCAAGGCCTGTTGCCGGCTCGAAAATCAATCAGCTGGCAGGTGCCTGATGAAGAGAGCTCCCCCATCCTGATCAATGAGAAGTCATTGTTTTTTAGACCATCTTCAGAGGGGTTTCTCACCGCCCGGGTCAAAATTCTTCCGGGACTTCCTCAATTTTTTTGACCTCCGCCCTCAGGACATCAGTCCAAACTCAATGACCAATCTTTGCCAGTTTCAAGTCTTCTGTGAATTTTATCTTCAGATGGAGCCAACTCTCCCCCTCTTCCGGGAATTTTTCTACATCAACCACCAAACCAAGTTTGCGGATGGCTGTAGCATAGAACTTGGTGGAATTTCCGTTAAGAGGCGGAAAAATAGTCCTTTCCAGAGGCCAAGGTGGTGAGTCATCCGAAAGGATAGGAACAAGACTTGGTTCTACTACAAGAACACTGCTCCTGAAGGTAAAAACCCCTTGTCAGGTTAAAGGCTGGACCGGCTTGATGCGACAGTTGCTTTCCCAGGTTGGCCGTCTAATGAAGTGAGACAACAAGTCACACCTATTTATTCAAAACTGAGGGCATTAACAGACAATGGGCTCACTAGGATTGACTTGACCCGGTGCTGGATATGCTAGCGCATCCAACCACTTAGCGTAAGGGGCGACTTAATGTGTAATTACACTGGTGAGCCGGCGGATGCACAACGCTTAGCCAAGTTGAATTGCCTAAGGAAGAAATCAACAAGGCCACGAAGAAATTGTTGGTAGAGCCCCAGGAAAAATGCAATAAAACTGGGCTGGCTCCCTTCTATATAACCAATCCCGTGCCTCCAGTGAGTACTCTTACACTTGTCTTACTTATTATGTTCATCTCAATCTTGACCCCGGGCTTATCATATATGGAGGCAGACAACAAATTCTAGAAAAAGAACAAACCCTGAAAAGCTGCCCCTGCTCTAGTTGAGCAAGTGTATGAGCCGGTCGATGCTGATGAGCCGGCCGTTGAAAATGAGTTTGAGGTAGAGCTCGACTCGCTTGGTCAACTTTTTAATCAACTTATTGACGCCCCTTCTTCTCAGGATAATATCGAGGCCAATTGAGCCGGCAACGTCGAGATAATTTCAATCCCATCCAGCTCAGAAAATGTAATCGCGAAGAAACCGAGACGAGCCGTCAGAAAGTGATAACCCACAAGTATAGGGAATCGTTTCTAGCCTTTTTTGATAAATAAGAGTGTCGAAACCAACGAGGAGCTAAAGGTAGAACAAATATTCCCTCAAGTTCTATCGACCGCTGATACAACTCTACGCACACTTAGCGTTTGCTTTACCTAGAACAAGAATAAAAATAGAAGTACTTTGTAGGTGTGGATAGGTTTGCAAGATAATAAAGAACGTGAAAATAAAAGTTAGGTGTTGTTTAAATAAAGAAAGAATTAACTTAGTAAAACGAGTGTGGATTGGTGGTGGTAGGATTTCCCTAATTGTCCCTTAGCAATTAACTACGTTGCTAGACCGGTAGCAAGTTTTTATGTGGGAGAGGCCTCTGCTAGCATGTCCTCCCTTACTTGGAACAGGAAATGGCACTGGGCACTGGATCAATATGTTAGTCCAATAAATCATATAAAATGTTGCCAAAAGTATGTGAAAGTTGTATAATATTGACATGAAACAATCAAAAACTATAGATACGACGGAGACGTATCAGCATCCCCAAGCTTAATTCATGCTCGTCCTCGAGTAGGTGAATGAGAAAAAAGATAATTTTTGATGTGGAATGCTACCTAGCATAATCTTGATCATATATCTAATCATGGCATGAATATTAAGACACGAGTGATTCAAAGCAATAGTCTATATTTGACATAAAGACATCAATACTCAAGCATCCCAACAAACAATCATGTCTTTCAAAATATCAATGCTAAAGAAAGCTATCCCTACTAAATCATATAGCCTTGTCATGCTCTGTCTTCTCTACACAAATTATTTATCATGCACAACCCCGGTGACAAGCCGAGCAATTGGTTCATATTTTTCAACGCACTTAAGCTTTTTCATCTCCCACGCAATACATGAGCGCAAGCCATGGATATAGCACTATGGGTGGAATAGAGTATGACGATATGGGTAAATATAGAGAAGACAAAAAAGGTAAGAAAGTCTCACAGCGACGCGTCTAACCAACGGGCTATGGAGATGCCCATCAATCGATATCAATGCGAGGAGTAGGGATTGCCATGCAACGAATGCACAAAGAGCTATAAGTGTATGAAAGCTCAACATGAAAACTAAATGAGTGTGCATCTAACTCTATAATGAAAAATTCCCACTAGTATATGAAAATGACAACATAGGAGACTCTCTATATGAAAAACATGGTGCTACTCTAAAGCACAAGTATGGTATTTGCACGCCCCTTCTCTCTTCTCTCTCATTTTTTCTTTTTCTTTATTTTTATTTTTTTCTTTTTCTATTTTTTTCTTTTTTTCTTTTTCTATTTTGTCTGAAATCTCATCCCGACTTGTGGGGGAATCATAGTCTCCATCATCCATTCCTCACTGGGACATGCTCTAATAATGAGTAATGATGATTGTCACACTTCTATTTACTTATAACTCAAAAGAAATAAAAATTACAACTCGATACCTAGAACAAAGTACTCTATATGAATGCCTCTGACAGTGTACCAGGATGTGCAATGATCTAGCATAGCAGAGATATCAAAAACGGACAAGCCATGGAAATATCATGCTAGCTATCTTGTGATCATGCAAAGCAATATGAGAATGAATGCTCAAGTAATCAAAACGGAGGCGGTGGAAGTTGCATGGAAATATATCTCGGAATGGCTATGGAAAGGCATAAATAGGTAGGTATGGTGGTTGTTTTGAGGAAGATATAATAAGGCTTGTGTGTGATAGAGCATATCATATCATGGGGTTTGGATGCACAGACGAAGTTTGCACCGACTCTCGAGGTGAGAAAGGGCAATGCACGGTACCGTAGAGGCTAGCAAATTGCGAAAAGGTGAGAGTGCGTATAATCCATGGACTCACATTAGTCATAAAGAACTCATATACTTATTGCAAAATTTTATTAGCCCTCGAAGCAAAGTGTTACTACGCATGCCCCTAGGGGGATAGATTGGTAGGAAAAGACCATCGCTCGTCCCCGACCGCCACTCATAAAGAAGATAAACAATAATAAATCATGCTTCAACTTCATAGCATAACGAGAGACTATACGTGCATGCTTCGGGAATCACAAACCTTAACACCAATATCTCACTAAACACGATCATCCACTAGTACCTCCCACATATTCCATCTCTATGTCGCAAAACTATTGCAATGAATTAAACATATCATATTCAGTGATCCACAAGTTTTATGTAGGATTTTATGACTAACCATGCAGACCAATTCCTGTTGACTCTCTAAATAGATATAAGTGAAGCACGAGAGTTTAATTCTTTCTACAAAATACTAGGCTCTAATAAATATAAGTGAAGCAAAAGAGCATTCTTCAAATAATAGTTTTCTATGTGAAGAGAAATAAGCAATCCAAACTTCAAATGATATAAGTGAAGCACATGAAGCATTCTATAAACCAACCATGGACTATCTCATACCAGCATGGTGCATAAAAGAAAAATGAAAACTAAACCCAAAAGACACTCCAAGATTTACACATATCACGTGAACGAAACAAAGACGAAAACATACTGATACTTGTTGAAGAAACATGGGATGCCTTCTGGGGCATCCCCAAGCTTAGACGCTTAAATCTCCTTGAATATTTACTTGGGGTGCCTTGGGCACCCCCAAGGTTGAACTCTTGCATCTCCTCCTTCTCCTCATATCGAGACCTCCTCGATCTTTGATCACTTCACCCACACAAAACTTAACAGAAAACTAGTGAGATCCGTTAGCATAATAAAGCAAATAACTACTTTAAGTATTGTTGCAAACCAATTCATATTTTGTTTTTGCATTATAACTATTGTATTATAACTTCTCCATGGCTCATACCACCGATAGTTTCATCAAAACAAGCAACATAATGCATCAAAAACATAATCTGTCAAAAACAGGACAGTCTGTAGTAATCTGAACTTTGACCATACTTCTATAACTCCAAAAATTCAGAACTTTTGACATTCCAGTAAAAATGTAAATGTACGCACTACATCCAAAGTTTTTGTTCTTACACCGCACATACCAACAAGCAATCTAATCATCCTAAAGGAAAATCTTGGTATATTATTTTTATAATACAATAGATTTGTACAAAGGGATAATTATTTTAGTTGAAAAGTTTCTGTAATCGAGATTCACAAAGTTTCCATGGGCATGAACAAAGTTCAAGGACGTCCCCCACTTCAACAGTGCTCGTCTTTCTCACTTTCACTTTTATTTTTGTGAAGTTTTAAGTTCCCCTCTGTATTATCTTTTTGTTTTTAAACTTTATAAAAGCACTCAACAGAAATAAATAACTCTCTAAAACTTTTGGGTTGTCTCCCTGGCAACGCTTTCTTTAAAGCCATTAAGCTTGGCATAAAGTGCTCAAGTAATGGATCCATCTGGATCCCAAGGTATATCAAAGCCAATTTTAATTAACAATGATTTATAATTTAGTAGTGAGCACAAAGCAACATATATCATGCAATGACGAAGTCTAACTCTCTTCCTATGCATCAACATGTCATAAAAGAACAATTTATGCACATCAAGTAAAGGCCAATACATAGCATAAGCAGTTTCTTGCAATTTTATCATGTTGGAAGAGAGGCAGAGATATAGTTCCTCTCTCATAATAATTTCAAGTAGGAGCAGCAAGCACATGCATATTATATTCATCAAAATCATCATGTGCAACGGTAAAAGGCAACATATCAATGTAATCCTTAATAAGAACTTCTCCGATATAGTGTAGTTGGGGGAATTCAAAAAGATAATAGGACTATCATGTGTGGGTGCAATAGCAACAATTTCATTATTAATATAAGGAACTATAGCAAGTTCATCTCCATAAGCATCATTCATATTGGCATCATGGCCACAAGCATAGCAAGCATCAAGTTCATCAAAAAGGGATATTTCAAAAGAATCTGAGGGGTCATAGAAATTATCATAGCATTCATCCTTCGGTAACAACGAATGAACATTAAATAATGTATGAGTTGAAGAGTTACTCTCATTAGAGGTGGGCATGTGTAGCTAATCCACTCTTCCTCCTTTTGTTCTTCTCTCTCCTCGTCATCTTTTTCATCCAATGAGCTCATGGTTTCATCAATTCCTTCTTCCATGGACTCCTGCAAAATGTTAGTCTCTTCTTGGAAAGCAGAGAAGTCCTCAATATATTCTTTAAAATAAGCATTAGGAGCATAGTTTTCATAGCAATATTTAAGTATGGAGAAAAAATTCAGATTTGTAAAGAGTAGCATCATACTTTTCAATCAAAGAAGCAATTTCATAAGCACCCTTAAAAGCAAAAAATTCTTTGATTTGTTCAATATCATAGTAATTATAAACACCCTTAGCATACGAAGATACGATTCCATGATCACTAAACTCACATTGGTAGGGAAGGTGCTTCTTAGGGTCTTCAGAACAACAAGTAAAATCATGTATTTCACATAAATTCCAAGCATAGCATTGCAAACAATTAATTTGATGATGTAAAAGTTTCCCTTTTTAAGATAAGTGGTGTCACACAAAATGAGCATGCTCATCTAATGATTTGCCCTCAACTAAGCTAGTTGGGGTTTCAGCACAAGCACATAGGGACCGAAGAAGATCCAAGTAAAAAGCTTCAACGGTATGATAGATTTTGGGTGGTTCTTCAACATTGGTTCAGCAGGTACAACTAATCTTTTTGGTATTTTGCATTTCCTACCCATAGTAAAGATAGAAAACAAGAGCACAAAATAAAATCTACTTAGTGAGAAAGCAAAGAAGCACACACGAGAATATTCACCCCACTCTATTGCTCCCCGGCAACGGCGCTGGAAAAAGGTCTTGATAACCCACAAGTATAGGGGGTCATTTGTAGCCTTTTTCGATAAATAAGAGTGTCGAACCCAACGAGGAGCTAAAGGTAGAACAAATATTCCCTCAAGTTCTATCGACTGTTGATAGAACTCTATGCACAGTTAGCGTTTTCTTTACCTAGAACAAGAATAAAACTAGAAGTACTTTGTAGGTGTGGATAGGTTTGCAAGATAATAAAGAACATGAAAATAAAAGTTAGGTGCTATTTAAATAAAGAAACAATTAACTTAGTAAAACGAGTGTGGATTGGTGGTGGTAGGATTTTCGGAATTGTCCCTTAGCAATTGACTACGTTGCTAGATCGATAGCAAGTTTTTGTGGGAGAGGCCTCTGCTAGCATGTCCACCCTTACATGTAATTCTAAGCACTTATGATTGTAACTATTAGCAAGCATCCGCAACTACTAACATTCATTAAGGTAAAACACCCAACCATAGCATTAAGATATATATTGGTCCCCCTTCAATCCCGTATGTATCAATTTCTATGTTTATGTTGAAGTTGTTGTCACCCTTGCCCTCAAATGCATAGTCCTATCAACATAACTAACCCTATGGTGTGATCCACATGCGCGCTCATATGATGGGCACCAAAGGACAACAACATAACCACAAGAAAATTAAACCAACCATAGCAATTCACCAATTACCGGTAGGACAACAAAAACCTCTCAGACATCATAGGATGGCAACATATCATTGGATAATAGTATGAAGCATACAACACCATGTTCAAGTAGAGGGTACAGCGGGTTGCAGGAGAGTGGACCGCTGAATATAGATGGGGGAAGGTGATGAGGATGTTGGTGAAGATGACAGAGTTGTTGGAGTAGATCACCATCTCATGATGATTGCCCTCGCGGCGTTCCGGCACTACCGGGAGAGGGGGGAGAGAGCCCCCTTCCTCCTCCTTCTTATTCTTCCTTGGCCTCCCCCTAGATGTAATAGAGTTCCCCCTTTGGTCCATGGCCTCCATAGAGGCGGAGGGGCGGGAGACCCTCCGAGATTGGATCTCCCTCTCTGCTCTCTTATGTTTCTCGTTCCCCAGATCTGGCAAAAAACCACTTCGTAAATATCCGGAGATCCGTAACTCCAATTGCACTGAGATTTTAACACGATATTTTCCAGATATAAGCTTCCTTGCGCCCGAAGTAGAACTCCAACCGATTTACGAGGAGGGCACAACCCACCACCATGCTCCTGGGTTGTCTGGCGCGCCCAGGTGTCTTGTGGTGGTTGTGGGCCCCGTTTGCAATGATTCCACCTCCCAAAAATCACAAATATTCCAAAATAATTCTCCATAAATTTTTGTCGCGTTTGGACTTTGTTTGATATGGATATTCTGCAAAACAAAAAACATGCAAAAAACAGGAACTGGCATTGGGCACTGGATCAATATGTTAGTTCAATAAATCGTATAAAATGTTGCCAAAAGTATATGAAACTTTTATGATATTGGCATGAAACAATCAAAAATTATAGATACGATGAAGAAATATTATAAAGGTACCACTTTCACATCCAGCCGCTTACTTAGACCCAAAATTTCTTCTAAAGAAGTCGCAGCAAGTTGGCAAGGGCAAGCTCCGGAGCAATTCTGGCGAGTTGTCTACCGGCTTATGGGATGAGACAGTCGCCCGAAAGCGACGAAATGAGGTGCCTCATAGCCCAAATCCATCTCTTCCACGAGCCGGACTTATTAGGCAACCACTTAACCCTTCTGACTTGAATTATTAGGAGCCGCCACCGTCTTCTGGAGAATCAACCGCCTCCCAGCTCTCACCGATGGTCATTAAGCCTGGGTAAGTACTTGGTGATTTTATACTTTGTCGTAACAGTTGCTTCTCTATCTCGAATATACTCATATGACTGCAGGGCTAAGGCCATTAAGAAAGAGAAGTTTGTGAGTCATGTTCTTCAGCAACTATCCTTAAGTTCCAAGACCTGCCCTTGGTGACTCTAAAAGTCCAAGCTGAAAACGTAGGCGAAGACAACCCTGGTCAAAGGGTTGAGCCGCCACGGCAAAATGAGTCGGCTGGTGCTGAGGAAATGGCGACAGTGGAGCCAGTCCACATGGACATGCAAGGCAGCCCAGATGACGTGGCACATAACATTGACCCGCCAAGTCCAGCTTGAGCCTCCAGTCCTATGAAGGAGGTTGGAGATATCATTCCATCGCACACAGTGGCCGATGATGAGGTCAACATCACTAGAGAAACTTATAGGGCTCCAAAGGCGTCAAATTCCTTGGCCAAATTCATGGCCATGGATGAGCCGGAGATGCTGGCCAAAGGGAAAGCCAAACTAGAGGTTCCCAATTTTGAAGAGATAAGCGTTGATAATCTTCATCAACAATATTTGATCCGACTACCGGAGAGCCGAGATGCTGAAATAAATATGGTAAACACACTGAAGCGCAAGTATGAGGTACGAAATACCCCTCTCTTTCCAATATTGTATATACTTATGTAGCCCCCAAGTCTTAGGCATAGGAAAGCATGAGTATGTGTAAGACTTGCACATTATTTTGACCAGCATATTATAGCCCCCAAGAACCGGGTTGTTATGAAAATAACAAGCCAGTTCTTCAAAAATATTACTTTAACCATATAACTAAAAATAAAACGATATGTAGCCCCCAAGGGCTGGCTTATCTCCATGAGATAGTGGGGTCTTCAAAATGTTGACCTTAGCCAATGAACCAAAAGAAAACGCCTTGTAGCCCCCAAGGGCCTACGCACCTCCATGAGATGGTCTGGTCTTTCCTTTGTATCTGAAGCGTTTTGTCATCGACCCATGCCAGGCCTCTGCCCACAGGCCCTCCGCTTCATTGTAAATCAGGGCTCGTAGCTGCACCATGCGAGCGTTCTCGGCGTTGATATCTTCATGAGCCTTAGCCATTTGCTCACGAATTTTAGCTATCTCCGCATTGCGCTCCACCTAGTTTTTCGTTGTTACTGGTGACTCTAGGAGCATTGTCAATGAGGTGACTAGCTCTGAAAGGACTTGAGCCAGCGGCTTGACCGGATCAGCCGCGTTCGGATCTGTTACCAAAGTACCCATTCCTCTCCTGGCGCCTACTACGGTAGAGTCAAGATCCGACGCAGTGCCTGCCATGTAGATGGTGGTCTGATGGAGCGACTCGTGGTCGACTGGGGCCGGCTCATCATTGGAGTAGCCCCCAAGTCTGCCGTCATATAATGGGAGAATCGACTTGGTGTCCCCGACCGATGACTCACCGCCAGAGTAGACCAGGGTGTCCCCACAAGACACGGAGTTGTCCGCAAGATCGACCCCCTGAGTGAATCCGATGAAGACATGATTCCGGCTGGCTTGAGCCCAGGCGGGTTGCGTGTGCCGAGCCGACTTGATGATGTCGGTGCAGATGTCCAGCTCGGGTCCTGATTCACCGATTCTGCTGATGAAGACATGGATCTTGTCGAAGGGGACCCGGTACCCGTACTCGATTGAGTCAGCCTCGGGACCACAGCTTGAATTGTCGATGTAGAGCTTGTCACGGTGACTCTTGGTCATGCAGCCGATTGCATATCTATCGATCCCTGGGAGAGCTCCCTCCAAAAACTGAACACCGCCGAGCGATGGCACCATGGTGGTCGCCAATTGTCATGGTTTTGTCACAACATATGTCCTTGTGAAAGGGCTTAGTCGTGAGGCCATCGCCGTGAGGTAGTAGCTTGAATGGGGTTGATCGGAATCGAGAGACATGAATTTACCCAGGTTCGGCTCCTCACGATGGAGGTAATAGCCTACTTCCTGCTTGATTGATTATTGCTTGGGATCTCGATTACAAGGGTGCAACTTGGCTATCCTAGCATTCGAGAGCTTGTAACTTAGTCCTTCTACCCCATGGGCTCCCCTTTAAAAATAGGTTGAGGCCCTGAGTTTACAACAGAGTCCGGGTCGTATTCCGACCCGTGCCCTAATCTATTTCCTACTCATCGATTCCCCAAGTAAGGGAATTTCCATTATCTCCTTGGACAAGCCTGCGTCCCAAGCATTGGGCCATGAGCCGACCTGCTTCATGAGTTTCCTTCCAGGCCTTGGGCCTCTTGATCATCACGGCCCATAGAGATTTGTCCTCGCCCCCCCCCCCTATCCTTCTCAGGGGATTTCCCCTGGCTTAAAATTTACATGTGTTGGGAACTCCCTAACAGAAAAGAAGGGATGGGAATAGAGGAGCTATAGGATCAAAAGTATGTCTAGAGGGGGGTGATTAGACTACTTAACCAAATAAAAACTTAACCTTTTCCCAATTTTAGTTTTTGGCAGATTTTATCAACTTAGCACAAGTCAAGCAATCACAATACAATTCAAGCAAGCATGCAAAGAATATATGAGCAGCGGAAAGTAAAACATGCAACTTGCAAGAAAGTAAAGGGATGGGATTGGAGTGTGCAAACGCAATTGGAGACACGGATATTTTTGGCGTGGTTCCGATAGGTGGTGTTGTCGTACATCCACGTTGATGGAGACTTCAACCCACAGAGGGTAACGGTTGCACGAGTCCATGGAGGGCTCCACCCATGAAGGGTCCATGAAGAAGCAACCTTGTCTATCGCATCATGGCCATCGCCCACGAAGGACTTGCCTCACTAGGGTAGATCTTCACGAAGTAGGCGATCTCCTTGCCCTTACAAACTCCTTGGTTCAACTCCACAATCTTGACAAAGGCTCCCAAGTGACACCTAACCAATCTAGGAGACACCACTCTCCAAAAGGTAATAGATGGCGTGTTGGTGGAAAGATGATTTGAGTGGAAAGCAACTTAGGGAAGGCTAGAGATCAAGATTCATATGGTAGGATTAGAATATCTTGGCCTCAACACATGAGTAGGTGGTTCTCTCTCAGAAAATGAGTAGTGGAAGTGTAGGTTTGTTCTGATGGCTCTCTCCACGAATGAAGAGCGGGTGGAGGGGTATATATAGCCTCCACACAAAATCTAACCGTTACACACGGGTTCCCAAACTTGGTGGGGCCGAATCAGCAAACTCAGTCAGACCGATTTAGTTCAAAATGTGAACGTTAGGATTTTCGGTGGGACCGATATAGTCATCTTAGTGGTACCGATATGCTAGGCTTAGGGCATAATGTAATCTCGGTGTGACCGATTTCAGCAAATAGGTACATAGAGGGTTGGTCAGGCAAACTCAGCGGGACCAATTCGCTCACTTTGGTGGGACCGAAGTGTTACGAAAAGGAAACAGGGAGTTTGCAATGCAGACTTGGTGTGACCGATTTGCTCTTTCGGTGAGACCGAAATGTTACAAAAAGGAAACAGAGAGTTTGCAATCCCATTTCGGTGAGACCGAGATCCCTATCGGTGATACCGAAGTAACTAGAGTTTGTGGCAGTGTCTATGTCAAGTGAAACTCGGTGGCGCCAGATAGATCAAATCGGTGGGGCCGGGTTTGACATTTAGGTTTAGGATATATGTGGATGTGAGAAAGTGGCTGAGAGTTTTTGAGCATATCACAAAGCATTTTGAGCAAGTAACCCATTAAGCAACACCTCATCCCCTTTTAATAGTATTGGCTTTCCTATGGACTCAATGTGATCTTGGATCACTAAAATGAAAATGTAGAGTCTTGAGCTTGTTGCCAATATATGTCCTTTGCATTTTGAGGGGTTCACATCGCTAATCCATGCCATACCAAACATTGAACTTTCTGAAAATATTATCTTGAAATAGCATTAGTTCAATGAACTATATGTTGTTAAGAATTACCAAAACCACCCAGGGATTAGTTGCACTTTTAATCTCCCCCTTTTTGGTAATTGATGACAACATATAGATCAAAGCTTCGACAAATGATGATACGAATGAAGTACATTGTTGCTTTTAGAAGTATGTGATAAGTAAGAGCTCCCCCTAAATTTGTGCATTCTTAAAATTTGCTTTGGACTGCAAATGCACAATCTGTTAGGATCATGGGTTACCCTTCCATGTCACATACATCTTGGTGGAGCGCTCAAAATGATGATAAATAAGAACAAGCACTCATCACCAAGGCAAACTGAATGATCATACATGAGATAGATAATGTTAACATCCAAGCATAAGCATAAAGAGTGATATGATCAAGCACATGATCATACAAAGTGTATCACACACACAGACATAATGTATCCCAAATAGGCAAGCAAAGCAAATAAGTAGCAAAAAAAGAGATAACACTCACTCTCCGAAGCCTATGATCTATACACTTTCTTCCCCTTTGGCAACAAGTTACCAAAAAGCTCAAAAATGCATAGTGCTATGCGTCTCTCTAGGCTTGATCTTCGGGAGGTGGTGTTGAGATGACTCCAAGGACGAAAGATTATATAGATGTTGTTGGAGCTGGAGGGGTTGCCACTGGAGGGGCAACAGGAGATGTAGGAGCTGTGGCTGCAGGTGCTGAAATTGTAGCTCTAGTGTCTGTCACTGGTACTGCTGCAGACCTATGTGCCCTAGGCACCTGTTGGAACACCTGTGTAGTAGCTTTGCCCTTTCTCTCCTAAGCTTCTTCCTGAAGTTCTTCAGTAGCTGTCTGAATCTCAGTTATCTTCAAGTCCAGATCATAGAATTTTTTTCTCTATTATCCTCTCCAAGCTCTCCTGGTTCTAAGTCATGGTAGCTAGTCCCTTCTCAACCCTTAGGATTGATTGAATCAGAAACCCAAGCTGGTCTTGTTTGGACTTGAGAAAGACTTCTGAAGCATCTGCTGCACTTGGCATCTTTGCTGCTTTTGCTGCCATGGCCTTCTCCTTCTTCTCATGAGCTGCAACTAAAGATGGATCATTAGCATCAATGACAATTGTGTTGTCCTCAAATTCAAGCAGCAAAGGAAGGTGTTCTTTGTCCAAAAGATACACTCCTTGCTTCATCTTGGAATTGATTAGCTCTTGGATGTGTGGAGCATATCCGGAAGATCTCTTTTGGTCAGCTGTTGTCCTTTTGATAGTCTCTACAATTAGGCTCATGACCTTGAATTTCTATGGCACAACATCAAACAACTGTAGCAAGTTGATGGAATGGCCTCTGATCATCCTGTGATTTCCAGATTTAGGCAACAAGGTGTGCCTCAATATAGTGTTTATAGTGTCCAAACCAGATAGCAGATAGTAGACTGATCCAAACTTGTGTGTTTCCAAGGCCTCATCTGGAATTTCCTTATACATGTTGGCCATGGTGTTGTGATCCTTCTTCTTCTCAGCATACACATCAATTTGATGTTCTTCTTCTGTAGGGGCATTTATGAGCCTAGCCCACTCATCAACAGTTGATTAGTGCCTCTGCCCTTCTGTCATCCACACAATTCTTTCATCTGGATAGAAGTGAGTTGTTGAGTAGAATTGCATAATGAGCTCATCATTCCATTTGGTGAGCTTCTGACCAACAAAGTCATCAACACAATTAGCTTTGAAGCTTTCATGCACTTCTGGGACATGATCAGCATTGGCATCAATGAATTTCCAATCCACCCATCTCATATCACTGACTATGGGTTTCTTATCCAGCAAAACTGTCTCATAGAAATCCTGTTGCTCTTTGGTGTGGAACCTGTAGTCCACTGTAGTCCTCCTTCTCACAGCATAAGGATCAGCTTGTCTCCACTTCCTGAGACCAGCATCCTTTCTTTCCTTCATATTTTCAGCCACTGGGTGACTGTCATTGTGGTCTGGAATCTTGGGCTTGAGCTTTCTGAGCACTTGGGCTTCAGCTTCTTCAGCAGCTTCAAGCACTGGGGCCTTGTTCTTCTCTGTAGCAGGTATGTTCCTGGCACTTCTCTTTGGAGCTTGAGCTGGAGCTTTGGGGGCTGTCTTGGGCTTTAAAGGAGCTGCCCCAGACTTGATGGCATCCCCCATCAGCTTTTGTGCCTTTGCAGGAGGTGCTTGAGCAGCAACCTCTTCTTCCTTTTCCTCTTCCTCTTCACTTTCAAAATCCTTCCTCATTGAAGGATTTCCAATCACTCTAGCTGTTGTCTTTCTGACCCTCTTCTTTCCTTCATCACCTGCTTTTGGCTCAAGTGAGAAGACCATAGTTTCCTGAGTGGAAGTTTTGGCCTTTGACATGGGAACTCTCCTGGCAGGTGCCTTCTTGTGCATTCCAGGCTTTGTTGAAGCAGCAGTTCCAAATTCCTTTTTCACCACTTTCTTCTTGGAGCTAACTTCCTCTTCAGCAGCCACTGAATCCTCATCCTCTGAATCTGAGGTTCTCTTCTTCCTTGTCCTTGTTGCTGCCTTGGGCAAGTTGCTTGGAGTGCTCCTACTGCCATCATCTGAACTGCTGGAGGGACTAGTTCCCTCACTCATGTGCACTTGCTCTTCTGATTCGTTCTGGCTATCACTCTGGTCAGAGATTTTGCACAGCAAACTGAGAATTGTCCCTGTGAATAGATGTAGATGAGGTAGAGTAGATGAGCATCACAAAGTGTAGAGTTTTTGCAAAAATCATGAGCCAAAAACTTAGTTTTAGTTTTCTACAGGAAGCATTTCGGAGCTACCGATTTGTAAAACTCGGTGACACTGAAGCAACTTTGGAGTCTAAACATGTGGAATCGGTCAGACCGAGGCACAGTTCGGTGACTCCGAGTTTGCTAGAGTTTCACAAAGTCCTGGTATCGGTCACACCGATTTGAAATTTTCAGTCAGACCAAAAATCACTTGTGCTTTGGCCTAAGCCAAATCACTGGAACCGATTCCTACAACTCGGACGGTTCGAGATGAGTCCGGCGGAAACCTAACCCTAAATTTTCAAATCAAATCTAGTCTAATGGAGATTCTCTGTGGATGGATCGATCTCATACGTGGAATAGAACAAGGCATTGTCCTTGTGCGTAGAATCAGAAGTAAAAGAGTGCACAAGGGGTTGAACTCATACCCTAGTTCGGCGATGAGTTTGCTACGGCGACAACGGCGGCGAAGAAATCCGTTGACAGCGGCGGGAGGTCGCTGGCGACAAGGTG
The DNA here is from genome assembly GCF_018294505.1 of Triticum aestivum. Taxonomy (NCBI): domain Eukaryota; kingdom Viridiplantae; phylum Streptophyta; class Magnoliopsida; order Poales; family Poaceae; genus Triticum; species Triticum aestivum. The sequence continues at coordinate 232,489,183 of NC_057813.1, forward strand.
ATGATTCGGAGACTCGAGAGGCAGAGCAGAACACGCGCGGGCGACAGGGTTTTGAAGTGTTTTCCAAAATCTGGCCCGTCAGTATTTATATCCTGACACTATCGGTGTGACCGAGTGGAACAACTCGGTGAGACCGAAGGGTTCTAATCGGTTGCACCGAGATTGAAACTTGATCAACACAGTGAACTTGGTGTGACCAAAATGGAGGAGTCGATCAGACCGAAATACACAGAGAGGTTTTGGAAGTTTTAAGTCTATGAAAAAAGGAACTCCGAGTGCTCCTCACACGGAGGGTTTGAATTTGACTTAGATCAAACTTTGTGATGTAGCATGAATAGAGTTTGAGAAGAGAAAAGCATAGATAGCTAGAGGGAGTTCTTAGGCATTCTTGTCCATCCATTTGGCAAAAACAAGAAATTCCAAACAATCAAAGCAACAAATTGATGTCCTCGAATGAGAGAAAATATGCAACCAGCATGCTCACACAATAAAATGGCAACTGGAATATGTGGCAAAGCATGCACAATCACTCTAGCATCTATCAAGCAATTGGCAATGACTAGGTCATCTATATGTGAGTATATTGACTTAGGAGTCAAATGAGAACATTTGATCATAGGTCATACTCATCGTTTAAGCACAAGTGGGGTTACCACTTGTACATAAAGCAGTGTTGTGTTCACACCATTGGAGTTGCCTTAGCTCAATTCTTAGAGTAAAGCTCCCCCTAGATGTGATATCCCCCCTTAAGAGGGATCAACTAACCTTGGGTTTTGTCGATGATGACTTCATGTAGATATCGAAGATGTGGATGCTCATTGTTGATGTAGATCATTTGAAGCAATCCATTGGAGTGAGTTGCACTTTCAATACCTACATGGGTTAGTCCCATAAGGAACAAACAAGGATATCCATAGACATAGTGAAGCACACACATGATGGTGTCCATGAAAGCATTAGGTTACCTTGTCCCTTGTCTTACCAACAAGAGGTTTTGTGAATTCTTGAACTAGTGCAAGATGTGGAAGTTGTTTGCACTTGTCCTTGCCAAAATGAATATGAGTGAAGTATGTTGGCGGAGTCACCCTCAAGAACTCTCTAGTTCTTCTTCTTCGGGATCCACATCATCTTGATGGGAATCCTTGGAGTTGTAGATGTACTTGACGAAGTAGAACTTGATAAAGTCTTGGGAACCCACTTGACCAAGGCCTTCGGAGCATCTTCAAATGCATCAATCTCTTCTTGAAGCTTGTCCTTGCCTTTTAGCTTGTGGTCTTGTGGTGGAAGATCATCTTGAGCTTGTGTCCCCTTGAAGGAAGTAGGGTCATACTTCTCTTGTTGAGGAACAAACTTCGTCTTGGGGTATTGATCTTCTTCCCACTCAACTCCATTGGCATTGAACTTTCGTTCAAAACCAACACCTTGATTCTTCTAGTGTCTTCCTTGCTTGCGTACAATTTCCTCAAATTACTTACTTCCAGCAAGGCTTCTGTAAACACCTTTCTCTATAATTTCCTTCAATAAGCTATTTTCTTGCTCAAGTGTAGCTTGGCTAAGAGAATCATTAGTAGAAGAGAATTACTAGAAGCAACAATATTGGATTTAGCGTGATTATTGTTACTACTAGAAGAAGAATCTTTCTTGTTCTTGTTGCTATATTTTACTTGTGGCATGTAAGTAGATAAGAGTAAACACTTGGCAATGTAAGAAGAACTTTTCTTCCGAAGATCATCATTGATGGCCTTTAAGAACTCATGCTCTTGCTCAAGATTGAGCTTTTCGAAGCGTAACTGCTCATGAATTTTTAAAGGTTCTCGATGATCTTCTAAAGTAGTTTCATGAGCTAACTTAAGAGTGTTTAGTTCTTTAGTTAGATTCTCAATCCTCTCATTATCATTGTCATTCGTTTTAGCATGATTAGTTGATGTTTCATCATAGTATTCATCACTAGAGTTGTCAACAAGTAAATCATCATCACCTAGCAAGTCATCTTGATCACTATTGAAATCGACATACTCGGGGTGTGTTACCTTGGGGCCTTTAGCCATAAAGCATCTCCCAATTCCTTCATTTGGTGAGTCAAACATGTCATAGGAGTTGGTTGACAAAAGTGCTAGACCGGCAACACCTTCATCTTGAGTATATTCGGAGTCGGAGCGATAACTTCTCTCGGAGTGGTGGTCGAAGTCGGAGCCGGATACCGATTCACCAACATGAGCTTGATGTCTTCGTTTTGTGTAGCTCCTTGATGACTTGTCCTTCCTTTCTGAATCCTTGTTTCTTCGAGAGGTTCTTCATTCATAATGATCGTCTCTACTCCTTCTCTCTCTTGGAGGTGATTCTTCCGTTTTGCTTCTTCTTTTAGGTGAGTCTTCTCTTCTTTTATAGGGAACCGTACACTCATTGGAATAGTGTCCGGGTCTTCCACAATTGTAGCAGTTTCGCTCACGACTAGAAGATCTTTTGTCATTGTAGGACCTTGACTTGGAACTTCTTTCCTTGCTTCTACTCTTGTAGAACTTGTTGAAGTTTTTCACCATTAAGCTCAATTTATCATTGAAGGCTTGTTTCTCACTTGATGATGTAGGAGCATCACATGAGGCTTAGTAAGTACCACTAGACTTGTTGTGAAGCTCTTCTTTGTCCTTGAGTGACATCTCATGAGCAACAATTCTTCCAATGACTTTGGTTGGCTTGAGATCTTTGTAATTTGGCATCATTTGGATCAATGTGCACACGGTGTCATATTTTCCATCCAAGGCTCTCAAGATCTTTTTGATGATGAATTTGTCAGTCATCTCTTCACTTCCTAAGCCGACAATCTCATTTGTGATGAGAGCAAGCCTAGAGTACATTTCAGTGACACCTTCACCATCCTTCATTTTGAACTTGTCAAGTTAACTTTGAAGCACATCCAACTTGGATTCCTTGACGGAGTCGGTACCTTCGTGCATATCAATCAAAGTATTCCAAATTTCCTTTGCATTCTCAAGACGGCTAATTTTGTTGAATTCTTTGGGGCACAATCCATTGAAGAGGATATCGCAAGCTTGAGCATTATGTTGCAACATCTTCAATTCTTCTGCGGTAGCTTCACGGTTTGGTTTTCTCCCATCAAAGAATTCACCTTGCAAGTCAATACACACAATAGCCCAAACGGCAGGGTTATGTCCAAGAATATGCATTTTCATCTTATGTTTCCAACTAGCAAAATTAGTACCATCAAAGTAAAGACCTCTACGGTGGTAATTTCCCTCGCTAGACGCCATACTCTCCTAGGTTGTGAAACCAAGGCTATGATCAGCAAAGCTATGGAAATCAAGGCAAATGGAGACAAAAGCTTTGATACCACTTGTAGGATCGAAAGTATGTCTAGAGGGGGGGGCGATTAGACTACTTGACCAAATAAAAACTTAACCTTTTCCCAATTTTAGTTTTTGGCAGATTTTATCAACTTAGCACAAGTCAAGCAATCACAATACAATTCAAGCAAGCATGCAAAGAGTATATGAGCAGCGGAAAGTAAAGCATGCAACTTGCAAGAAAGTAAAGGAATGGGATTGGAGTGTGCAAACGCAATTGGAGACACGAATGTTTTTGGCGTGGTTCCGATAGGTGGTGCTATCGTACATCCATGTTGATGGAGAATTCAACCCACGGAGGGTAACTGTTGCGCGAGTCCACGGAGGGATCCACCCACGAAGGGTACACGAAGAAGCAACCTTGTCTATCCCATCATGGCCATCGCCCACGAAGGACTTGCCTCACTAGGGTAGATCTTCACGAAGTAGGCGATCTCCTTGCCCTTACAAACTCCTTGGTTCAACTCCACAATCTTGACGGAGGATCCCAAGTGACACCTAACCAATCTAGGAGACACCACTCTCCAAAAGGTAATAGATGGTGTGTTGTTGATGAACTCCTTGCTCTTGTGCTTCAAATGATAGTCTTCCCAACACTCAACTCTCTCTCATAGATTTGGCTTTGATGGAAAGATGATTTGAGTGGAAAGCAACTTGGGGAAGGCTAGAGATCAAGATTCATATGGTAGGATTGGAATATCTTGGCCTCAACACATGAGTAGGTGGTTCTCTCTCAGAAAATGAGTAGTGGAAGTGTAGGTTTGTTCTGATGGCTCTCTCCACGAATGAAGAGTGGATGGAGGGGTATATATAGCATCCACACAAAATCTAACCGTTACACACAGATTCCCAAACTCGGTGGGACCGAATCAGCAAACTCGGTCAGACTGATTTAATTCAAAATGTGAATGTTAGGATTTTCGGTGGGACCGATATAGTCATCTCGGTGGTACCGATATGCTAGGGTTAGGGCATAACGTAATCTCGGTGTGACCGATTGAATGAACTCGATGGGACCGATTTCAGCAAATAGGTACACAGAGGGTTGGTCAGGCAAACTCGGTGGGAACGATTCGCTCACTTCGGTGGGACCGAAGTGTTACGAAAAAGAAACAGAGAGTTTGCAATGCAGACTCGGTGGGACCGATTTGCTCTTTCGGTGAGACCGAAATGTTACAAAAAGGAAACAGAGAGTTTGTAATCCCATCTCGGTGAGACCGAGATCCCTATTAGTGAGACCGAAGTAACTAGGGTTTGTGGTAGTGGCTATGTCAAGTGAAACTCGGTGGCGCCGGATAGATCAAATCGGTGGGGCCGAGTTTGACATTTAGGTTTAGGATATATGTGGATGTGAGAAAGTGGTTGAGGGTTTTGGAGCATATCACAAAGCATTTTGAGCAAGTAACCCATTAAGCAACACCTCACCCCCTTCTAATAATATTGGCTTTCCTATGGACTCAATGTGATCTTGGATCACTAAAATGAAAATGTAGAGTCTTGAGCTTGTTGCCAATATATGTCATTTGCATTTTGAGGGGTCCACATCTCTAATCCATGCCATGCCAACCATTGAACTTTCTGAAAAGATTATCTTGAAATAGCATTAGTTCAATGAACTATATGTTGTTAAGAATTACCAAAACCACCCAGGGATTAGTTGCACTTTCAGGAGCCCATACATAGGTAGGGGCAACGTCATGGTATACCATAATAGGGGAGGTTAGGCATGGGCTCCGTCATGCCATCGCTAAAGGACTAAAATAAATGAGCCCAATATAACCTACGTCACCGTATGGGCCGTGGGACCCCCCCCCCCCCCCATTTTGTAGGAGCGAGAGGGTATAAAAAAGGGACGATGACAGCATTTCTAAAGGAGGAGGAATACCGAGAAAAACACACTGAAGCACGAGTATAGGGTGTTATACCACTATGGTGGCCTCAACCTACGTAAAATCCTTTGGCGTGTGCATGAAGTGATCGAGTGTTTTAACCCCTGGTCGAACAATCTAGGAGCAACATCGTAGCTCCAATCTTGACGATCACCCATTGACAACGCCGCACATAGGTGGTTGTAAGACTCGACCTGAGCACCTTCCTCCTCCATCTCAACACCACACTCTCCCACGGGCTCGAGCTCAAGGGCCACTTCAATGGGGGTGCTGCCACTGACACCAAATGACATTGGAGACGAGGGCCGATAGTGCTGCAACCGGCAACCACCATGGATGGAGAAAAATGGTCTAGATGCTGGAGACATGATGGATGCAGGGACCACATGTTGGAACATGCCGACGTCGTCGCTACAACCGAGGTGAACATTTACTGGAACCAGTGTGCTCAAAAGTTGCGACGGGGCTCCCGTCAATGTTGGAGAAGACGTGTTGGACGCCATGGTGCTACGGTTGTGCTGGTACGCCGACCACGATTTGCTGCAACCGGCAATCGGAAGTTGCTACCATGGTTTCCACAAATTGGAACCGATAATAAAAGGTTGCGACTTGGGTGATGATTTGCTGGGACCGGCAAGACTACAAGTTGTGATCAGCAAGATGATGTTTTTTGCTGGAACCGACATATCGCGATGCTATGACCGACATGTTGTAGTACTTGAACTAGCACGTCATGATGTTGCGATCGACACAGAGCTAGAACCGGCGGTCGTGTATGGACGCAAGTTACCTGGCACTCGACGGCAGAGACCCGGGGGTGCACCCGCATGCTGCAACTACGTCGAGCTCGAGTTGCATGACGCCCGACACACGCTAGGAACAACACCCACCAGTGATGCAATCGACAAAGGGCCATTGCTGGGAGCAGGGAAGGACAAGGGGTTGCGAGAAGAGGGGGCGAGCTCTGCAGCCTCCGATGCAAGCACGAGGGCGGCCCCGAGGACGAGCGGCGGTGCTACAATAAGGCCACACAGAGGGCCGGTGCCGCTAGCGCGGGTGTCGTTGGCTCCCGCGAGTTGTGGAAAGGGACGAGACGACTGCGTGGAAGGGGAGGGACGACTACGTGTGGTTTGACGACCGGCACAGAGCGTCGCCCCCAGCCTTTTTCCAGTCGGGGGGAGTATTTGGTTCAGTGTGATCTATCTTAATCTTACCATCTGTGTAATTCTACCATCCCTTTTCGGGGTCACCAAAACCTTTTTAACACTCAAGTAAATCACTACTCTCTGTTCCAAAATACTTTAATTCTACCATCCTTTTTGAGGGGTCACCGAAACCATTTTTACACTCAAGTCACTACTCTCTCTGTTCCAAAATACTGTAATTCTACACTCAAATCACCAAACCTTTTTAGTTTTTAACACTCAAGCAAATCACTGCTCCTTCCGTTCCAAAATACTTGACATTTTAGATTTGTCCTAACTCAAACATTTTAAGTTTCACCAAGTTTATTGAAAAATATATCAACACCTACAACACCAAATTAGTTTCATTAGACTAAGCAAAAAATATATTTCATACCATATATAACCAAGAAAAAAAAGCACTACTAAAAATAGTGCCGCCCCTAAAAATACGCTATTAGCGAGGCATTGTACATTGACTTATTTGGCAAGACAATTCTCTACACGCTATAGCGTGCTATAAACGGCTTTACTTTCTTCAGTGTATATAACTGAGGTTGAAATATTCATATATGTTTCTATATAAATGATCAAACTTCAGAAGTTTAACTTCAAGCACTCCTTAACCATCTTGTCATTAAGCATAAAAAAATGCTAACTGCCGGCGTGCAACAGCAGCATAGAAGTCTAAGAATACATTATGACAACAGGAAACAGATAGCACAGCTCAAAGGACCAATTAAACGGACAGCTAATTGCAGAATGTGCACGCTGAGATGTGGACAACTGAACCATTGGCAATATTGCACATTAAAAGTTCAGCATCACAGAATATTTAGGTTACTTGAAGGAGAATCGATAAAAATATGCCATAACAATAGTTGGATGTATACTACTGCACATCGCATCTTCTACGGAATTATGCTGGCAACGCTTCCCAGGAAAATCAGTTCATTTGCGACTCAGTGGCACCTCACTGGTAGTTCACGTTGCCTCATCCTTGGCCTTACTGCTGATTATAGCCACCTGGCGCACTGCTGTTGTAGCCGCCAGGATAGCCATAACCTTCACGAGGGGGTGCATTGGCACCTTGATATCCAGGACTGCTGCCTGGGTGTGCTGGTCCAGGGCCGCCAGGCAAGTTGCCTCCTGGATAAACTTGGTTACCTCCCTGATGCCCAGCAGGTCCACCTTGGTAGCCAGCTTGACCACCTTGCTGATAATTAGAAGCACCACTGGGGACGTAGCCCGCCTGTTGGTTCGGCATGTGGGGGGCCCTGCCCGGTGTGTACCCTGTCTGTGGGTTTGGCATTTGGGGTGCACCGCCCGGTGTGTGCCCTGTCTGTGGGTTCAGCATTCGGGGTGCACCACCCGGTGTGTATGCTGCCTGTGGGTTCTGCATTTGGGGCTGGTAATTTGATGGACCACCTGGAGTATATGGTGGAGGCACGTTGCCACGGTTCTGACTAGGCGGTGGAGGTGGAGGCATGCTGCCCGGGTTCTGGCCAGGTGGAGGGCCGTTGAAACCCTGCTGCCCAGGAGGTGCATCTCTGTTTTGGAAGTTCTGCATGTTCTCCCTTCTCCTCTCAAAGTTCCTTGACCTATCAAAGTTGCGGGGCCTATCACTGCGCCGAGATCTTTCATTGGCACGGGCATTGTTCCTCACCCATTCCTCATGATATTTAGGATCATAAGGAACAGCTTCCCCACCTATAAAAGGTTCCCCTGAAACAGAAGGTGTAAAGTATCAAGTGTTTGAAGATTTGTTCACCAATTCCTGTCATGTGCTTTCAGCCATGATAAGTAAGCCCAAGCTCACCACATTAAAGTTGGTTCTCACACAAGTGTACCCATGGTTTTCGAGTCGCGCGATTAGTCGATGTGTGTCGCAAAAAAATGTCGACTCGAGTCGCGGGTCGCGACTAGTCGCAACTGCAGGCTCGACTTTTTCCGAGTCGCTACCCCAGAGCGACTCGGATGAGTCGCGACTCGAAAACCATGAGTGTACCTGAAAAATGAACAGGTTCATCCCCAAACATTATCTGGTGTTGCTTAGCAACTACTACCCTCGTCCTGGTTTATTGGTCCCCTTCGTATTTTGTGTCAAACTTTGACCATAGATTTAACTAAAAAAATGTTAATGCATGTCATAAAATATTATATCATTGGATTCGATTTGAACATAGTTTCTAATGGTATAATTTTTTATGACATGCATTGACACTTTGTTAGTTAAATCTACGGTCAAAATTTGACACTAAATACAAAGGGGACCAATAAACCAGGATGGAGGTAGTAACCCATAATGCAAGAAACTGACATCTGCTAGTGCTATGTCAAGGCTATCAGATTAGAAAGGGCAGCTCCTAATTTGTCTGAATCCATGAAGAAAACATACATATTGAAGTGTGAAAATATCAAACCTATTTTACCTCGCCCTTAAGAACAATCGTATTCATATCCCTAATGAACACATAAAGACATCATAGAAGCAGATAAAGGATGCTCATGTAACTGTAAAAGTACATTTCATGACACAGCAAAGTTCACATTATGGTAATCCATCTTATAACCAACATACAGCATGTTGAACATCGGCTCCAGATCTGATATCTAACCCTAAATCTTGTTTTGATCATTTGGATCAGTGACCAGTGTTAAGTTCAAGTAGACTGCTTAATTTAGAAGTACCATGGTGACTATACTGAGCTCAAAAGAGAAGGCAACAAACCACACAATAGTAATCAGAAAGTCAGCATGATCTTATATAATTACCTCCATAGTCCTTATTTCTGACATCAAGGTATGAATCAGGGAGAACCCAACGGACTTTGGGCAGCTCTGTGAATGATAGAGGTGTAAGATTCAAGAAAGAATGTTTCTAATTGAGTGCATTATGCACTGGAACGTCCTCAAGATCGCTTCATAAAGCATTAATACCTTTAAGTTTATATGAGAGTTCTTCAGATACAAGGGCACCAAAAGCAAAGTAATGACGAGTTGACACCGAGTATATCTTCTGCCTAGCTTCTTGCTCACTGGAACATTAAAAGAAGTTAATATGCGCCATGGTACATAGATTAGAATGATAAGAAAAATGGGGGGCAACCAACATTACATACCCGGAAACCAAAATGTGCATAAGGCTAACATGAAAACTGAAGTAAATTTTAGATAAAGGTAACACGACCCGTATTTCAAAATATAACCAAAATCAAGCCAAATAACAAAGCACGGGTGTTGCACTACGTGACTATGTAGATCGACAGATTCATGTCTTCATCAAATAAGACAAGATTACCAACGCCCTGAAAGATCCCAAATTCCACATCACACTAGAGCAATAAGGGCAGTAACAGACCATGCTCCCAACATTACTTTTGCCAGTAATAAGAAGTACCCGCCCAGCAGAAAATAGACATAGAAACAAAGCACTCTCCATTTACATAAGAAAAAGCATGGATATGGTAGATTCAGCCGATTGGCCGGCCTACTACGGCAGGACACAGCGACATGGCAGGATAAGCAGGGATCAGCAGTATCCCCTCATTTACAAACAACAACAACAAACAACAACAAAGCCTTTAGTCCCAAACAAGTTGGGGTAGGCTAGAGGTGAAACCCATAAGATCTCGCAACCAACTCATGGCTCTGGCACATGGAAAGCAAGCTTCCACGCACCCCTGTCCATAGCTAGCCCTTTGTCGATACTCCAATCCTTCAGGTCTCTCTTAACGGACTCCTCCCATGTCAAATCCGGTCGACCCCGCCCTCTCTTGACATTCTCCGCACGCTTTAGCCGTCCGCTATGCACTGAAGCTTCTGGAGGCCTGCGCTGAATATGCCCAAACCATCTCTGACGATGTTGGACAAGCTTCTCCTCAATTGGTGCTACCCCAACTCTATCTCGTATATCATCATTCCGGACTCGATCCTTCCTCGTGTGGCCACACATCCATCTCAACATACGCATCTCCGCCACACCTAACTGTTGAACATGTCGCCTTTTAGTCGGCCAACACTCCGCGCCATACAACATTGCGGGTCGAACCGCCGTCCTGTAGAACTTGCCTTTTAGCTTTTGTGGCACTCTCTTGTCACAGAGAATGCCAGAAGCTTGGCGCCACTTCATCCATCCGGCTTTGATTCGATGGTTCACATCTTCATCAATACCCCCATCCTCCTGCAACATTGACCCCAAATACCGAAAGGTATCCTTCCGAGGTACCACCTGGCCATCAAGGCTAACCTCCTCCTCACACCTAGTAGTACTGAAACCGCACATCATGTACTCGGTTTTAGTTCTACTAAGCCTAAACCCTTTCGATTCCAAGGTTTGTCTCCATAACTCTTAACTTCCCATTTACCCCCGTCCGACTATCGTCAACTAGCACCACATCATCCGCAAAGAGCATACACCATGGGATATCTCCTTGTATATCCCTTGTGACCTCATCCATCACCAATGCAAAAAGATAAGGGCTCAAAGCTGACCCCTGATGCAGTCCTATCTTAATCGGGAAGTCATCGGTGTCGACATCACTTGTTCGAACACTTGTCACAACATTATCGTACATGTCCTTGATGAGGGTAATGTACTTTGCTGGAACTTTGTGTTTCTCCAAGGCCCACCACATGACATTCCGCGGTATCTTATCATAGGCCTTCTCCAAGTCAATGAACACCATATGCAAGTCCTTCTTTTGCTCCCTATATCTCTCCATAAGTTGTCGTACCAAGAAAATGGCTTCCATGGTCGACCTCCCAGGCATGAAACCAAACTTATCATAGACCTCCCCTCATTTATGAATTAAAAAAAACAAGGACACTGGTTGGGGTACATGGATACGCTGGTCGGGAGGCCAAATAACAGCCTCGGCCCGAATACAAATCCTATTTGTCAGGCTCCCACATATGCTCGCCACAAAAAGGAACGAGCTCCTCCTGGCTCTAGCGAACGCAGCGCCGCCGGCCGCTGCCACCTTGACTCGGCCGGCGCTGTTTGCCAAGCGCAGCAGCCTCTCTTCCCAATGACAATCACGCTCAAGCAGGTAACACCAACTCCCCAGGCCCAGCATCCTCTCCTCAACCTCTTCATCTCTTTGTGACTCTTGCTGTTGAGCTGCTGCTGCTTGCTTCCCCATGTGGTCATGCCATTGCTGCTTGCCTGCTTGCGTCTTTTATTAGCTGCATGATGATGTACTCTGATTAAATTTCGGTGCTGCTTTTGGGTATTGACTGTTGCTTGCTGTTAGGGGGCATGGCATCTGGGAGTGCCACCGCTAGTAGCCAATCATCCATGGGTGAGACTGAAGGGCAGCCTGATGTTAAGATCCTACTAGTTTACTAATATCTCATCTCGTTTTCTCATTAATTATTTTATTTTAACTCTATATTACATGGCATGTTTTAATTTTTTATATATTACTTGCAGTATCCCCAAATGGTTGTTTTTGGAATGCCGAATCCTGTGTCCCCGTATGGGCATAACTGTGTCTGTGCTTCTTAGCTCACACCAGACATAACAAACTAACAATGTAATCAAATTTGATTCAACCAAGCAAAAACAGTTACAGTCGTATTACTGATTTTAAAATTTTCCCCTGAACTAAACATTAGTGAGACAAACTCCGGTATAAAATGCAGGAGAATCTACACAACAAGAGCGCGCTGCGCATCCCATCAATAAAGCTCCATCACCCGTCTAACACAACAAGATGAAGATGCGAGAAATGGTTACGGCGATACCTTCCGACGACCTGGGCGAGGGTCTTGATGTAGCTATCGATGATCTCGTCGCGTGTGACATCAGGATTAGCAGCGTCGCCCGCGGGCGGCTCCATGACTACCAGCCAGTGTTCGAAGTCGCACCCATCGAGGAGGATAGTCTCCTTGGGCGGCCGGTTGCTCCAGTTGGGCGAGGAGTCCCGCAGCGACGACGTCGCCGGCTGTGTGGCGAAGCACCGCACCGCCCCGCGCGCCGCCGCCGGGACGGGCGAGGTCGCAGCCGGGAGGAGGCTGGCGGCGGCGGCGAGAGGGCGGAGGAGGAAGCGAGAGGCCGCAGCGGGGAGTGGGGATAGACGGGAGAGGAGGACGGCGCGCGATGCCATCGCCATGGGGTAAAAACCCTAGGAGATGGGTAGGGGATGAGGACGAGACGGAAGAGAGAGAGATAGAGAGAGACGAGAGACGAGAGGAGATAAGGGGGGGGGGGTTTGAAAAGCAAAGCTTTATAGATCAACGACGTCCAGGCATATTGCCCGACAGCCGACACGCAAGCAGCCGTTTTGGGCGGTACAATAGGATGTGTTTGGTAGCCTCCATCATCCTGTCACGGTGTTTCCCCCGAGCCATGTTAAGTACAGACATGCTGAGTACATATATCTGCAGTTGTTTGGTAGCATGTATGTGTACAGACATGCTGAGTTGGGACTCTGTTTGGTACTACCTCCGTCCGTGTTTATTGGTCCCCATTGTATTTCGTGCCAAATTTTGACCATAGATTAAACTAACAAAATGTTCGCGCATGTCATCAAACATTATATTTTTAAAAACTACGTTCAAATACGAATCCAATGAGATAATTTTTCTTGACATGCATTAACATTTTGTTAGTTAAATCTTTAGTCAAAATTTGACACAAACTACAAAGGGGACCTATAAACCAGGACGGAGGTAGTAGCATGTATCTGTCGGGACGTGCTGGGCTCAGAATTTGTATGGTAGGCTGTATCTGAGATGGTGAAGATACTATAGTTACAAATACGTGATAAAATAATTGTGTGCACAATTCAAAGGAGTTTACGGCGGCATACATCATTCGCGAACATTTCGACAATATGTAAATATGAAGAAAAAATACAACTTAAAATATTTAACCATATATATTTGTCAACAATTATTAATTTATTTTTTAATAATAAATACATAATATTGTTCAGTCTTAAAAAAATTATGTGAATCAACATGACATCTTCTCGCAAACAAAAAGAATAAACATGTGACAATTGGTAGGTGTATTTTATATTGAGGCAAAATTGCATAGCATGCGTGCATGATCTTTTGTGAGACAGATACAAAAACACTTCAATAAATCTTGTGGCATCGAACGACAACAGACATGTTGAACCATTTAAGCACCATTTGAACAATATATTAAGAAAAGTAACTTGGTTGAACCAATAAATCTTTAGATCCATATTACATATAGTCTCATTCCAAATTCAACTTATTAAAGGGATAGTTTCCAAAATGCACCAACTAACATCAACTCAAACAAGATCAGGATTCTTCTCCAAGATACGCTTGAACGATGGTTTGCGGACCTCCTCATTCATCTTCACGAAATTAAGGCCTTTTCCCTTATGTCCAGTCAGATAATCTAAAACAGCCAACCGCTCAGCAAGATCATACTCAACAAGGTCCATTACAGCCTTGTACAACTCAGGGTGTGTTTCAGTATGACATGTGTTGTTGATAGCACTTGCAATCTCACACACAGCATCAGACATGTGTTGTTGATAGCACTTGCAATCTCACGCACAACATCAAACATGAGTTTCATCAATTGCTCCAACACAATCCTAATTAATGAAGACAATTTTTAGTTATTCATAAGTCTCATCAATTGTTTGACCATATTTGGATACAAAATAATTTACCTTGAAATATGGATTGAAGCGGGTGCTTTGTTGTATTTTAGGGTGGCATCGATTGGAGGGAGGGCGAATCATCTCATCTCGCAACTCTCTAACAACATAAAGCACCGCCTTAAAATACCTACTAATTACTTCAGTGGATCTTCTAAAGATCGGTTGTAGTGTCCTAAACCTTTGGTTGTGCCCTACCACTAGAAGAAACATGGCTACTTGTTCCTCAATAGAAGTATGGATGCTATCCACCAACAATTCTCTCTCTCTAAACAAAGTACACAAACGAAAAAAGGGAGCTTTCCTCATTCTTAGCTGATTTGAGCAATTTATGTCGCTAGAGTGATAAATGTATCTCAAGTTGGACTCCCTAGCTATGGCACGTTCAGCCATAGTATCCACAATTTTCCCCAGGGTTTGTTCCCTAGATCTTCTTAACACAAATGTCATATAAGCACACAATGCAACTACTAGACTAGCTCCTCTCATAATTAGTTGGCGCCGTTTTCTAGCCAAGTCATCCATCTAAACAAATAGAAATATATGAGTGTCCCATGTTTGAAGAAAATAAATGGTAGACAAAGAAAAAATTGTGATATCTTGCAAATTATACCAACTAACAGATAAGCATGATTCACAGAAAAAAAAACTAGCAAATAAGCAAATCACCACAATGATGAATGGAAAAAATGATCTGCATTTAGTAAAAAAATATCAGTGCTATATAAACTAGCACTATCTCTCTCAAATGATACAACCTGGGCATCTAGCAATCAAGTCGTACTAGGAAAAGACATGTAGCAAAATATCTTGAACATCTACTGTATTTAAAAGATCAATCTGTTATTAGTAAAAGAGTACGCCGATGCAACCTGGACATCTAGCAGTCATGGCGTACTAGGAAAAGACATCTAGCAAATCAACTTCATCTATGGTATATGTAAAAGATCATTCTTTTCATATGAAAAGAACAGTGCAGATGCAACCTGCACATCTAGCACCAAACATTGACATTTTTTAATCTACTTTCTCTCTCAAGACCCATCTATATCTATTTCTCATTACGTGCTAGCTGAGTATAAGCAGGAGGGTGGTAGATTGAGGGAGGAGTAGGAACGGGAGAGAGGACAGTGGAACGATGAACAACAGGAAGGAGGGAATACCTTGCTGGGCGGTGGCGATGGCGAGTTGGAGCAGCGGCGGCGCGCGGCGACCAGAAGGAGACGAGGCGGAGAGGAGAGAACGTGATCGCTCGGGAGTCGGGAGAGTTGGGGTAACCCTAGCGTTTGTGGGTCCAGATGGGAACCGGTGGGTTGGGCTCAGATTTTTTCGTGGGTTCGACCCATGCACGCTGACCAGCGAACCTCCTTTCATAGGTTCTCTCCTGAGCGTGGCTACGGGGGTATTCAGGGTGAGCAGAGCATAGCTGAGGAGATCCCGTGCAGGCTACCAAACAGCAAAAAGTGGGTCGAGTAGGGAACATACAGGCTTATGCATGCTACCAAACACATCCATAGTGTCCCACTCCACACACTTATTAGGTGGGCAACTACAATCAATTTGTGCTAATTCATGAGCAACAGAGTTCATGGTACGTCTACACGCACTAACACTTCATTTGGAAAACCACATCTTTAACTAAAACTTCGTGTCTTCAATGATTGCTGCATATGGCGACGAATCTACGCGCTGGACATCCATTGCATCGGCCAGTAGCTCAGAGTCCGTCTCAAAAGACACCCTGATAGCTCCCATATCAGCTGTTGTTGTCACTGTCACCGCCAATTGACTTCCGCTCCAAAAGCATCATAAACCTGATCTTGCCGCCCTGCCCGAGCAGTGAGGACAAACCCGAAGCTGTCTCGAGCCACCACTCCCATCCACAGAAGGAGTTTCCCGGTGTGAAGGCGCCATCCAGGTTGAACTTAATGATCTCATCCGCGGGCGGTTGCCACTTTCTGGGAGGCCGTTTTGGCGTGGACGGTAAGAAGAGCTGCTCATATTCGAGTGCATCGCAGCGTGCCCGCCTCACGATTTCTGTCACATGCAAAGGAAGTTTCCTTTCTCTAAATTTATTGCGGTTGTTCCACCAGTGCCACCAGAAGCAGATGATTAGCACATGTTTCTTCTCATCTAGTCCCCATAAAGAATCGAGCATTGCATGCACACTCCCGATCCCTTCGAGACGAGTCATCTCCAGCTCCAACCCCAGGTTCCTCCAGCCCTCCTTTACTAACTTGCATTTTATGAATAGGTGTCCACCATCCTCATCCCCTCTCCCACACAGGAAACATTTTACCGAGTCTAGTTTCATGCCACGCCTCGTCAGGTTGGTGCAAAGAGCTAGGGACTCATGTCGGATGCGCCACACAAACATTTGTAGTTTCACTGGACAGGGCAACTTCCATATCCGCTTCCAGCTCTAGTCATGGTATCTGTCTAGTTGGCCTGATCCTCCTGCGCTCGAGCTAGGTGCGATGTTCCTCCTCTGCTTATTCAACTCCACCAGCAGCTTATAGGCGCTCTTGACCAAATGCTTACCCTTTGGATCGAAGTGCCATGCTATGAGATCCTCAGTCCCATCCCTTAGCGGGACCTGCAAAATATGGCGGGCATCCTCCGCACAAAAGGTGTCCGTGATTAGACGCTCATCCCATCCACATGTGATCGGGTTTATTAATTCATCCACATAGTTCAGCAGGTTGGATCCCTTCGGCGTGATCACCTGCCTGGACCAGGGTCTAGGAAGCCATGGGTCCGTCCAAATATTGATCCTTGTTCCGTCCCCTACCCGCCAAATATAACCTTGCTTCACCACATTCAGTCCCTGGAGAATACTACGCCAGGAGTATGAAATTCCATCATGTTCGACAACCTCCAATGTCATACTGTTAGGGAAGTAGCGGGCTTTTAAAACTCTTGCGCATAGGCTCGAGGGGTTTTGCACTATTCTCCAGCCCTGTCTCAATAGCATTGCTAGGTTGAAGGTATGCATGTCCCGGAACCCTAGCCCTCCCATGGCCTTAGGATGTGGAAGTTTCTCCCAACTAAGCCGGTGCATGGAATTTTGTTTGTCTTGCTGGCTCCACCAGAAGTTACCAAGGAGTGTGTTCAGCTCAGCACAGAAAGTTTTAGTCAAGTCGAAGCAAGACATAGCAAAGGTGGGAATGGCTTGCCCCACAGCCTTTACCAGGACTTCCTTGCTCTCCTTTGCTAGCAGTCTTTCCTGCCATTCATACACGCGCCCACACATGTTCCGTTGATGTAACTGAAAGCTTTCTTCCTGGACCGCCCCACGTGGACTGGTAGCCCGAGGTATTTCTCATTCCAATCCTCATTATGTATTCCCAATTCAGTTTTCGCTGATCTCCTGTCGTCATCACATGTGTTGGGGCTAAACATAATTGCCGACTTCTCCGTGTTTATGCATTGCCCGGAGCAAGTTTCATACAATTGTAGCATATCATGTAGCGCTGCTGCTTCTTGTTGTTCAGCTCTGGTTAGCAACATGGAGTCATCCGCGAACAGCAGGTGTGATACAAATGGTGCCCTCGGGCATACTTTCACTCCATGTGTGATGCCTTTCTCTTCTGCATCTAACAGCAATGCCGACAAGCCTTCTGTGCATATGACAAATAGGTAGGGGGATGGGGTTACCCTGTCGAAGTCCTCGCGATGGACTGCATTGTTGCGTCAGATCTCCATTAACCTTGATTTGGTACCATACAGTCTGGACACATTTCATGACAAGGTCAGTCCATCTCCCGCTAAACCCCAATTTCTGAAGCATAGCCTCCAAGAACCTCCATTCCACCCGATCATACGCCTTGCTCATATCTGCTTTAATTGCCACAACTCCACTCCTCCCTTTCCTTTTGCTCATCAGATAGTGAGAAACCTCGTAGGCCGTGAGAACGTTGTCCGTAATTAATCTCCCCGGCACAAACGCGCTCCGGTGTTCTGAAATCACCTCAGGCAGGATCAACTTGAGTCTATTGGCAATCAGCTTTGAGACTAACTTGTATACAACATTGCACAAACTGATGGGTCGAAGATCCTTGATCCTTTTGGGGTTTTTGACCTTGGGGATAAGCACCACCATAATATCATTCCACCCCTCTGGGAGCTCTCCTCCATTCAGGACATTTAGAACTTCCTCCACAACTTGATCTCCCATAAAATGCCAATGACGTTTGAAAACAATCGCCGGCATCCCATCTGGTCTGGGTGCTTTGAGGTCGCCTATGTGGTCAAGTGCAGCTTTCACCTCCTCTTTGGTGTAATCAGCCTCCAGGACTACGTTCGTAGCATTTGAGACGCGTGGTTGCACCTTATCAATCAATTCATTTAGCCGTTGCGGGTTGGATGATGTAAATAGATCCTGAAAAAAGGAACACACACAATTAGTTAGGGCCTCCCCTTCCTCCACCACCGTTCCATCCTCCCTCCGAATCTCCTTAATTCTGTTAGACCGCTTCCTTGTTGTTGCTACCGATTGCAGGTACTTGATGTTTTTGTTCCCACCCCGCGGCCACCACATGTGTGCCCTCTGCTTTAGTTGTGTGTATTTGTTCTCTTTCAGCTCTTCTAATCCTCCTCTCAGCCTAGCCTCCTCCATAATTTTTGCATCAGATACTGGAGCTTTCATGCACCTCTCCAGGCCACCTCGGGCCTTCTTAATCCTTCCACCTAGCTCTCCCACTACTTCTCTACTCCACTTACTCATATCCCTAGCAACGTTCTGCAAGGCTCGGCTGACATCTCTCCCTCCATTCACACTGCTCTTCTCCCACGCAGCCCGTATGATCTCTTCACATCCCTCCTCCTACAGCCAACGAGCTTCAAAACGGAAATTACAATCCCTCCTCTTCCATCCCCGGTCCATGCCTTCTAGGTGAACCACCACTGGTCTGTTATCCGAGTGTCGTGGTTCACCATTCACCACCATATGGTTTGGAAAAGCATCACACCATTCATTGTTTGTAGTGGCCCCGATCCAATCTCTCACAGATATATGTCCGCAACTCCCTGCTATGATTCCTCCAAGTGTACATATCTCCCTCATCCCTATGTCCCTCAGCTCACAGACATCCAGTGCTTGCCAAAAATCATCAAGATAGTGTTGTGGGCGATCAACACCTCCTAGCTTCTCAACGCTTGTGAGGACTTCATTGAAATCGCCGAGGCATAGCCACAGGCGTCCATTCTGGTGTTGTTGTTTTAAAATACGCAATAGCTTCCACGTCTTCTTCTTCCTCTCCATAACCGACTCTCCATAAACCCCCGTCAGACGCCAAACCATTCCATCCTCTCTCACTATATCCACATCCACATGTCTCCGTCCATATGATCTCATAGAAACATCCAAACCCCTCCGCCAAAACAAGGCTATTCCCCTCCCACTACTTTCATCCTTCCAAGCTAACATGTTGGCGAGCCCCAACGACCACCTAAACCTCCCCAACTTCTTTTCTTTCAACTGTGTCTCACATAGGAACAAAACATCGGGATCCTCCACTCTTCCCAGCTCGAGAAGAGAACGAACTGTCGGGCCATTCCCGAGCCCTCGGCAGTTCCAACTTATGATTTTCATTGCTCCCGGCGGGGCTGCTCCGACAGCCCGGCCGATATGTTTGAGTTAGAGTCCACTCCCGTTGTAACAGTGTTTGCCACCTTCGTGTTGGGGAACGTAGTAATTTCAAAAAAATTCCTACGCACACGCAAGATCATGGTGATGTATAGCAACGAGAGGGGAGAGTGTGTCCACGTACCCTCGTAGACCGAAAGCGGAAGCGTTAGCACAACGCGGTTGATGTAGTCGTACGTCTTCACGGCCCGACCGTTCAAGCACCGAAACTACGGCACCTCCGAGTTCTAGCACACGTTCAGCTCGATGACGTCCCTCAAACTCCGATCCAGCCGAGTGTCGAGGGAGAGTTCCGTCAGCACGATGGCGTGGTGACGATCTTGATGTTCTACCGTCGCAGGGCTTCGCCTAAGCACCGCTACGATATTATCGAGGTGGACTATGGTGGAGGGGGGCACCGCACACGGCTAAGAGATCAAACAGATCAATTGTTGTTGTGCCTAGAGGTGCCCCCCTGCCCCCGTATATAAAGGAGCAAGGGGGGAGGGGGAGGGCGGCCTAGGAGGGGCGCGCCAAGGGGAGTCCTACTCTCACCGGGAGTAGGACTCCCTCCTTCCTTGTTGGAGTAGGAGAAGGGGGGAAAGAGGGGGAGAGGAGGAAGGAAAAGGGGGCCGCACCCCTTGTCCAATTCGGACCAGAGGGGGTTGCGCGCCTCCTTTCTTTCGGCCTCTCTCCTCTATTCCCGTATGGCCCAATAAGGCCCATATACTCCCCGGCGAATTCCCGTAACTCTCCGGTACTCCGAAAAATACCTGAATCACTCGAAACCTTTCCGAAGTCCGAATATAGTCGTCCAATATATCGATCTTTACGTCTTGACCATTTCGAGACTCCTCGTCATGTCCCCGATCTCATCCGGGACTCCGAACTCCTTCGGTACATCAAAACTCATAAACTCATAATATAACTGTCATCGAAACCTTAAGCGTGCGGACCCTACGGGTTCGAGAACTATGTAGACATGACCGAGACACGTTTTCGGTCAATAACCAATAGCGGAACCTAGATTCTCATATTGGCTCCCACATATTCTACGAAGATCTTTATCGGTCAAACTGCATAACAACATACGTTGTTCCCTTTGTCATCGGTATGTTACTTGCCCGAGATTCGATCGTCGGTATCTCAATACCTAGTTCAATCTCGTTACCGGCAAGTCTCTTTACTCGTTACGTAATGCATCATCCCGCAACTAACTCATTAATCACATTGCTTGCAAGGCTTTATAGTGATGTGCATTACCGAGAAGGCCTAGAGATACCTCTCCGACAATCGGAGTGACAAATCCTAATCTCGAAATACGTCAACCCAACATGTACCTTCGGAGACACCTGTACAGCACCTTTATAATCACCCAGTTACGTTGTGACGTTTGGTAGCACACAAAGTGTTCCTCCGGTGAAAGAGAGTTGCATAATCTCATAGTCATAGGAACATGTATAAGTCATGAAGAAAGCAATAGCAACATACTAAACAATCAAGTGCTAAGCTAATGGAATAGGTCATGTCAATCACACCATTCTCCTAATGATGTGATCCCGTTAATCAAATGACAACTCTTTGTCCATGGCTAGGAAACATAACCATCTTTGATTAATGAGCTAGTCAAGTAGAGGCATACTAGTGACACTCAGTTTGTCTATGTATTCACACATGTATCATGTTTCCGATTAATACAATTCTAGCCTGAATAATAAACATTTATCATGATATAAGGAAATAGATAATAACTTTATTATTACCTCTAGGGCATATTTCCTTCAGTCTCCCACTTGCACTAGAGTCAATAATCTAGTTCACATCACCATGTGATTTAACACCAATATTCACATCTTTATGTGATTAATACATATAGTTCACATCGTCATGTGACCAACACCCAAAGGGTTTACTAGAGTCAATAATCTAGTTCACATTGCTATGTGATTAACACCCAAAGAGTACTAAGGTATGATCATGTTTTGCTCACGAGAGAAGTTTAGTCAATGGGTCTGTCACATTCAGAGCCGTATGTATTTTGCAAATATTCTATGTCTACAATGCTCTGCACGGAGCTACTCTAGCTAATTTCTCCCACTTTCAATATGTATCCAGATTGATACTTAGATTCATCTGGATCAGTGTAAAAGCTTGCATCGATGTAACTCTTTACGACGAACTCTTTTATCACCTCCATAATCGAGAAACATCTCCTTAGTCCTCACTAAGGATATTCTTGACCACTGTCAAGTGATCTACTCTTAGATCAAAATTGTATTCCTTTGCCAAACTCAGAGCAAGGTATACAATAGGTCTGGTACACAACATAGCATACTTTATAGAACCTATGACTGAGGCATAGGGAATGACTTTTCATTCTCTTTCCATTTTCTGCCATGGTCGGATTTTGAGTCTTACTCAACTTTACACCTTTGCATCACAGGCAAGAACTCTTTCTTTGACTATTCCATTTTGAACTACTTCAAAATCTTGTCAAGGTATGTACTCATTGAAAAATCTTATCAAGCGTCTTGATCTATCTCTGTAGATCTTGATGCTCAATGTGTAAGCAGCTTCACCGAGGTCTTTCTTTGAAAAACTCCTTTCAAACACTTCTTTATGCTTTCCAGAAAATTCTACATAATTTCCCATCAACAATATGTCATTCACATATACTTATCAGAAAGGCTGTAGTGCTCCCACTCACTTTCTTGTAAATACAGGCCTTTCCAAAAGTCTGTATAAAACCATTTGCTTTGATCAACTCATCAAAGCGTATATTCCAACTCCAAGATGCTTGCACCAGTCCATTGATGGATCGCTGGAGCTTGCACATTTTGTTAGCACCTTTCGGATCGACAAAACCTTCTGGTTGCATCATATACAACTCTTCTTCCAGAAATCCATTCAGGAACACAGTTTTGATATCCATTTGCCAGATTTCATAAAATGTGGCAATTGTTAACATGATTCGGACAGACTTAAGCATCATTACGAGTGAGAAAATCTCATCATATTCAACACCTTGAACTTGTCAAAAACCTTTCGCAACAAGTCGAGCTTTGTAGATAGTAACACTACTATCAACGTCTGTCTTCCTCTTGAAGATCCATTTATTTAACATGGCTTGCTGATCATCGAGCAAGTCAATCAAAGTCCATACTTTGTTCTCATACATGGATCATATCTCAGATTTTATGGCCTCAAGCCATTTCGCGGAATCTGGGCTCATCATCGCTTCCTCATAGTTCGTAGGTTCATCATGGTCTAGTAACATGACTTCCAGAACGGGATTACCATACCACTCTAGTGCGGATCTTATTCTGTTTGACCTACGAGGTTCAATAACAACTTGACCTGAAGTTCCATGATCATCATCATTAACTTCCTCACTAATTGGTGTAGATGTCACAGGAACCGATTTCTGTGATAAACTACTTTCCAATAAGGGAGCAGGTTGTGACGCCCCCCATTCAATCATACATTAATCATGCACACAAACGTGTACGATCAAGATCAGGGACTCACGGGAAGATATCACAACACAACTCTAAAAACATAAATAAGTCATACCAGCATCATAATACAAGCCAGGGGCCTCGAGGGCTCGAATACAAGTGCTCGATCATAGACGAGTTAGCGCAAGCAACAATATCTGAGTACAGACATAAGTTAAACAAGTTGCCATAAGATGGCTAGCACAAACTGGGATACAGATCGAAAGAGGCGCAGGCCTCCTGCCTGGGATCCTCCTAAACTACTCTTGGTCGTCGTCAGCGGCCTGCACGTAGTAGTAGGCACCTCCAGTGTAGTAGGAATCATCATCGACGGTGGCGTCTGGCTCCAGGGCTCCAGCATCTGGTTGCGACAACCAGGTAGAAGGGAAAGGGGGAAAAGAGGGAGAAAAGCAATCGTGAGTACTCATCCAAAGTACTCGCAAGCAAGGAGCTACACTACATATGCATGGGTATATGTGTAAAGGGACATATCGGTGGACTGAACTGCAGAATGCCAGAATAAGAGGGGGATAGCTAATCCTGTCGAAGACTACGCTTCTAGCAGCCTCCGTCTTGCAGCATGTAGAAGAGAGTAGACTGAAGTCCTCCAAGTAGCATCTCCAAGTAGCATAGCATAGCATAATCCTACCCGGCGATCCTCCCCTCGTCGCCCTGTGGAAAAGCGATCACCGGGATGTCTGTGGAACTTGGAAGGGTGTGTTTTATTAAGTATCCGGTTCTAGTTGTCATAAGGTCAAGGTACAACTCCAAGTCGTCCTGTTACCGAAGATCACGGCTATTCGAATAGATTAACTTCCCTGCAGGGGTGCACCACATAACCCAACACGCTCGATCCCATTTGTCCGGACACACTTTCCTGGGTCATGCCCGGCCTCAGAAGATCAACACGTCGCAGCCCCACCTAGGCACAACAGAGAGGTCAGCCCGCCGGTCTAAATCTTATGCGCGTAGGGGTCTGGGCCCATCGCCCATTGCACACCTGCATGTTGCGAGGGCGGCCGGAAGCAGACCTAGCAACCTCCATTACAAAGGAAGTTGCGTTAATGTAGTCCAATCCGGCGCGCGCCGCTCCGTCGCTGACGTCAAGAAGGCTTCGGCTGATACCACGACGCCGGGATACCCATAACTACTCCCGCGTAGATGGTTAGTGCATATAGACCAAATGGCCAGACTCAGATCAAATACCAAGATCTCGTTAAGCGTGTTAAGTATCCGCGAACGCCGACCAGGGCCAGGCCCACCTGTCTCCTAGGTGGTCTCAACCTGCCCTGTCGCTCCGCCACAAAGTAACAGTCGGGGGCCGTCGGGAACCCAGGCCCACCTCTACCGGGATGGAGCCACCTGTCCTTTCAGCCCCCTCATCAGAATCACTTGCGGGTACTCATCGAGCTGACCCGACTTTAGTCACCATCTTTATAGTATGTATGTATAGTATATACCCGTGATCACCTCCCGAGTGATCACGGCCCAATAGTATAGCAAGGCAGACTGACAAGAATGTAGGGCCAATGATGATAAACTAGCATCCTATACTAAGCATTTAGGATTGCGGGTAAGGTATCAATGACTGTAGCAACAATGACAGGCTATGCATTAGAATAGGATTAACGGAAAGTAGTAACATGCTACACTACTCTAATGCAAGCAGTATAGAGAAGAATAGGCGATATTTGGTGATCAAGGGGGGGCTTGCCTGGTTGCTCTGGCAAGAGAGAGGGGTCGTCAACTCCGTAGTCGAACTGGGGCATCAGCATCGTCACGGGGTCTACCGAAGAGAAGAGGGGGGAGAAACAGTAAATACATAGCAAGCAAGTGCATAACAGGATAACAGGCAGAGCTAGACGTGTTCTAACGCGGTATGAGGTGATACCGGTGAAGGGGGGAAGCATCCGGGAAGTATTCCCGGGGTTCCGTGTTTTCGGGCAGAGGAGCCGGAGGGGGAAAGTTGCGAGTTCGATAGGTTAGGGGGGTGTGGTGGACGAACGGGTTGCGTATCCGGAATCATCTCGTCGTTTTGAGCAACTTTCATGTACAAAGTATTTTCACCCGAGTTATGGATTATTTTATAAAGATTTTTAAAGATTTAATTAATTTTAGAATTAACATAATTAATTTAATTAGGAAATGCCATTATGACGCCAGCATGACATCAGGGTGATGTCAGCAGTCAACAGTCAGTTGACTTGGTCAAACTGGCGCGTGGGTCCATTCTGTCATTGACTGATATCTAATTAACAGTTACTTAGTTCAATTAGCAGGTTAAGTAAATTTAACTAGTCAACTATTCAGGATTTAATTAACTTAATTAATCTAGTTAATTAATATTTTTATTTATTAATTTATTTTTAATCCATTTTTTATATCTTTTTTTAACGTTCCAGGGCTAGGCCCCACATGTCATAGGCACAGGGGCCTTTCGGGCGCCGCATAGCAGGCGCGGGTGTAGGACGCCGCCCGATCGGGCGCACGCCCAGGTGCGGGCGGACCCGGCAAGGCGCCGGAGCAGGGGACGGTGGCCATGGCGAGGCCATGGCCGGAGCGGGGCGCGCTGGCCACGGCGATGGAGAGGCTCCTGTGGCGAGGAGCGCTGGGCAAGGGGCAGCCGGGCGGGAAGGCCACGGTGCGGGCACTATGCACGGTTGGGTGGCCGCGGGCACCAGGCCGCGGGGAAGGCTATGGGGCGAGGGTCGGGCGGAGCTGCGGGAGCACGCGGGCGAGCGAGTCCCGTCGAGGATGACTCCGGCGCGGGGTCAGAGAGGGAGATGGGGGTGGCGCTCACAAGGGGTTGCAGGGACTGGGCAGCGGGGCGCGAGGAGGAAGACGGGGACGCCGGCAATGTAGGGGAGGCAGTCCGGCAAGGTGGTCTCCGGCGACGGCGTCGAGCGGAGAGGACGGCGGCGATGGCGTTCCGGCGATGTTGGCGAGTTGGAGTAGCTTCGGACGGCATCGGGCGACGAGGCGCGGCGTTGAGGTGATTCTAGGGACGGCGAGCGCGGCGTTGTCAAGGGCGCCGGCGACGTCGAGGCGGCCCCCTCCCAATCCAGATCAGGCAGAGGGGGGAGAGGGAGAGGGGGGTCGGTGAGGAGGAGGTCTAGGACGGCCTTTCCGGCGGGGAGGCGGCGGTTCCTCAGGCGCGGGCGCGCCGGCGAGGTAGAAGCGGGGCGACGGCGGTCGACAGGGTCGGGACCCTCCCTGATCCAGATGGGATCGAGAGGAGAGGGGGAAGAGGGAGAGGCGAGCGAGTGGGGGAGTGGGGGTGTCGGTGGGATAGGGTTTGACCGGGTGGGGGTTAGTAGGCGCGGGTGGGCCAGCCTGGTTGGCCCGATGGCCAACTGGGCCGAGGCCTAGTGGGGGGTTGGGGGGGGGGAAGGGGGGCAGGCTTTTGTTTTTTCTTTGTTTAGTTAGGTTCTGCTTTTCTTTTTATTTAATTGTTTTATTGTTTCCATCCACTATAAAATATCTAGGCATTTTATAAAAATGTGTTTATTGCACCATATTTACATATGAAAAATATGGCACCACCGAAACATTTTTGTTTTAACTTTTGAAAACTTGTATTGTTGACATTAATTTGAATTTGAATTTTGAAACGGTTTCGAATCATCGCGAGGTTAACAACAGTGACCGTGGTGATGTGGCCTCACTAACAGAAGTTTACTGTAGCTTAATTATCCGGGCATCGCAATTCTCCTCCACTACAAGAAATCTCGTCCCGAGATTTAAGAGGTAGTGAAAGGGGGGAAGGTTTGGTAACGAATCTAGCGGGTCTTCTCATTGTGGCTTGCTCTTCTCGAAGAGACCGGTCCAATACATTGATGTCTTCATTCCTTTGCTTCCGGTCATCATGATGAAGTCGACGTCCTTTCTTCGGGATCTTCATCGTACTTACGAATAGGTAACAGGGCATTCCGGAAGGACAAACCTCTGCAAGGTCGACTATCTGGTCGATAACATCGAGGACGGTGGCGGAAGTACTCTCGAATTTAAACTTAAGAAAATATCGAGAGCAAAGTAAGGAGGTACCATGAGAAGTTTCAAACGGATAGGCAAGCGTTTGATGCCTAATCAGAAGGTGAAAGGGGTTCAGAGCAACGAGAATAAGTATTGCGTCTGATACCAGAATTGATGATCTCATCGGTAGGTGGCTCATGAATTTCATCAAGTCCACGCGCGAGGAATAACTTTGGAAACATGAGGGTGTACAGGAGAGTCAGGTTTCGATCCTGGTGGAACTGTGGGTTATGGGCCCACCATGTGGGTTAAAAGTAGGAAGGGTGGTAATGTCTCGCACGATCATGTAAGCAAGACATGTCAGAGGATAGCCTGTCAGTTATGTCGACAACAACATCGATACCAAGGGCGAGGGACGAAGAGAACCATTTTCCTGCTCGTTGAACGAGGCGGACCAGTAGGCAAAGTTCTCGTCCATCGGTGGTTACCAGAGTGTCATCAACAAAAGTAACAGGGTCACACCAGACAGGAAGGTACACCGAGGTGTTTACCTAAGCAGGGGATTACCACTGCTCGATTAAGTAGTTTACAAGAAAGTTTGAACAAAACAACGGGAAGGAAAATGTGCTTAAACACGTATATCAGGGGTATATCCTTCCCAAGGACAAGCAGAGCATGATATCCATGACAGGATATTATGTAGAAAACTCCTTAGGTAGGGGAGAGAAATTTCATGACATTACCCATACAACGGTGTTTGGATAATTGAGCAAGAAACATCTAGCATTGGGTTCAAATGTTCTTTATTGAAAATCAGAGTATCACAGACATGCTTCGAGATAGCATTGACATGGTCTTCAAGCAAAGATTAGACTTTGGATACAAGAAGGATTCATCAGGAACAACTTGCAGAATAAGTCTTACAGTTTCCCCATGGAAGAATGGGTAACCTTGCTGAAAGGGGAACTATAACAATAGGGCCTCCGGCCAGGTGTGCTAGGCACGACATCACCTTACCGGGTCACATAAAGACCATTGTTATAACTCTTGGAAATATGTTCCAACCATCATATCTGACCGAGATTCAGTTCTGATTGGGGTCAGGATACCTCAGACCCAGGATGCCTAAGAAGAAAGGTGCAACACAAATTGTCGAGATGACATTGTAAGATTCTCGGGAAATTTACTACGGAAGTGAGTTCCGAAACAAAAACTCAACATTAAACCAATGAAGGGATAAGGAGGTAGCTGATGAACTCAGCGACAATTCATCGAGACTTCCAAAAGATGGGTTTCCACAATTATGTGAACAAGGAGATAACATTAGTCAGATGAAATGATATAAGGGGATATGCTCGAGGAAAACATACCCAATTTAAACATGGGGTGATAGGTGCACCCGAAATATGGGCTGGGTTGCACGACCAACGTCGGAATGGTGATTCCATAATCAATAGTCTAAGAATGAACGGCCGACCATTAACTTCAAAGCAATATGGTTGCTAGAAGGGCGGAATCCAAACAGCACCGCTCACTTGTTGGTACCCTGGTTGGAATCAACACGAGGACCCAAGAAGAATGGTGATGGTGAGAAGTATCACCATACCAAGAATTCTTAAGAGGTGGTGAAATTCTCACAACATTGAGGATATAAGAGATGTTAATGTTCCAAGGTAAAGAAGAACAATTACTGGATAGCAAGGAACTCAAGGTATAACACCAAACACGAACAAGCTTGTGTTGGTGGGAAGGCAATAAAGGTCGATGATAACGCAGATCATCGAGGGCAAGGACGGTATTTCTCATCATGAACTCATTTGATATCCTGGAAGAGCTCATAAGATTGATGATGATCACGACACATTTGTCGAGAGATTTCATAAGATGTAATCAATTAGCAACGACATCAAGTCAAAGGAATGATGAAGCGGAAGGTTATTGGAACCATGGGTAGGACACAAACTTGATATCAAGCTTGTTGTCCAAGGCGAACTGATATGACGAGGAAGATCGACGTAAGCTTAGCTCATCATCGAAAGTTGTGCTTCGGGATTACGGACCAGGTAGCACAGTTAAGGTTAAGCATGATAATGATATAGCCGAACAGGCTAGGATTGACGTGATCGGGTACAAACCCGTAAGTAAAGAGGACTACTAAAAGTTGTTGAACCGTAGAACAGACTCGATTCAGTTATCGGTGTTTCGAGTGACAAACAACTCAAAACCTGAAGAAATTGGAATCATCGAGAAATAATAGTTGATGAAGAACTCATAAGAAGTTATGTAGTTCGGTGATATCCTCGAGATACCAGAGTGTAATACTCGACGGTAGAGCAGAGTAGACGATGGACATGTGAAATGATCTGCAGAAGACAAGTACTTCATCTTGTCTGAGAAGTGGAATCAAAGGAGAACACTCATGGTCGGAACCACGGTTGCAAAGGATCAATTCACCGATACCAAGGTTATTATATCAAGGAAATAGTTATTATTACAAGAAGCTTCCATGATAGGATCTACATCGTGTCCATGGGCATGAACTCAAAGGTTCAAGGTCGACTCCCACTTCTTCAATGTATAACCTTCCATTCACTTCTCGCTTTCGATGAAGTTGTAGTGTTGAAATATTATCTAGCAAAACACCAGAAGAGTATGACTCGTGAAAACTCTCGGGTGCATACGGTTAGGGAAGGCATAGGTTCAACCCATAGGGGCATCTTAGGAACATATACCACAAACATCAGGAGTAATTATCACCAGCTCGAAAGTAGAGCATGGTTGACAAAGCAGAGGATACAATTTATCAAAGGCATTATATACCCGTGGAAAAGCTCACAAGGTTATTGAATATGAAGGACGATGTCGGATGAAATCCAACAATGGATCGGGCGATCCACAACGGAGTTGATGTGAGTATCGGTATTCCAGAAAGAATGCACAGGCCTCATATTATTGAACATCGGAATAATTCGATGCTTAGATAACAAAGGAATTATGATTTCCAAAACAAATGATCAGAAGCAGACGCTCTAATCAAGGATGGATAAGTTGGATAGGCCAGAGGCACAATTGACGACAAATAGTTTGGTCGAAAACCAGCTCATGTTCAAAATGACGTCTAAGCCAGAAAATAATTTAGAAGGGTTGATAGATGATTGTGTGCATTCACACACAGGTTGAATCAATAGGATCAAAATGACGGTGTCAAAAGATACTAGTGAATATTGGTAGTGATATGGGAGCATCCATAATGTAAGCATTCAAGTATTTGCAGAGCAATAGTTTGAAGAGGATGCTCAGAAGGTCGGATAGTATTTCAGAGTATCTTATGAAGCATACGAACAACTGGGAATGGACAGATACTCAATAGGTGCGAGGAATTTTCAATAGGGATATTCATGTGGTAAAGAACTGCAAGGCAGTAAGCTTAAAGGAATTTTGGAACAATAGAGAGAATTGCGAGGTATCTTGTAATAACAAGATCAACTGGGAATAAAAGTAAGAACGACAGGTGTAAGTATTTATCCATAGGGATGTTTCGGTGGTAGGGAATTGCAAAAAGCGACAGGCACAAGGTCTCGAGAGAATATCGGAGAGTATCTTCGAATTCTTCTGTTTCACGGAGTAATCATCTGGAGTGAGGGGTTCTCCGGGAGGAAGTAGTAACGAGATCCTAAAGTTAGATTTTAGTAAATTCAGTAAACCCGAATAGAAGAGAGATCAGAGTCCCAGAGTATAGACGAGGAGTAAAAGATCCTAATACCACCCAATTGGTGACGTGGGCCCATGGGCCGCACAGCCAAGTTAGTAAAACAATTTTCATCGACTAGACTCAACTTCGGCCAAGGAGTTGGAAAGGGGGATTCCTACAGGCAGTCGGCTCTGATACCAACTTGTGATGCCCCCGATTCAATCGTACACTAATCATGCACGCAAACGTGTACGATCAAGATCAGGGACTCACGAGAAGATATCACAACACAACTCTAAAAACATAAATAAGTCATACAAGCATCATAATACAAGCCAGGGGCCTCGAGGGCTCGA
Source organism: Triticum aestivum (assembly GCF_018294505.1). Taxonomy (NCBI): domain Eukaryota; kingdom Viridiplantae; phylum Streptophyta; class Magnoliopsida; order Poales; family Poaceae; genus Triticum; species Triticum aestivum. The sequence continues at coordinate 232,520,409 of NC_057813.1, forward strand.
ATACAAGTGCTCGATCATAGACGAGTCAGCGGAAGCAACAATATCTGAGTACAGACATAAGTTAAACAAGTTGCCATAAGATGGCTAGCACAAACTGGGATACAGATCGAAAGAGGCGCAGGCCTCCTGCCTGGGATCCTCCTAAACTACTCCTGGTCGTCGTCAGCGGCCTGCACGTAGTAGTAGGCACCTCCAGTGTAGTAGGAATCATCGTCGACGGTGGCGTCTGGCTCCAGGGCTCCAGCATCTGGTTGCGACAACCAGGTAGAAGGGAAAGGGGGAAAAGAGGGAGAAAAGCAACCGTGAGTACTCATCCAAAGTACTCGCAAGCAAGGAGCTACACTACATATGCATGGGTATATGTGTAAAGGGCCATATCGGTGGACTGAACTGCAGAATGCCAGAATAAGAGGGGGATAGCTAATCCTGTCGAAGACTACGCTTCTAGCAGCCTCCGTCTTGCAGCATGTAGAAGAGAGTAGACTGAAGTCCTCCAAGTAACATCTCCAAGTAGCATAGCATAGCATAATCCTACCCGGCGATCCTCCCCTCGTTGCCCTGTGGAAAAGCGATCACCGGGATGTCTGTGGAACTTGGAAGGGTGTGTTTTATTAAGTATCCGGTTCTAGTTGTCATAAGGTCAAGGTACAACTCCAAGTCGTCCTGTTACCGAAGATCACGGCTATTCGAATAGATTAACTTCCCTGCAGGGGTGCACCACATAACCCAACACGCTCGATCCCATTTGTCCGGACACACTTTCCTGGGTCATGCCCGGCCTCGGAAGATCAACATGTCGCAGCCCCACCTAGGCACAACAGAGAGGTCAGCCCGCCGGTCTAAATCCTATGCGCGCAGGGGTCTGGGCCCATCGCCCATTGCACACCTGCATGTTGCGAGGGCGGCCGGAAGCAGACCTAGCAACCTCCATTACAAAGGAAGTTGCGTTAACGCAGTCCAATCCGGCGTGCCGCTCCGTCGCTGACGTCAAGAAGGCTTCGGCTGATACCACGACGCCGGGATACCCATAACTACTCCCGCGTAGATGGTTAGTGCGTATAGACCAAATGGCCAGACTTAGATCAAATACCAAGATCTCGTTAAGCGTGTTAAGTATCCGCGAACGCCGACCAGGGCCAGGTCCACCTGTCTCCTAGGTGGTCTCAACCTGCCCTGTCGCTCCGCCACAAAGTAACAGTCGGGGGCCGTCGGGAACCCAGGCCCACCTCTACCGGGATGGAGCCACCTGTCCTTTCAGCCCCCTCATCAGAATCACTTGCGGGTACTCATCGAGCTGACCCGACTTTAGTCACCATCTGTATAGTATGTATGTATAGTATAGTATATACCCGTGATCACCTCCCGAGTGATCACGGCCCAATAGTATAGCAAGGCAGACTGACAAGAATGTAGGGCCAATGATGATAAACTAGCATCCTATACTAAGCATTTAGGATTGCGGGTAAGGTATCAATGACTGTAGCAACAATGACAGGCTATGCATTAGAATAGGATTAACGGAAAATAGTAACATGCTACACTACTCTAATGCAAGCAGTATAGAGAAGAATAGGCGATATCTGGTGATCAAGGGGGGGGGGGCTTGCCTGGTTGCTCTGGCAAGAGAGAGGGGTCGTCAACTCCGTAGTCGAACTGGGGCATCAGCATCGTCACGGGGTCTACAGAAGAGAAGAGGGGGGAGAAACAGTAAATACATAGCAAGCAAGTGCATAACAGGATAACAAGCAGAGCTAGACGTGTTCTAACGCGGTATGAGGTGATACCGGTGAAGGGGGGAAGCATCCGGGAAGTATTCCCGGGGTTCCGTGTTTTCGGGCAGAGGAGCCGGAGGGGGAAAGTTGCGAGTTCGATAGGTTAGGGGGGTGTGGCGGACGAACGGGTTGGGTATCCGGAATCGTCTCGTCGTTCTGAGCAACTTTCATGTACAAAGTATTTTCATCCGAGTTATGGATTATTTTATAATGATTTTTAAAGATTTAATTCATTTTTAGAATTAACAGAATTAATTTAATTAGGAAATGCCATTATGACGCCAGCATGACATCAGGGTGATGTCAGCAGTCAACAGTCAGTTGACTTGGTCAAATTGACGCGTGGGTCCATTCTGTCATTGACTGATATCTAATTAACAGTTACTTAGTTTAATTAGCAGGTTAAGTAAATTTAACTAGTTAACTATTCAGGATTTAATTAACTTAATTAATCTAGTTAATTAATATTTTTATTTATTTATTTATTTTTAATCCATTTTTATATCTCTTTTTTAATGTTCCAGGGCTGGGCCCCACATGTCATAGGCACAGGGGCCTTTCGGGCGCCGCATAGCAGGCGCGGGTGCAGGACGCGGCCCGATCGGGCGCATGCCCAGGTGTGGGCGGACCCGGCAAGGCGCCGGAGCAGGGGGCGGTGGCCATGGCGAGGCCATGGCCGGAGCGGGGGGCGCTGGCCACGGCGATGGAGAGGCGCCTGTGGCGAGGAGCGCTAGGCAAGGGGCAGCCGGGCAGGAAGGCCACGGTGCGGGCACTATGCACGGCTGGGTGGCCGCGGGCACCAGGCCGCGGGGAAGGCTATGGGGCGAGGGTCGGGCGGAGCTGCGGGAGCACGCGGGCGAGCGAGTCCCATCGAGGACGACTCCGGCGCGGGGTCAGAGAGGAAGATGGGGGTGGCGCTCACAAGGGGTTGCAGGGACTGGGCAGCGGGGCGCGAGGAGGAAGACGGGGACGCCGGCGATGTAGGGGAGGCAGTCCGGCGAGGTGGTCTCCAGCGACGGCGTCGAGCGGAGAGGACGGCGGCGATGGCGTTCCGGCGACGTTGGCGAGTTGGAGTAGCTTCGGATGGCATCGGGCGACGAGGCACGGCGTCGAGGTGATTCCAGGGACGGTGAGCGGCGGCGTTGTCGAGGGCGCCGGCGACATCGAGGCGGCCCCCTCCCGATCCAGATCAGGCAGAGGAGGGAGAGGGAGAGGGGGGTCGGTGAGGAGGAGGTCGAGGACGACCTTTCCGGTGGGGAGGCGGTGGTTCCTCATGCGCGGGCGTGCCGGCGAGGTAGAAGCGGGGCGACGGCGGTCGACGGGGTCGGGCCCCTCCCCGATCCAGATGGGATCGAGAGGAGAGGGGGAAGAGGGAGAGGCGAGCGAGTGGGGGAGTGGGGGTGTCGGTGGGATAGGGTTTGACCGGGTGGGGGTTAGTAGGCGCGGGTGGGCCAGCCTGGTTGGCCCGATGGCCAGCTGGGCCGAGGCCTAGTGGGGGGTGGGGGGGGGGGAAGGGGGGCAGGCTTTTGTTTTTTCTTTGTTTAGTTAGGTTCTGCTTTTCTTTTTATGTAATTGTTTTATTGTTTCCATCCACTATAAAATATCTAGGCATTTTATAAAAATGTGTTTATTGCACCATATTTACATATGAAAAATATGGCACCGCCCGAACATTTTTGTTTTAACTTTTGAAAACTTTTATTGTTGACATTAATTTGAATTTGAATTTTGAAACGGTTTCGAATCGTCGCGAGGTTAACAACAGTGACCGTGGTGATGTGGCCTCATTAACAGAAGTTTACTGTAGCTTAATTATCCGGGCGTCACACAGGTACAGTTACCTCATCAAGTTCTACTTTCCTCCCACTCACTTCTTTCGAGAGAAAATCCTTCTCTAGAAAGGATCCATTTTAGCAACGAATATCTTGCCTTTCGATCTGTGATAGAAGGTGTACCCAATAGTTTCCTTTGGGTATTCTATGAAGATGCACTTCTCCGATTTAGGTTCGAGCTTATCAGGTTGAAATTTTTTCACATAAGCATCACAGCCCCAAACTTTAACAAACGACAACTTTGGTTTCTTGCCAAACGGCAGTTCATAAGCCGCCATCTCAATGGATTTTGATGGTGCCCTATTTAAAGTGAATGCAGTTGTCTCTAATGCATAACCCCAAAATGATAGTGGTAAATCGGTAAGATACATCATAGATCGCACCATATCCAATAAAGTGCGGTTATGACGTTCGGACACACCATTACGTTGTGGTGTTCCATGTGGCGTGATCTGTGAAACTATTCCACATTGTTTCATATGAAGGCCAAACTCGTAACTCAAATATTCTCCTCCACGATCAGATCGTAGAAACTTTATTTTCTTGTTACGATGATTCTCCACTTCACTCTGAAATTCTTTGAACTTTTCAAATGTTTCAGACTTGTGTTTCATTAAGTAGATATACCCATATCAGCTCAAATCATCTGCGAAGGTCAGAAAATAACGATACTTGCCACGAGCATCAACACTCATTGGATCGCATACATCAGTATGTATTATTTCCAACAAATCTGTTGCTCGCTCCATTGTTCCGGAGAACAGAGTCTTAGTCATCTTGCCCATGAGGCATGGTTCACAAGCATCAAGTGATTCATAATCAAGTGATTCCAAAAGCCCATTAGCATGGAGTTTCTTCATGCACTTTACACCAATATGACCTAAACGGCGGTGCCACAAATAAGTTGCACTATCATTATTAACTTTACATCTTTTAGCTTCAATATTATGAATATGTGTATCACACGATCGAGATCGAACAAACCATTTTCATTGGGTGTATGACCATAGAAGGTTTTATTCATGTAAATAGAACAACAATTATTCTCTAACTTACATGAATAACCGTATTGCAATAAACATGATCAAATCACATTCATGCTCAACGCAAACACCAAATAACACTTATTTCGGTTCAACACTAATCCTGAAAGTATAGGGAGTGTGCGATGATGATCATATCAATCTTGGAACTACTTCCAACACACATCGTCACCTTACCCTCAACTAGTTTCTGTTTATTCTGCAACTCCCGTTTCGAGTTACTAATCTTAGCAACCGAACAAGTATCAAATACTCAGGGGCTACTATAAACACTAGTAAGGTACACATCAATAACTTGTATATCAAATATACCCTTGTTCAATTTGCCATCCTTCTTATCCACCAAATATTCAGGGCATTTCCGTTTCCAGTGACCATTTCCTTTGCAGTAGAAGCACTTAGTTTCAGGCTTTGGTCCAGCTTTGGGCTTCTTCACGGGAGTGACAACTTGCTTGCCATTCTGCTTGAAGTTCCCTTTCTTTTCCTTTCGCCCTTTTCTTGAAACTAGTGATCTTGTCAATCATCAACACTTGATGCTCTTTTCTCGATTTCTACCTTCGTCGATTTTAGCATCACAAAGAGCTCGGGAATCATTTTCGTCATCCCTTGCATTATAGTTCATCACGAAGTTCCAGTAACTTGGTGATGGTGACTAGAGAACTCTGCCAATCACTATCTTATCTGGAAGATTAACTCCCACTTGATTCAAGCGGTCGTAGTACTCAGACAATCTAAGCACTTGCTCACTAGTTGAGCAATTCTCCTCCATCTTTTTAGCTATAGAACTTGTTGGAGACTTCATATCTCTCAACTCGGGTATTTGCTTGAAATATTAACTTCAACTCCTGGAACATCTCATATGGTCCATGACGTTCAAAACGTCTTTGAAGTCCCGATTCTAAGTTGTTAAGCATGGTGCACTAAACTATCAAGTAGTCATCACATTGAGCTAGCCAAACGTTCATAATGTCTGCATCTGCTCCTGCAATAGGTTTGTCACCTAGCGGTGCATCAAGGACATAATTTTTCTGTGCAGCAACGAGGATAATCCTCAGATCACGTATCGAATCCACATCATTGCTACTAACATCTTTCAACATAGTTTTCTCTAGGAACATATCAAAATAAACATATGAAAGCAACAACGCTATTAATCTACAACATAATTTGCAAAATACTACCACGACTAAGTTCATGATAAATTTAAGTTCAATTAATCATATTACTTAAGAACTCCCACTTAGATAGACATCTCTCTAATCATCTAAGTGATCACGTGATCCAAATCAACTAAACCATAACCGATCATCACGTAAAATGGAGTAGTTTTCAATGGTGAACATCATTATGTTGATCATATCTACTATATGATTCACGCTCGACCTTTCGGTCTCCAGTGTTCCGAGGCCATATTTGCATATGCTAGGCTCGTCAAGTTTAACCTGAGTATTCTGCGTGTGCAAAACTGTCTTGCACCCGTTGTAGATGTACGTAGAGCTTATCACACCCGATCATCACGTGGTGTCTGGGCACGACGAACTTTGGCAACGGTGCATACTCAGGGAGAACACTTTTATCTTGAAATTTAGTGAGAGATCATCTTATAATACTACCGTCAATCAAAGCAAGATAAGATGCATAAAAGATAAACATCACATGCAATCAATATAAGTGATATGATATGGCCATCATCATCTTGTGCTTGTGATCTCCATCTCCGAAGCACCTCCATGATCACCATCGTCACCGGCGCGACACCTTGATCTCCATCGTAGCATTGTTGTCGTTTACGCCATCTATTGCTTCTACGACTATCGCTACCGCTTAGTGATAAAGTAAAGCAATTACAGGGCGTTTGCATTTCATACAATAAAGTGATAACCATATGGCTCCTGCCAGTTGCCGATAACTTCGGTTACAAAACATGATCATCTCATACAATAAAATATAGCATCACGTCTTGACCATATCATATCACAACATGCCCTGCAAAAACAAGTTAGACGTCCTCTACTTTGTTGTTGCAAGTTTTACGTGGCTGCTACGGGCTTAGCAAGAACCGTTCTTACCTACGCATCAAAACCACAACGATAGTTTGTCAAGTTGGTGTTGTTTTAACCTTCGCAAGGACCGGGCGTAGCCACACTCGGTTCAAGTTGGAGAAATTGACACCCGCCAGCCACCTGTGTGCAAAGCACGTCGGTAGAACCAGTCTCGCGTAAGCATACGCGTAAAGTCGGTCCGGGCCGCTTCATCCAACAATACCGCCGAACCAAAGTATGACATGCTGGTAAGCAGTATGACTTATATCGCCCACAGCTCACTTGTGTTCTACTCGTGCATATAACATCAATGAAGGAAATATGCCCTAGAGGCAATAATAAAGTTATTATTTATTTCCTTATTTCATGATAAATGTTTATTATTCATGCTATAATTGTATTAACTGGAAACATAATACATGTGTGAATACATAGACAAACATAGTGTCACTAGTATGCCTCTACTTGACTAGCTCATTAATCAAAGATGGTTATGTTTCCTAACCATAGACATGTGTTGTCATTTGATTAATGGGATCACGTCATTAGAAGAATGATGTGATTGACTTGACCCATTCCGTTAGCCTAGCACTTGATCATTTAGTATGTTGCTATTGCTTTCTTCATGACTTATACATGTTCCTGTAACTATGAGATTATGCAACTCCCGTTTACCAGAGGAACACTTTGTGTGCTACCAAACGTCACAACATAACTGGGTGATTATAAAGGTGCTCTACAGGTGTCTCTGAAGGTACATGTTGGGTTGGCGTATTTCGAGATTAGGTTTTGTCACTCTGATTGTCGGAGATGTATCTCTGGGCCCTCTCGGTAATACACATCATTTAAGCCTTGCAAGCATTGCAACTAATGAGTTAGTTGTGGGATGATGTATTACGGAACGAGTAAAGAGACTTGCCAGTAACGAGATTGAACTAGGTATTGGATACCGACGATCGAATCTCGGGCAAGTAACATACCGATGACAAAGGGAACAACGTATGTTGTTATGCGGTTTGACCGATAAAGATCTTCGTAGAATATGTAGGAACCAATATGGGAATCCAGGTTCCGCTATTGGTTATTGACCGAGAATAGTTCTAGGTCATGTCTACATAGTTCTCGAACCCGTAGGGTCCGCACGCTTAACGTTACGATGACAGTTTTATTATGAGTTTATAAGTTTTGATGTACCGAAGTTTGTTCGGAGTCCCGTATGTGATCACGGACATGACGAGGAGTCTCGAAATGGTCGAGACATAAAGATTGATATATTGGACGACTATATTCGGACACCGGAAGTGTTCCGGACGTTATCGGAGAAAACCGGAGTGCCGGAGTGTTACCGGAAAACCTCGGGGAGAGATAATGGGCCACATGGGCCTTGGTGGAAAGAGAGAGGGGCGGCCAGGGTGGGCCGCGCGCCCCCTCTCCCTCTGGTCTGAATTGGACTAGGAGGGGGGGCGGTGCCCCCCTCTTTCCTTCCCCCCTCTCCCCCTTCCTTCCCCTCCTAGTAGGAGTAGGGAAGGGGGAGTCCTACTCCTACTAGGAGGAGGACTCCTCCTCCTTGGCGCGCCCACAAGGGCCGGCCGGCCTCCCCCCTCCCTCCTTTATATACGGGGGCAGGGGGGCACCCCATGACACACAAGTTGATCTACGGATCGTTCCTTAGCCGTGTGCGGTGCCCCCCTCCACCATATTCCACCTCGGTCATATCGTCACGGAGTTTAGGCGAAGCCCTGCGCCGGTAGAACATTATCATCATCACCATGCCGTCGTGCTGACGGAACTCATCCCCGAAGCTTTGCTGGATCGGAGCCCGGGGATCGTCATCGAGCTGAACGTGTGCTGAACTCGGAGGTGCCGTACGTTCGGTGCTTGGATCGGTCGGATCGTGAAGACGTACGACTACATCAACCGCGTTGTCATAACGCTTCTTCTTACGGTCTACGAGGGTACGTGGACAACACTCTCCCCTCTTGTTGCTATGTCATCACCATGATCTTGCGTGTACGTAGGAATTTTTTTGAAATTACTACATTCCCCAACAGTGGCATCCGAGCCTAGGTTTTATGCGTTGATGTTATATGCATGAGTAGAACACAAGTGAGTTGTGGGCGATACAAGTCATACTACTTACCAGCATGTCATACTTTGCTTCGGCGGTATTGTTGGATGAAGCGGCCCGGACCGACATTACGCGTACGCTTACGCGAGACTGGTTTTACCGCCGTGCTTTGCACACAGGTGACTAGCGGGTGTCAGTTTCTCCAACTTTAGTTGAACCAAGTGTGGCTACGCCTGGTCCTTGAGAAGGTTAAAACAGCACCAACTTGACGAACTATCGTTGTGGTTTTGATGCGTAGGTAAGAACGGTTCTTGCTCAGCCCGTAGCAGCCACGTAAAACTTGCAACAACAAAGTAGAGGACGTCTAACTTGTTTTTGCAGGGCATGTTGTGATGTGATATGGTCAAGACGTGATGAGATATAAGTTGTTGTATGAGATGATCATGTTTTGTTGAAGTTATCGGCAACCGGCAGAAGCTCTATGGTTGTCTCTTTGTTGCATAAGATGCAAGTGCCAAATAATTGCTTTACTTCATCGCTATGCGATAGCAATAGTTGCAAGAGCAATAGTTGGCGAGACGACCATGTGATGACACATTGATATTGATCAAGATGATGAAGATCATGGTGTCGTGCCGGTGACGATAGAGATCATGACAGTACTTTGGAGATGGAAATCAAAGGCGCAAGATGATCGTGGCCATATCATGTCACATATTTTGATTGCATATGATGTTTATCTGTTATACATCTTATTCTGTTTTGTTTGACGGTAGCATTATAAGATGATCTCTCACTAATTATCAAGAAGTGTTCTCCCTGAGTATGCATCGTTGCCAAAGTTCGTCGTGCCCAGACACCACGTGATGATCGGGTGTGATAAGCTCTACGTCCATCTACAATGGGTGCAAGCCAGTTTTGCACATGCAGAATACTCAGGTTAAACTTGACGAGCCTAGCATATGCAGATATGGCCTCGGAATACGGAGATCGAAAGGTCGAGCGTGAATCATATAGTAGATATGATCAACATAGTGATGTTCACCATTGAAAACTACTCCATCTCACGTGATGATCGGTTATGGTTTAGTTGATTTGGATCACGTGATCACTTAGAAGATTAGAGGGATGTCTTTCTAAGTGGGAGTTCTTAAGTAATATGATTAATTGAACTTTAATTTATCATGAACTTAGTCCTTATAGTATTTTGCAAATTATGTTGTAGATCAATAGCTCGCGTTGTTGCTTTCATATGTTTATTTTTATATGTGTTCCTAGAGAAAACTATGTTGAAAGATGTTAGTAGCAATGATGCGGATTGGAACTGTGATCTGAGGTTTATCCTCATTGCTGCACAGAAGAATTATGTTCTTGATGCACCGCTAGGTGACAAACTTATTGCAGGAGCAAATGCAGACGTTATGAACGTTTGGCTAGCTCAATATGATGACTACTTGATAGTTTAGTGCACCATGCTTAACGGCTTAGAATCGGGACTTCAAAGACGTTTTGAACGTCATGGACCATATGAGATGTTCCAGGAGTTGAAGTTAATATTTCAAGCAAATACCCGAGTTGAGAGATATGAAGTCTCCAACAAGTTCTATAGCTAAAAGATGGAGGAGAATCTCTCAACTAGTGAGAAAGTGCTTAGATTGTCTGGGTACTACAATCGCTTGAATCAAGTGGGAGTTAATCTTCCAGATAAGATAGTGATTGATAGAATTCTCTAGTCACCATCACCAAGTTAGTAGAACTTCGTGATGAACTATAGTATGCAAAGGATGACGAAAACGATTCCCGAGCTCTTCGTGATGTTGAAATCGACGAAGGTAGAAATCAAGAAAGAGCATAAAGTGTTGATGATTGACAAGACCACTAGTTTCAAGAGAATGGCAAAGGGAAAGAAAGGGAACTTCAAGTAGAATGACAAGCAAGTTGTCACTCCCGCGAAGAAGCCCAAAGCTGAACCTAAAGCCTGAAACTGAGTGCTTCTACTGCAAAGGAAATGGTCACTGGAAGTGGAACTACTCCAAATATTTGGTGGATAAGAAGGATGGCAAAGTGAACAAGGGTATATTTGATATACAGGTTATTGATGTGTGCTTTACTAGTGTTTATAGTAGCCCCTGAGTATTTGATACTTGTTCGGTTGCTAAGATTAGTAACTCGAAACAGGAGTTACAGAATAAACAGAGACTAGTTGAAAGGTAAGTGACGATGAGTGTTGGAAGTAGTTCCAAGATTGATATGATCATCATCGCACACTCCCTAAACTTTTGGGATAAGTGTTAAACCTAAATAAATGTTATTTAGCGTTTGCGTTGAGCATGAATATGATTTGATCATGTTTATTGCAATACGGTTATTCATTTAAAGTCAGAGAATAATTGTTGTTCTGTTTACATGAATAAAACCTTCAATGGTCATACACCCAATGAAAATAGTTTATTGGATCTCGATCATAGTGATACACATATTCATAATATTGATGCCAAAAGATGCAAAGTTAATGATGATAGTGCAACTTATTTGTGGCACTGCCGTTTGGGTCATATCGGTATAAAGCGCATGAAGAAACTCCATAAAGATGGATTTTCGGAATCACTTGGTTATGAATCATTTGATGCTTGCGAACCGTGCCTTTTGGGCAAGATGACTAAAACTCCGTTCTTCGGAACAATGGAACGAGCAACAAACTTGTTGGAAATAATACATACTGATGTATGCAGACCAATGAGTATTAAGGCTCGTGGCGAGTATCGTTATTTTCTGACCTTCACAGATGATTTAAGCAGATATGGGTATATCTACTTGATGAAACATAAGTCTGAAATAATTGAAAGGTTCAAAGAATTTCAGAGTGAAGTGGAAAAATCATCGTAACAAGAAAATAAAGTTTCTACGATCTGATCACGGAGACGAATATTTGAGTTACGAGTTTGGTCTTTAATTAAAATAATGTGGAATAGTTTCACAGCTCATGCCACCTGGAACACCACAACGTTATGGTGTGTCCGAACATCGTAACCGCACTTTATTGGATATAGTGCGATATATGATGTTTCTTATTTATTTACCATTATCATTTTGGGGTTATGCATTAGAGACAGCTGCATTCACGTTAAAAGGGCACCACCTAAGTCCGTTGAGATGACACAATATGAACTGTGGTTTGGCAAGAAACCAAATTTGTCGTTTCTTAAAAATTGGGGTTGCGATGCTTATGTGAAAAAGTTTCATCCTGATAAGCTCAAACCCAAATCGGAGAAGTGCCTCTTCATAGAATACCCAAAGGAAACTGTTGGGTACTCCTTCTATCACAAATCCAAAGGCAAAACATTCGTTGCTAAGAATGGATCCTTTCTAGAGAAGGAGTTTCTCTCGAAAGAAGTGAGTGGGAGGAAAGTAGAACTTGATGAGGTAACTGTACCTGCTCCCTTATTTGAAAGTAGTTCATCACAGAAATCTGTTCCTGTGACTACTACACCAATTAGTAAGGAAGTTAATGATGATGATCATGAAACTTCAGATTAAGTTACTACAGAACCTCGTAGGTCTTCCAGAGTAAGATCCGCACCAGAGTGGTACGGTAATCCTGTTCTGGAAGTTATGTTACTAGACCATGACGAACCTACGAACTATGAGGAAGCGATGATGAGCCCAGATTCCACGAAATGGTTTGAGGCCATGAAATCTGAGATGGGATCCATGTATGAGAACAAAGTGTGGACTTTGGTGGAGTTGCCCGATGATCGGCAAGCCATATTGTATAAATGGATCTTTAAGAGGAAGACAGATGCTGATAGTAGTGTCACTATCTGCAAAGCTAGACTTGTCGAAAAAGGTTTTTGACAAAGTTCAAGGTGTTGAATACAATGAGATTTTCTCACTCGTATCGATGCTTAAAAGTCTGTCCGAATCATGTTAGCAATTGCCACATTTTATGAAATTTGGCAAATGGATGTCAAAACTACATTCCTTAATGGATTTATTAAAGAAGAATTGTATATGATACAATCAGAAGGTTTTGTCAATCCTAAAGGTGCTAACAAAATGTGCAAGCTCCAGCGATCCATCTATGGACTGGTGTAAGCATCTCAGAGTTGGAATATACGCTTTGATAAGATGATCAAAGCATATAGTTTTATACAGACTTGCGGTGAAGCCTGTATTTACAAGAAAGTGAGTGGGAGCACTACAACATTTCTGATAAGTATATGTGAATGACATATTGTTGATCGGAAATAATGTAGAGTTTTTCTGGAAAGCATAAAGGAGTGTTTGAAAGGAGTTTTTCAAAGAAAGACCTTGGTGAAGCTGCTTACACATTGAGCATCAAGATCTATAGAGATAGATCAAGACGCTTGATAAGATTTTTCAATGAGTACATACCTTGACAAGATTTTGAAGTAGTTCAAAATGGAACAGTCAAAGAAAGAGTTCTTGCCTGTGTTGCAAGGTGTGAAGTTGAGTAAGACTCAAAACCCGACCATGGTAGAAAATAGAAAAGAATGAACAGTCATTCCCTATGCCTCAGTCATAGGTTCTATAAAGTATACTATGCTGTGTACTAGACCTATTGTATACCTTGCTCTGAGTTTGGCAAAGGAATACAATTTTGATCTAAAAGTAGATCACTAGAACAGCGGTCAAGAATATCCTTAGTGAGGACTAAGGAGATGTTTCTCAATTATGGAGGTGATAAAAGAGCCAGTCGTAAAAAGTTACAACGATGCAAGCTTTTACACCAATCCAGATGACTCTAAGTCTCAATCTGGATACATATTGAAAGTGGGAGCAATTAGCTAGAGTATCTCCGTGCAGAGCATTGTGGACATAGAATATTTGCAAAATACATACGGCTTTGAATGTGACAGACCCGTTGACTAAAGTTCTCTCATGAGCAAAACATGATCATACCTTAGTACCCTTTGGGTGTTAATCACATAGCTATGTGAACTAGATTATTGACTCTAGTAAACCCTTTGGGCATTGATCACATGACGATGTGAACTATGGGTGTTAATCATATACAGATATGAATATTGATGTTAAATCACATGGCGATGTGAACTAGATTATTGACTCTAGTGCAAGTGGGAGACTGAAGGAAATATGCCCTAGATTCAATAATAAAGTTATTATTTATTTCCTTATTTCATGATAAATGTTTATTATTCATGCTATAATTGTATTAACTGGAAACATAATACATGTGTGAATACATAGACAAACATAGTGTCACTAGTATGCCTCTACTTGACTAGCTCATTAATCAAAGATGGTTATGTTTCCTAACCATAGACATGTGTTGTCATTTGATTAATGGGATCACGTCATTAGAAGAATGATGTGATTGACTTGACCCATTCTGTTAGCCTAGCACTTGATCGTTTAGTATGTTGCTATTGCTTTCTTCATGACTTATACATGTTCCTGTAACTATGAGATTATGCAACTCCCGTTTACCAGAGGAACACTTTGTGTGCTACCAAACGTCACAACATAACTGGGTGATTATAAAGGTGCTCTACAGGTGTCTCTGAAGGTACATCTTGGGTTGGCATATTTCGAGATTAGGTTTTGTCACTCCGATTGTCGGAGAGGTATCTCTTGGCCCTCTCGGTAATACACATCATTTAAGCCTTGCAAGCATTGCAACTAATGCGTTAGTTGTGGGATGATGTATTACGGAATGAGTAAGGAGACTTGCCGGTAACGAGATTGAACTAGGTATTGGATACCGACGATCGAATCTCGGGCAAGTAACATACCGATGACAAAGGGAACAACGTATGTTGTTATGCGGTTTGACCGATAAAGATCTTCGTAGAATATGTAGGAACCAATATGGGCATCCAGGTTCCGCTATTGGTTATTGACTGAGAATAGTTCTAGGTCATGTCTACATAGTTCTCGAACCCGTAGGGTCCGCACGCTTAACGTTATGATGATTATTATGAGTTTATAAGTTTTGATGTACCGAAGTTTGTTCGGAGTCCTGGATGTGATCACGAACATGACGAGGAGTCTCGAAATGGTCGAGACATAAAGATTGATATATTGGACGACTATGTTCGGACACCGGAAGTGTTCCGGACGTTGTCGGAGAAAACCGGAGTGCCGGAGGGTTACCGGAAAACCCCGGGGAGAGATAATGGGCCACATGGGCCTTGGTGGAAAGAGAGAGGGGCGGCCAGGGTGGGCCGCGCGCCCCCTCTCCCTCTAGTCCGAATTGGACTAGGAGGGGGGGGGGGCGGCGCCCCCCTCTTTCCTTCCCCCCTATCCCCCTTCCTTCCCCTCCTAGTAGGAGTAGGAAAGGGGGAGTCCTACTCCTACTAGGAGGAGGACTCCTCCTTGGCGCGCCCACAAGGGCCGGCCGGCCTCCCCCCTCCCTCCTTTATATACGAGGGCAGGGGGGCACCCCATGACACACAAGTTGATCTACGGATCGTTCTTTAGCCGTGTGCGGTGCCCCCCTCCACCATATTCCACCTCGGTCATATCGTCGCGGAGTTTAGGGGAAGCCCTGCGCCGATAGAACATCATCATCGTCACCACGCCGTCGTGCTGACGGAACTCATCCCCGAAGCTTTGCTGGATCGGAGCCCGGGGATTGTCATCGAGCTGAACGTGTGCTGAACTCGGAGGTGCCGTACGTTCGGTGCTTGGATCGGTCGGATCGTGAAGACGTACGACTACATCAACCGCGTTGTCATAACGCTTCCGCTTACGGTCTACGAGGGTACGTGGACAACACTCTCCCCTCTCGTTGCTTTGTCATCACCATGATCTTGCGTGTACGTAGGAATTTTTTTGAAATTACTACGTTCCCCAACAATCAATGCATAAAACCTGGCTCGGATGCCACTGTTGGGGAATGTAGTAATTTCAAAAAAAATCCTACGCAGACGCAAGATTATGGTGATGTATAGCAACGAGAGGGGGGAGTGTGTCCATGTACCCTCGTAAACCGAAAGCGGAAGCGTTAGCACAACGCGGTTGATGTAGTCGTACGTCTTTAGGGCCCGATCGATCAAGCACCGAAACTACGGCACCTCCGAGTTCTAGCACACGTTCAGCTTGATGACGTCCCTCGAACTCCGATCCAGCCGAGTGTCGAGGGAGAGTTCCGTTAGCACGATGGCGTGATGACGATCTTGATGTTCTACCGTCGCAGGGCTTCGCCTAAGCACCGCTACGATATTATCGAGGTGGACTATGGTGGAGGGGGGCAGCACACACGGCTAACAGATAAAACAGATCAATTGTTGTTGTGCCTAGAGGTGCCCCCCTGCCCCCGTATATAAAGGAGCAAGGGGGGAGGGGGCGGCCGGCCTAGGAGGGGCGCGCCAAGGGGAGTCCTACTCTCACCGGGAGTAGGACTCCGTCCTTCCTTGTTGGAGTAGGAGAAGAGGGGAAAGAGGGGGAGAGGAGGAAGGAAAAGGGGGCCGCACCCCTTGTCCAATTCGTACCAGAGGGGGGTTGCGCGCCTCCTTCCTTTCGACCTCTCTCCTCTATTCCTGTATGGCCTAATAAGACCCATATACTCCTCGGCGAATTCCCGTAACTCTTTGGTACTCTGAAAAATACCCGAATCACTCGGAACCTTTCCGAAGTCCGAATATAGTCGTCCAATATATCAATCTTTACGTATCGACCATTTCGAGACTCCTCGTCATGTACCCGATCTCATCCGGGACTCCAAACTCCTTCAGTACATCAAAACTCATAAACTCATAATATAACTGTCATCGAAACCTTAAGCGTGCGGACCCTACGGGTTCGAGAACTATGTAGACATGACCGAGACACGTTTCCGGTCAATAACCAATAGCGGAACCTAGATGCTCATATTGGCTCCCACATATTCTATGAAGATCTTTATCGTTCAGACCGCACAACAACATACGTTGTTCCCTTTGTCATCGGTATGTTACTTGCCCGAGATTCGATCGTCGGTATCTCAATACCTAGTTCAATCTCGTTGCCGGCAAGTCTCTTTACTCGTTACGTAAGGCATCAACCTGCAACTAACTCATTAGTCACATTGCTTGCAAGGCTTTATAGTGATGTGCATTACCGAGAGGGCCTAGAGATACCTCTCCGACAATCGGAGTGACAAATCCTAATCTCGAAATACGCCAACCCAACATGTACCTTCGGAGACACCTGTAGAGCACCTTTATAATCACCCAGTTACGTTGTGACGTTTGGTAGCACACAAACTGTTCCTCCGGTAAACGGGAGTTGCATAATCTCATAGTCATAGGAACATGTATAAGTCATGAAGAAAGCAATAGCAACATACTAAACGATCAAGTGCTAAGCTAACGGAGTGGGTCATGTCAATCACATCATTCTCCTAATGATGTGATCCTGTTAATCAAATGACAACTCTTTGTCCATGGCTAGGA
Source organism: Triticum aestivum (assembly GCF_018294505.1). Lineage (NCBI taxonomy): Eukaryota > Viridiplantae > Streptophyta > Magnoliopsida > Poales > Poaceae > Triticum > Triticum aestivum. The sequence goes on from NC_057813.1 coordinate 232,537,586, forward strand.
AACATAACCATCTTTGATTAACGAGCTAGTCAAGTAGAGGCATACCAGTGACACTCAGTTTGTCTATGTATTCACACATGTATCATGTTTCCGGTTAATACAATTCTAGCATGAATAATAAACATTTATCATGATATAAGGAAATAAATAATAACTTTATTATTACCTATAGGGCATATTTCCTTCACTTCGTGTTTTGTACCATCGTCCGCCCATCCTCCCCCTCCCCACGTCCCTTCTTTGCATTGTATCCTTCATCAACATCCATCTCCTCCCCTCCTCTTTTCCCCAGTTTAACCTCCAGACTCTCCTGCTTACCATGATTCTCTGGGCGATTCTTGCGTTTAATTTATTGGTGCTCTTCCCTTTCATCACAGACTCAGCCACCGCCCCTCCTCCAACATGCGTTTCACCACCCCCCTGTCTGTTTACGTTTACCACATAGTCCATTTCCACACTCATTGTATCTTTAGCTTTCACCCCTCCCTCACCGTCCACAATGGCTTGATCTACTTCCATTTGGTTCTGCTCTTGGTCTTGCTGTACAGCCGGGGGCTTTGTAAATTGTATGCTTTTTGCTACCTTACTTCCTGTTGTGCCTCCCCCCACAGCCGAGATTTTGTGAGGGCTTGATACTTCCTTCTCTTCCCCACCTTTGTCCTTATCACTACTCTTTGAAGCCATATCTTCATTCTTCCATGATACTGCATTACTGTCTGAACCCCTCGATCCCTTGCCCCGGCCATAGTGCCTTCTCCTCTCCTGACTACCTTCACTCCCACTGAAACTCCTGCTGCCCCGCCCTTTACCATGAGCGACGACATCTAGTCTCTATTGTTCGTCTCCTCCGCTCTCAGCCATGGCCCATACTATGGCGCTTCTCCCCTTGGAGGTTTCATCCTACAATCCCTCTCTCCATGTCCGATCATGCCGCAGGTGTAGCAGAAATCGGGCATATACTCATATTCAAACCGACACCATAGTAACCCCTTCTTCTTCTTCTTCTTCTTCTTCTTCTGGCCCTCCTCTCCTCCTCCCACACCAACCCCCTTGCCTACCTTCTCCTCCTCCTTCTTGTACCAATCCAACACGAAACCTCTCATTAGGGGTTCTTGTATATTCAGTTTGACCTTAACCCGCAGGTATTTTCCTATAGCTTTGTTGGAAATATGCCCTAGAGGCAATAATAAAATGGTTATTATTATATTTCCTTGTTCATGATAATTGTCTATTGTTCATGCTATAATTGTATTAACTGGAAACCATAATACATGTGTGAATACATAGACCACAACATGTCCCTAGTGAGCCTCTAGTTGACTAGCTCGTTGATCAATAGATGGTTATGGTTTCCTTACCATGGACATTGGATGTCATTGATAACGAGATCACATCATTAGGAGAATGATGTGATCGACAAGACCCAATCCTAAGCATAGCACAAGATCGTGTAGTTCGTTTGCTAAGAGCTTTTCTAATGTCAAGTATCATTTCCTTAGACCATGAGATTGTGTAACTCCCTGATACCGTAGGAGTACTTTGGGTGTACCAAATGTCACAACGTAACTGGGTGGCTCTAAAGGTGCACTACAGGTATCTCCGAAAGTGTCTGTTGGGTTGGCACAAATCGAGACTGGGATTTGTCACTCCTTATGATGGAGAGGTATCTCTGGGCCCACTCGGTAATGCATCATCATAATGAGCTCAATGTGACTAAGTAGTTAGTCACGAGATCATGCATTACGGAACGAGTAAAGTGACTTGCTGGTAACGAGATTGAACGAGGTATTGGGATACCGACGATCGAATCTCGGGCAAGTAACGTACCGATTGACAAAGGGAATTGCATACGGGATTGCTTGAATCCTTGACATCGTGGTTCATCTGATGAGATCATCGTGGAACATGTGGGAGCCAACATGGGTATCCAGATCCCGCTATTGGTTATTGACCGGAGAACGTCTCGGTCATGTCTGCATGGTTCCCGAACCCGTAGGGTCTACACACTTAAGGTTCAGTGACACTAGAGTTGTTATGGGAAATAGTATATGGTTACCGAAGGTTGTTCGGAGTCCCAGATGAGATCCCGAACATGACGAGGAGCTCCGGAATGGTCCAGAGGTGAAGATCGGAATATTGGATGAAGGGTATTAGAGTCCGGAATTGTTCTGGGGGTACCAGGTGATGACCAGCGTGTCCGAAAGGGGTTTCGGAGGCCCCGACAAGTGTTGGGGGGCCTTATGGGCCAATGGGAGAGGGCACATCAGCCCACTAAGGGGCTGAGCGCCCCTCCCACCCCATCTCACGTAACCAGGAGAGGTGGGGGCGCCACCCCTAGGGCAGCCGCCCCTCCCGGCTTGGGGGCAAGTTTCCTAGGGGGTGTGGGCGCCCAAACCCATCTAGGGTTTCCCCTGTGGCCGCCGCCCCTCCCCTAGGGAACCCTAGGGCGCCTCCCCCTCCTCCCTTCCCCCTATATATAGTGAGGGAGAGAGAGGGCAGCCGCACCCTTCCCCTGGCGCAGCCCTCTCCCTCCTCCAACACCTCCTCCTCCGTAGTGCTTGGCGAAGCCCTGCTGGAGAACCACGAGCTCCACCACCACCACACCGTCGTGCTGCCGGAGCTCTCCCTCAACTTCTCCTCTCCCTTTGCTGGATCAAGAAGGAGGAGACGTCCCCGGGTTGTACGTGTGTTGAACGCGGAGGCGCCGTCCGTTCGGCACTAGATCGGATCTTCCGCGATTTGAATCACCGCGAGTACGACTCCATCAACCGCGTTCTTGTAATGCTTCCGCTTAGCGATCTTCAAAGGTATGAAGATGCTCATCCTATCCCTCTCTTGTGGCTAGAATCTCCATAGATTGATCTTGGTGTTGCGTAGAAAATTTTGAATTTCTGCTACGTTCCCCATCAAGCTTTTCCATCAGGCCCGACATCCACATCAACCAGATCATGGAAATTAGCACCAATACGTTCTCCCGTAGCCCTGTTCATTTGGCCCAGGGGGAGTCCAAAGACACGGATCCACATAGGGATTACTTGAATTCATATTCGCCCACCGTCTTGTCCGGGTCAAATTCCTCCATTACCAACAACTCCTTGTCAAACCACCACGGACCCTCCTCCAACGCTCTCCTCCATCCAGACGCTTGCCGAAACGTGAATAGAAAGATGTTTGTCTCTAGCTCCTTGCACTCTAGCCCTTTGATCGGGCACCAGATCCGTCCCAGGGTTTGTCCGATCACCCCCGCATGCGCTGGCTTCTCCGAGAACAGTTTCCCTACCGACTGGGGATCATCCGCCCCCCATTCACAAGCCTTCCCCTTCTCTGCTTCCCCGATCTTCATCCCCCTCCTCTCCGCCGCAGACAGCTTCAGTCCCCTCATCAACCCCTCGACATCCTCCATCTGCTAAACCCCCTGCCTTGCGACCTAACTAGGAAACCCTAGGGACTGACCGTGGTGTACGACCGCGATCCCTAGCTCACGGAAGGCCTATGGTGGATAGGATGGTTTGTGGTGGTGTGTTGGCGCTGCTACGATCTGCACAGGGGTGCTGCACGACATCGAGAACCTCTACCACGGGCAGGAACCCTAGCGCGATCGGGATCGCCCTGGAATCGCCTGTCCGTGATTTACGCTAACCATCACAGCTAAGGAGCGGACCGCCACCACACTTTATTATGGAATCCAAGTCGCCTAGGTGGTGTACTGGTGTTATAGACGAATGGTTCTAGTTTCATGAGCCGAATAATCTGGAGAGTGAGAGCCAAGCCTTGATACAACCATATGGCTTGGGCCTTTCGTGGAAGTACATATTTTTCTGAAGCAAATATGTGTTTCTCTGGGAAGCATATATTTTTCGTTTCTTTCCAAGAAACATAATTGTGCTTCCCGTGAAAATACAAATTTCTTTTCTTCTTCAAGAAGCACAGTGGTGCTTCTAGTGAAAACAAATATATGCTTTCCAGAGAAGCATAACTATCATTTGCAAAATAAGAAAAAGTTACAAAATATAGGGAAAACCAGGCAAAATCGAAAAGCCAAAAAATTTAAATAAAAAACTTCTAAATCCTGAAAACGCGTATAGAAAATTAAAAAACATATCGAAATTCAGAGAGAGCGCTAGCAGGCTACACGTGGCGAAGACTGAGCACACCATTTGACGCGCTCGCAAGTCAAGAAACTGAGGGTAACCCTTGGATAGTTTCCCCAGTTTTTCTTTGAAAACTCTATTTGACGTGTGTTGCCTCAAGTAGTCAGGGCTTCGCACAGGGGCACCCCAGACCAGGACAGCCCATTTTCCAATATTTTCTGTTTCTTTTCTTTTTATTTCCTTTTCCTTTTTCTCTTTTTTATATTATGTCTTTTTTTATTTTTCTCGTTTCTTTATCCTTTTCTTTCTCTTTTCCTGTTTACTTTCTTTACATATATTCAATATTTTCAGCAATTGTTTGGATTTTTTTTTAAAAATGTTTGTAACTTCAATTTATTATATTGTCTCAAATTTATTCAAAATTAAAAAAACCTATTTTTCAAAAAAGTGTTCCCATTTTTGAAAGAATGTTTGTATTTTTAAAATAATACAAGAATTTCAGAAATGTTCACGTTTACAAAAGATCTTCAAAATTTGAAAAATATTTATATTTTAAAGATATGTTCACATTTTTAGGACGCTGATAACGCCTACACGTGTGGTGGGAGCAACACTCGCCCAAACGCCCTATAACACACAAATTGCACCACGTCACCGCATGCATGCATGTGAGAATTTTTTTGGATTTCCAATTTTTAAAATATTTTATCTCTTAAATAAAAAATCTGATTGAAGATCCGTTTTCATCATTAAATCCATCATGACGAGATCTTCGAAAATATATCTCATATCAATATGTTTCGACTACTTTTTTGGGGGGTTAAATGTTGCCATGTCTATTGCACATGAATTGTTATGGTTTTTACACTGAAGTTGCAATGATATGTTTTAGCTATTTTAAAAGTAAATTTTGACATACTATAAAACGGGGAATTAAGAAACTAGACTTGCCATGAACTATAAACTAAAATTGCCATGATATATGCACTTAAAATTGCCATGATTCATACAAAAAATAATTTTCATGGTTAGTACTGAAATTATCATGATCAAAGTACTAAAAATGATATGATCTATAAACTAAAATTGCCACATGGCAACTTTAGTGTAAACACTGGCAACTACAGTGTAAACATCATGGCAAATTTTGGCCCCAAAAAAAATCATCAAAACATATCAACATGGGATCTAATTTTGAAGATCTCGTCGAGACGGATTTAATGGTGAAAACAGATTTTTAATTGGATTTTTTAATTAGGAGATAAAACATTTTTAAGCCGAAACAAAAAAGATTCCCGCTGATGTCATCTATTTTGACGTAGCGAAATGGATGGTAATGGAAGCATTTAGGCCATGTTGTTTCGTGCCACACGTATGGGCATTATCATTTGGGTTAAAAAATATTCAGGATTGAAAAATGTTTACTACAGTGCCTCTCAGTTTTAAATAATTGTTCGTGTTTCCACAAATGTTCACATTTTCAAAAACATTCAGAGTTCAAACACGTTTATGTTCTCGTAAATTCGTTAAAATGTTCTCTACAGTACATCTTAGGTTTTGAAATATTTTTTTGCGGGGTCGGTTTTAAATAATATTTTAAAATGTTCATCTTATTATTATTATTATTATTATTATTATTATTATTTATCATGTTCCTTTTTCATATTTTGAGAATATTTCACAGTTTTCAAAATGTTCTTGATTTAATAAAAACTGTTCATGTGTTCTATGCAACAATGAAGACCTTGAAGACATGACTCATCTTCTATTCACTTGTCCATTTAGTCAAGGATTTTGGTGGGACATTGGTTTTAAATGGAATTCGGATATGGAGATCAACAATATGATTATTGATGCTAAACACAAATATAAAATTGACCACTTCATGGAAATCATGATTCTTGGATGCTGGAGCATACGGAACCAAAGGAATGAAGTGATTTTTGAAGGGATACCTTGCTCAATAAATGAATGCAAGAATGATTTTGTCAGATGTTTCAAAATGACTATGCAGAGGGCTAAACCCACTCTAAAAGAGGGCACGTCCTCATGGATAGACAATATTTAATTTTTCAATAATTTCCTTATAACAACGTTTATGTTCTCTCTCTAGATTGTACCTACTTGGTTGTCCCCCCAACAACCATTTATTTATGTACTTTGTATACTGTTCTTTATAAATGAAAATGACTCACAGTAGGGGATTTACCCTACTGTTCTTTGGTAAAAAAACTGTTCATGTTTAAAAAAATCTTCAAATATTTTAAAAATGTTTTCATTTTAAAATTTTGTTCTGAATTGAAAAAAAATCTTGTTTCAGAAATTGTTCACGGATTTCAAAAATATTCGTGTTTTCAAATTTTTGTTCAGAGTTTAAAAGAATGTTCCCTTTAACAAAATTTGTTCACCAAATCAAAAATGTTCGTGATTTTCAGAAAAAAATTCAGTTTACCTAAAATTTGTTCACATATTCAAAAAATCTTCTTTTTTTTTCTTCTCAAATTTGAAAAGTGTTTGCTTTAAAAATAGTTTTTCAAAATTGGTCCCAGTCAGAATTTGATAAAATGTTTGGATTTACATTACCTTTAGCTTTCTTTTAGGCAATCACACGAAGTCTTTATTGAGCCGTCACAATATTTACAGGGACGAATGGAATAGCATCGGTTTGGCCTAACCAAACATGGCGGTCAACCCCTATCTTTAAGGCAAACTTTGCTAGATTGTGAGCTTCAAAGTTGAAGCTCCTAAACTCATGACCTATGTTACAAGAAATAAAAGCAGTAGTATGGTTCTTTATCTCCTGAATAATTGCACCATATGGAGCAGCACTTCCCTTCTTGATCTCATCAACCACTCCCTTGGAATCAGATGCAACCTGAATTTGTTGCAGATTTAAGTCATCACAAAGGTCTAGCCCCTCACGTATAGCTAGTGCTTCAAGTGTAGCAGGGTCCCCAATATTTCAGAATCCGAGTGTTGACGCTCCTAAAAAAGCTCATGTGTGGTCTCTATAAATAGCTCCAACCGCTCCAAAAGTGCCGGATCTTCCTACAGCTGCGTCAACATTAACCTTTGTAATGTTCATTGGGGGTGCAATCCAATTAGACGGCCGTACAGGTAAACCAAGAAAGTTGCGTCAACATTACCTTTAGCTTAGCGCCATAGTAAACCAAGAAAGCTTATCTATTCTATTTGCTAGGCTCGCGCTGGTAAGCAATAGGAGGTCCCTTGTTCGATTCCTCCCCAATTCGGGGAACCATCTAGAACGTTTCTAAGCTGGTTTTTATGTTTTAAAATTGATTCAAATTTTCTAAAATTGTAAATTTGAAAAAATAAACGCAATAATTGTTCATGTTTTCGAAAAATTGTTCATCTTTTGGGAAAATGTTCACGTTTCCAAAAAATGCTCGAATTTTCAAAATTGGTCATGTTTGTCAGAAATCGTTCCCGGTTTCAAAATATGTTCATATATTCAAATTATTCCGGAATTTCAAAAAAGTTCCCATTCTTGAAATTTGTTCGCATAATCAAAGAATGTTCATGTCATCGAATTTTGTTCAAATTTTCAAAAATATTCCCTATTTTCAAAAAGCAGATTCAAATAATGATCGGTTCTGAAAATGGTTCAAGTTTAATAATTTTGATAAAAAACTTGAGAAATATTCGTGTTTCAGAAGAAAAAAAACCTCGTGTCGTGCCTACGACTATCTATGGGACTGTCAAAGTCCCTTTGCAGTTCGACTGGGAGATCAACAAGCACAAAGAGGAGAATCAACATTCTACACACGGGATTTACCCATGTTCGGGCCAGTGTGAGGTGTAAACCCCTACTCCTACTTTGTTTGTATTGGAAGTGTTTATTCTCAAATACAAGGAGCGCAGCTTGCTGGCAAAGGTGCGCGAAAAGTGCGGCTACACGTGCAAATGACCCAAGTGTCGACCTTTGTAAATGTATCCAAGGACCTCCTTTTATAGACGAAGGGGTCACCGCAGTGGCAAAACCGTCTTGACACAAGGTAAATAGTGGCTATAGTGCCAAATACCTAACTCTCACAAGTTAGGAGAAAGACATTAAATGCGCCGCGAGGTGTCGTGCTGGTGATGCTTTTCGGCAAGGGATGTCCCTCCTTCTATGTCGTTCGTCCAGCTACCTTGTATTAGCTTGACACGCCTTCATGACGGGTGTCATTAAAGTTGGCTCTTCGGTGGCGAGCTGACACATGCCCAGACAGAGCTCACCGAACAGCCTGCCTGCTCGACACCTACTTCACAAGCGACCAACATGTCGCTGAGGTGGAGCGATGGATAGTTGGTGGGAGCTTGCCAACACAGAGCTTGTTGGGTCTTCGCTTGCCGGCAAGTAGCTAGCCGGTGGCTTGATACTTGATCTTCAATACTAACTTAGTACTTCTTGATGACCTGCGTCGAGGTCTTCTTCAAGGTTTTGTTAACCAGGTTTTGAGTCTTGTATAGAGCTGGCCTCCAGCAAGCCCTGCCTTCGTGAAGGCTACTACTGCATGTGCACTGATGACCCACAAGTATAGGGATCAATCGTAGTCCTTTCGATAAGTAAGAGTTTCGAACCCAATGAGGAGAACAAGGAAATGATAAGCGGTTTTCAGCAAGGTATTCTCTGCAAGCATTGAAAATAGCAGTAACAGATAGTTTGATAGCAAGGTAATTCGTAACAAGTAACAAGTAGCACTAGTAACCAAGGTGTAGCAAGGTGTCCTCATCCTTTTTATAACAAAGAACAAGCTGGAACATTCTCTTATAATAAGCAAAGCGTTCTCGAGGACATATCGGAATTGTCGTCTAGTCACTTTCATCATGTTTATTTGATTCACATTTGCTACTTTGATAATTGGATATGTGGGTGCACCGGTGCTTGGGTGTTGTTCTTACTTGAACAAGCCACCCACTTATTATTACCCCCTCTTGCAAGCATCTGCAACTACGAAAGAAGAATTAAGATAAACTAACCATAACATGAAATATATGAATCCAAATCAGCCCCTTACGGAATAACGCATAAACTAGGGTTTAAACTTCTATCACTCCACCAAGCCATCATCTACTTATTACTCCACAATGCCTTCCCTTAGGCCCAAGTATGGTGAAGTGTCATGTAGTCGACGTTCATATGACACCACTAAAGGAAGCAACAACATATATATCACCAAAATATCGAACGAATACCAAATTCACATGATTACTTATAACAAGACTTCTCCCATGTTCTCAAGAACAAAAGTAACTACTCACAAATCATATTCATGTTAAAGATCAGAGGGGTATTGAATATCATTAAGGATCCGAACATATAATCTTTCACCAAATAAACCAACTAGCATCAACTACAAGATGTAATCAACACTACTAGCAACCCACATGTACCAATCTGAGGTTTTGAGACAAAGATTGAATATAAGAGATGAACTAGGGTTTGAGATGAGATGGTGCTGGTGAAGATGTTGATGAAGATTGGTCCTCCCATGATGAGAGGATTGTTGGTCATATCGATGGCTTCGATTTCCCCCTCTCGGAGGGAACTTTCCCTGGTGGAATCGCTCCGCCGGAGAGCAAAAGTGCTCCCGCCCAAGCTCCGCCTCGAGACGGTGGCGCCTCATCCCGAAAACCTTCCCTTATATTTTCTAGGCCAAAACCACTCATATAGCATAAGATGGGCACCGAAGGCCAGCTGTGGGCCCCACAAGGCATCAGGGCGCGCCCAGGGGGATGGTCACACTCTATTGCCTTGTGGGCAACTGGTGGGCCCCCTCTGGTATTTCTTTGCTCCAGTAATTTTCTATATTCCATAAAAAATCTCTGTAAAGTTTCAGGTCATCTGGAGCTGTGTAGAATAGGTATCTCTGGTGTAGCTTTTTTAGGTCCAGAATTCCAGCTGCCGGTAATCTCCCTCTCCATGTAAATCTTACAAATTAAGAGAGAAAAGGCATTAGAATTGCACCATAAAGTGGAATAATGACCAAATAAGTATAAATATCAGTAGGACAACATGATGCAAAATGGACGCATCAACTCCCCCAAGCTTAGACCTCGCTTGTCCTCAAGCGAAATACGAAATCGATAATCATGACCACATGTTTAGAGAGAGAGGCGTCAATAAAATAAAATACAAACATACTAGCATCGTGATCATTTTCACAACAACAATATATCATCATAAAACTTCTCATGATCAAGTAATATTCGTCACAATATTGAAGTATAAAGCATAAACTTTCTTGAAAACCAACAAAGTCAATGAAACAATTACAATTCATCATATTCTCAGGAAGACTCTTATGTAAGAGCTTTTGTTTAGCAAGTCCACATACTCAACTATCATTTAGTCTTTTTTAGTCTTCTATGATTGCTAACACTCACATCATATATATGGAGCAAAAGTTTCAATCGGACACAAAGGAAGATGGGGATTTATAATTTCACCTCCGAACTCATTTACCTCAAGGGTAATGTCAACAATAATAACTCATGATCACCTACATCCAACTAACTATATGTGTCTAGATCGTTCCACACCACATGATGCTTGCAAAGAGAAAAAATAAAGATGGAATAGAGAAGAGCACTACTGTCTCTTGCATAAAAAGTAAATATAGAAAAGTAAAAGATAGGCCCTTCACAGAGGTTATCATGCGCTTTTTCTTTTTGGATGTGCCAACCCTTAATGTAAAGGAACCTCACTTTATATTGCCTCTTGTGATAGCAACCTTTATTATGAGTATGTCTCTTTTATTTCTTCACCATCGCAAGTTTGTACAAAGCTTATTTTCCCCTACAATAAAATATCATACATATTTAGAAGCAATTTGTATTGCTTTGTGCACCGATGACAACTTACTTGAAGGATCTTATTCAATCCCTAGGTAGATATAGTGGACTCTCATGACATGAAACTGGGTTCAAGGGTTTTGGATGCACAAGTAGTATCTCTACTTAGTACAGATTTTTGGCTAGCAAAAGATATTGATAAAGCATCACATGTTGGAGGATCCATGACAATATAACTTCTATGTGAATGTAATCGAACACAACTCATTACGTTGTCTTCCTTGTCCAACGCCAACTATTTGACATAGAATGTTTAATGGGGGCTCACAATCATTAAAGATGTCCATGATATTATATCTATATGTGAATCCTCTCTTCCCTTATTAATCTTTCATGAATTGCACCATTGACCAATAATATGTTTGTTAATTTCCAACAATTTTTATCAATTACACTTTTCTTTACGTAAAGTTATTACTCCCCATGGGATTAGCATATGATCTTTTTATTATTTTCATTGCTAAGATTGAAACATAAAAATAAACAAGCAAAACTCAAACTACTCTTTATTATATAAATCTCAAACTCGATTACATAGATAGATAGATCATGAAACAAGCACTCGAAACTAGATCATACTAAACTTTTATTCTTGTAAATCATGAAATAACTAAGTATCGAACTAAAATTGATAACGATGATAAAAGTGATGGTGATACGATACCGGGGCACTTCCCCCAAGATTGGAACAAACCAAGGGTGGTGTCCATACCCATATACTCAAGTTTCTTTCTTCGGTGATGATGAGTTGTGCTTGTCTTTCATGATGTCCATCGAAATCTCCTTCAAACTCTGAATTTCTTGGAGCACATGATAGATGATCTCAGCATTCTTTTGAATCTCAACCATAAGGTGCTTATTTTCCGCCCCCCAAGCATTCTTCCCTGTATCACTTTCACTTCAATGAGAGATGTCCCAATTGGAAGGTATGTGCATACGAGAAGTATTCTCAACCCCATAATTGTGAACCAAATTATGAAAATTGTTCTGATGTAACCTGTGTAAGGGCCTCATAGGAGTAGGTCCCTCTTGTACCTCTTGACTTTCTTGGTTCGTCGTTGTTCTCATGGCTTCATGGGGATTTGGAGTGGTGGAGATCTAGGCAAGAGTGCCCCTCTCCGAAGCTGGAGGGTGAACTTCAAGCGAATCTCCATCATCTTCTGCCATGGTAACTGTTGAGGATATAACTACTAAGTGTAAACCGCCAAGGAGGGGCCGGTTCACGCTCATCCGTATTGAAGCCCATGAAGATAAAGAAGATGTCGCTCTACTAGTAAAGCTTAGAGGCCCAGAGCCCAAAGGCAGATTCAGGCCCATAATTGTAAACCGCCATAGTTGTATGACTTGTGTTGTAAGTTAGGGAAAGGAAGAGACCAAGCCAGACACTTGTATGAGCCGGCCTCAGAACTCTGTAAACCGGCCGGGCATCAACCTGTGTATATAAAGGGATGACCCGGCGGCGGTTCAGGACAGGCAACAACAACTCGAAACCCAGGTAAAGCGTATTCGCTCCCTGGTCATCGAAACCCCAGTAATCCCATCACAACTAGACATAGGCTTTTACCTTCATCGTAAGGGGCCGAACTAGTATAAAACTCTCGCGCCCCTTCTCCGGTTTAACCCCTTTAAGCTAATCTCGTTGCGATGGCTCCATGACTAAGTCCTTCTGATAGGACATCTGACGTGTTAATTCCACGCAGTTGGCGCCCACCGTGGGGCTATCACACGATGGTTTCGAGTTCCTAAAGGGCAACTTTGAAGGACTCAAAGGGTACGCGGTTGGCCGGATGACCAAGAGTCGTCGCAGCAAGCTCTACATTGACGACGCAGGCTGGGGCCTCGAGGCTGGCTCAATCGAGTACGGGTACCGGGTCCCATTTGGTGGAATTCATGACTTCATCGGCAAGATCGGCGAACCGGGCCCTGAGCCGGACATCTCCACTGACCTCGTCGAAACGGCTCAGCGTGCAAGTCCTGCCTAGGTTCAGCCTGTCATGAAGCATGCGTTCGTAGGGTTCATCCATGGTGCGGAATCTGAACCGGTGGCTGACGGTGAGACGACCATCTACTCAGATGGTGAATCATCCACTGGTAAAACTGAGTCTTTGTACCAACTGCAAGATGGTTGGATTGGGGGATATTCCAATGGCGATAGTATTCCGGTCCCCCTTGAACCGCCAAATTGGGTTGCAATCTTCATGGCCGGGATGCAGCCCACCATGCAATCTTAATCTACATCAGCAATGATCTCCGGATCGGCAGCCCCGGCAGGAGGCCCAGCGCGCCGGCCGGCTCAAGTTCTTGCCGGTTTGCTGGACACCTTGACGACATTGTTGACCACGGCAGTCACCCGGAGACTCAAGATCAGCACAATGCGGATGTTGCAAAACTAAAGGATCAGATAACTCAGGCCAAGGCAGACTTAGCGGCTGAGGAGACCAGGATGGCCGAGGAGCGGGCCGCTTTATATGCCCAATCACAACAGATCCAGGCGCAGAGTTACAGGCAACAACAACTCGAGACCCAGGTAAAGCGTATTCGCTCCCTGGTCATCCAAACCTCAATAATCCCATCACAACTAGACGTAGGCTTTTACCTTCATCGTAAGGGGCCGAACTAGTATAAAACTCCCGTGTCCCTTGTCCGGTTTAACCCCTTTAAGCTAATATCGTTGCGATGGCTCCATGACTAAGCCCTTCTGATAGGACATCTGACGTGTTAATTCCACGACATGTGGCGCCCACCGTGGATCTCTCAATGAAAGCACCAATGTCAGTGTCAAAACCGGCGGATCTCGGGTAGGGGGTCCCGATCTGTGCGTCTAAGGCTAATGGTAACAGGAGGCAAGGGACACAATGTTTTACCCAGGTTTGGGCCCTCTCGATGGAGGTAAAACCCTACTTCCTGCTTGATTGATCTTGATGATATTAGTATTACAAGAGTTGATCTACCACGAGATCGTAGAGGCTAAACCCTAGAAGCTACCCTATGATTATGATTGTTGTTGTCCTATGGACTAAACTCCCCGGTTTATATAGACACCGGAGGGGGCTAGGGTTACACAGAGTCGGTTACAGAGAAGGAGATCTACATATCAGAATTGCGAAGTGTAAAGGCATATTTATCCCCAAGATGTTTTGGTGATTGATGACAATGCTTTTGCGGACTATGATGATTATGATTGTTATGATCGTCCCTATACGGACCAAACCCTCCGGTTTATATAGACATCGGAGGGGGCTAGGGTTTACACAGAGTCGGTTACAAAGAAGGAAATCTAATATCCGGATCGCGAAGCTTGTCTTCCACGCAAAGGAGAGTCCCATCTGGACACGGGACGAAGTCTTGAGTCTTGTATCTTCACGTCCCAACAGTCCGACCAAAGTATATAGTCCGGCTGTCTGGATACCCCCTAATCCAGGACTCCCTTAGTAGCCCCTGAACCAGGCTTCAATAATGATGAGTCTGGTGTGCAGTTCGTCTTCGGCATTGCAAGGCGGGTTCCTTCTTCGAATACTCCAAAGTTCCTGTCGTAATGAACAGTATCCGGCTTCCCATCAATGTTGTACTCCTCGGCTTCTGCACTTCAATAATGGCCATCTCCATGTGTCGAGTGAATACGAGGAGCCGGGGCATTTTTGCATTTGCCACCCCGGCCCTGTAGGCAAACCACCTCAGATCCAAACCTCACCTTCTTCCCTTGAGCAAGTATCCAACAGAGCACTCCGAAAAAAACCATTCCAACATGGTCAGTCACTGCAGCTCCTCTTCTCGTTCTCTTTGGTCCAAGCCAGGTGACTCGAAAGAGTGTTCAGTTCCTCAAAGCCGTTTGATAGAGTTGTAGACCCAAGGGTTTCTTCCACCGGCGTTCATGGTCCCCGTCCGAGCTGGACTAGCCACCTATAACGGCGGGGAGCAAGCAGAAAGATATCCTAACCCATCCCCGGGGGAGCGAATATGCCTCATCACGCATCTGCTAAGAGGCGTCGGGTTTCCAATCCACCCATTCCTTCGCGGGCTCCTGGAGTTCTATGGCCTCTAGTTGCACGACTTCACTCCTGCCTCCGTACTGCACATCGCAGGATACGTCACCCTTTGTGAATTATTCCTGGGCTGTGAGGCTCACTTCGGGTTATGGAAGAAGTTGTTCTGCCTTGTCCCTCGCAACCAGGGGGAATCCATATGTCAAGTGGGCGGAGCCGAAATATGGCACGTCGCCGAGACTGGATACCTGTCCGGCACTCCCAAGAAGGCATCTGCAAACTGGACCTCGGAGTGGTTTTATGTTGATGACGTTTCCCTTCCGGATCTAGTCCAGACGGGCCTCCTAAGTTCAATAATGCCCCGCCGAAGGTACGCCAAAGTTGGCGCCCTCGGGGCCCCCAAGAGGAGGACTCCAGAGAAGTACGCTTCCTGATGAGCAGGATAAAGATACTGGCCAAATTAGGGCTAACAATAGTCGAGGTTATAGCAATATGCATAATGCGGCGGGGGGGGGGGGGGGGTAACCGCTTCAATACCGAGGGAAACCCATGTGGCACTACAACGGGGAAGATGATGCCACCCGTTGCGGCCGTAAAGGTCTGGACTCCGCCACCGCTCTGGCGAAAATACTGTCCGATTTGTTCAAAGGGGAAGAAGAAGAATTCCTTCATATTAAACTGCGGGATGGATTTTCCATGTACAACCCCCAAGCTGGGTAAGTCGTCACTCTTTCCCCCGATCCATTTATTCTGGCGGCCTTCATCATAATTATTTACCTCGATATTTCTGAGTAGGAACTGAGGAGGGCCGTGGAAGGATTCAACAACCCCTCCCTGCAGCTAGAGGACCCTGGAAGGGCCTTCGATCCAGGACTCGAAGAAGATCCGGATATTACCGTGGAGCTTGTCAATGGACATTTTATCAGGCCAGCTGTGATGGTGCCTCGGTGGCTATTACCGCCGATTATCCCGGACTGCTACCTGCATCGCGTGCAAGCAAGGTCGAAACGCGTAAAATATCGTATTTCTATAGAGACGACCATCAGAGCGCGGCACCGAGCCCCTGGGGGCTCATCGGCAGAGGGCATCCGGGTACGACAGGCTTAAGAGGAAGGCGGTTAGGGCTGAAATGCCATTACAGAGGTATGGAAAAAACCTGCTCTGTGATTATTGTGTTTGAAATGTAACAGCGTCCTTCGTGTTCTGGCAAAAAGAGGAGTCTCCGGACTATATCTGGAGATCCTGCCGATCACGCCTCCACCAGCTGGATTCCAGAGCCGGCCTCGAGGGAGGAGGCCGATGCAGGGCCGACGCCGAATTGTCCTCCGACAAAGGATGCGGATATGCTCTCTGCCATGAATTCCGAAGTGGAGAGTGCCATGAATCACCGGCGTCGACGGGCCATACTTTGAAATAGCATCTTTTCCGAAGAGGCATTTAATGCTTTCAATTCAAGAGACGCATATATTCGGGCTGCTCAAGGCGGACTCGCCCGAGCGACAGGCTAGTATGCAAAAGATATATGGGTAAGGAAATTTGATAAGCATGTATAGCAGTAGCCCCTGAGACTTGGAACGGTTGGAACAACTGATTGAAGGATCATTTTATCCACAGGTCCTTGTAGAGAAGAATACCCAATTGTCTCGAGAGCTGGAGGAGTGCAAGACCCAGTTGAGGGCCGCGGTTGCCAAACTAGAGGAATCCCAAAAGGCCTCCCCTGGTAACATTCGTCTTTAATAACGAAATTTTATGGAAATGTACCAGTTAGTAATTGGCTTGTTTGATAAATCTAACAGAAGGTTCTGCAGACAATCCTGGGGAGAATCCGGAGATCGTGAGAGATAGCGAGTCACATCTCCAAAGGCAGCGAAAAGCTGGTGAGCGTGTTTTTACGCAAGTTAGGCGGGAGAAGAACAATCTTCAAGATGCTAATGTCCGGCTGGGCGTCGAATTAGGAGATGTTCGCGCTCAGCTGACATACTCCATGAAGGAGAACAGAAGGCTTCGTCGCGGCATTTATGGTGAGTGCCTAGACGAACTGTAGTATAGCTCAGCGAGGAAGCATATTGAAAGAGTTTATATCTGTAGGTATGTTGACGGGCCGTACTGAAGAGGAGATGCCGGCGTCCGCAGGTGATTTGCTGCAAGACCTCTCACAGTTGCACGATCGAGCTCGACAGGTGATGCAGGGTATTGCCCAGGCCTTGTGGCCATCCACTTCCCTGCCAAAAGGCATGGGGGAGATCATGGATATGCTCCAAGGAGCACAGCGACACTTTCAATTGTGGAAGATGTTAGCCTGCCGACAAGGTGTAAGGGAAGCCTGGGCCATGGTGAAGACGCGCTACACCAAGCTTGACCCGAACCATATGGCCGAAGTCGGACCGGCGGGGCCAGATGGGCAAGAAATTCTCGTGAGTCTGGTGTATGATCAGGTAGCATTAGCCGCAAAGTATTCCCAACAGGATTGCAAGCTAGATAGCCTGTTGGACGGTATAGAGGAAGAATATAGTCAGTCCAAGTGACTATGTAATTCAATGGACATATGTAGTCCCTAGCCGGAATAAAAATCATTTGTCATGGTGGACCTTTTTGCTTCAGCCACCGGATCCGACAGCCGGGGTGTATCCGAATACCCGTTCAGTTATGCAGAACCGGGGTATGCGTGGAAACCAGGCGTAGGGGTCATAAGTGCTTGAACAGACAAGTACCCAACTAGTTATGTTATATTACATGGGTAGTAAGAAACATCTTCCAGGGAGAATAGTTCCGTTAGGGGTTCCTTTCCCTGGGCACGCATGCATCGATGTACATGTTCGGATTGCGAACAGAAATGCAAGATAAAAAAACTTCTGGGGATTCACGTTTGTAATAAACTAAAGAAACATCTTTTATTCACCGACCGAATATTCCCTTAAGAACGCTAGCTTTCGGCTTCACCCAGTCTGAGGTACACATCCGGCTGAACCGGCAGTAACAATCGCAGAGGTGCCCCCCTTATGCCCTAGCCGAATTAACGTGAACGTAGGGCATAAACACAAGAGCCAGGCAACCCAGCATGGCCACATCTTAAGTCATATCGATGCATATAATGGTGAAGAAAAGGCACATATGGAAAAAGAACGCATATGCGATAGGCAAGAAGCCATGAAAGTAATTATATTTAGCTTCCGTATAGGAAGCCCCCAGGTATGGCTTACACACATAGTGCGGCCGGAGTGATCCGAACATCCGTACTGTATTGAGTACTTTGTGTGAAAAAGGGAAAAAGGGTGAGAAAGGAAAAAAAGAGGAGGAGGAGCATAATTAAAAGAGCGGGGGTAAGGAGACGAACATTGAGTTCGGCACTAGGCGTAAAATCTCCGGAGTCTAGCTGCGTTCCATGGGTTTGGCTCGAGTCTGTTATCGGATGCAGTACCCAGGCGGTACACTCCTCCGGTGAGAACTTTATCAATAATGAAGGGACCCTCCCACTTAGGTTTGAGCTTGTCCTTCTTCTTCTTCGATAAGCGTAGAACGAGTTCGCCAATATTATAAGTTTTGGCCCGCACTTTCTCTGCTTTGATATCGTCGAGCCTGCTGCTGATAGAATGCAGAACGGGCTTTGGCGACGTCGTGCTCCTCCTCCAGGGCATCTAAGTTGTCCTGTCGATCTAACTCGGCTTCCTTCTCTTCGTACAGGCGCACGCGAGGTGAGTCGTGTATTATGTCACAGGGTAGTACTGCTTCTGCGTCGTACACCATAAAAAATGGTGTGTATCCGGTGGTGTGATTCGGCGTGGTCCGCAGCCCCCAGAGTACGGATTCGAGCTCCTCGACCCAGTGCGTGTCTGTTTCTGTCAAGGACCGCACTAGTCTGGGTTTGATGCCGCTCATAATGAGACCATTTGCACGTTCGACCTGACCGTTTGTTTGGGGATGGTAGACGGAGGCGTAATCAAGCTTAATGCCCATGTTGCCACACCAAGTTTTCACTTCATCGACTGTGAAGTTTGAGCCATTATCAGTGATGATGCTGTGGGGGACGTTGTAACGGTATACAACCCCTGATATGAAGTCTATCACTGGTCTGGATTCGGCTGTTTTAACTGGTTTGGCCTCTATCCATTTGGTGAACTTGTCCACCATGACCAATAAGTATTTTTTCTTATGGCTTCCCCCTTTAAGGGTTCCGACCATATCCAGCCCCTAGACCGCGAAGGGCCAAGTAATGGGGATTGTTTGGAGAGCAGTAGGGGGCATATGGCTCTGATTGGCAAAAAGCTGGCAACCGACGCAGTGTTGGACAAGGTCCTGTGCGTCTGCTCGGGCCGTCGGCCTATAAAAACCTGTACGGAAGGCTTTGCTGACAAGTGCCCGAGCCGCAGCGTGGTGCCCGCCGAGTCCGGCATGGATTTCGGCCAAAATCTGCCACCCTTCCTCTTCGGAGATGCATCTTCGGAGCACTCCCGTCACACTTTTCTTGTAGAGTTCTCCCTCATGGACTTTGCAGGCCTTGGAGCACCGCATGATACAACGTGCTTCATTTTGGTCCTCGGGGAGCTCCTGCCTATTTAGGTTGGCCAACAAAGGCTCAGTCCATGAGGCGATTATATCCATGACTTCATGGGCCGAAGGTGTTACTTCGGTGGCGGAGCCTCCAATTACGTCAGATGGTTCGGGATTTGGGGTTGTATTCGGATCCAGGCTAGTGTTGCCGGACTCCCCTTCCCATACCACAGATGGTTTGAACAACTTTTCCAAGAATATGTTAGGAGGGACAGGGTCGCGTTTAGTGCCGATGCGGGCGAGGATATCCGCCGCTTGATTGTTTTCTCGAGCCACATGGTGGAATTCGAGCCCCTCGAACCGAGCTGACATTTTGAGGACGGCATTATGGTAGGCCGCCATTTTCGGATCCTTGGCATCAAAATCTCCGTTTATTTGTGATATTGCGAGGTTTGAATCCCCGCACACCTCGAGGCGTTGAATTCCCATAGAGACTGCCATCCGAAGACCATGCAACAGAGCCTCGTATTCGGCTGCGTTGTTGGAGTCTGTGTATAGTATTTGGAGTACATATTTGACCGTGTCTCCGGTGGGGGAAGTCAGGACTATGCCCGCTCCTAATTCGGCCAACATTTTAGAGCCGTCGAAGTGCATGATCCAGTTGGAGTACGCGCCGTACTCTTTAGGGAGTTCGGCTTCTGTCCATTCGGCAACAAAGTCGGCCAATATTTGCGACTTAATGGACCACCGTGGTTTGTATGTTATGTCGAACGGAAGGAGCTCGATGGCCCATTTAGCAATCCTTCCCGTGGCGTCGCGGTTGTTTATTATGTCGTTGAGTGGTACTTCGGAGGCCACCGTAATCGAACACTCTTGAAAGTAGTGTCGTAGCTTCCGGGATGCCATGAAGACCGTGTACGCTATCTTTTGATAGTGTGGGTATCAGTATTTGCATGGAGTGAGGACAGTGGACACATAATATACCGGCTTTTGGAGCGGGAACTTGTATCCGTCTGCTTCTCGTTCGACGACGAGCACTACACTGACAACCTGATGTGTCGCAGCTATGTATAGTAACATAGGTTCGCCAATATTTGGCGCTGTCAGGACTGGATTACTGGCCAATAAGGTCTTTATTTCATCCAGTCCGGCTGCGGCTGCATCTGTCCACGCGAAGTGTTTGGTGCATCAAAGAAGGCGGTAAAGGGGTAGTGCCTTTTCTTCTAATCGACAGATAAAGCGGCTTAAGGTAGCCACGCATCCAGCCAGTTTCTGGATATGCTTGAGGTCTGTTGGGATAGCCAACTGTGACAGAGCTTGGATTTTTGCTGGATTTGCTTCAATTCCTCTATTAGAAACAATGAAGCCGAGCAGCTTCCTAGAGGGTACGCCAAAAACACATTTTTCCGGGTTTAGCTTGATGTCGTATGTTCGGAGGTTATCGAACGTAAGCCTCAAGTCATCTATTAGGGTTTCGACGTCTCTTGTTTTTATGACCACGTCGTCCACATATGCCTCCATTGTTTTGCCGATTTGCTTCTCCAGGCATGTTTGAATCATGCGTTGATAGGTAGAACCGGCATTTTTAAGCCCGAAAGGCATAGTGTTGAAGCAGAAAGGGCCATATGGCGTTATGAATGCCATTGCGGCTTGGTCGGACTCTTCCATCTTTATTTGATGGTATCCGGAGTATTGGTCGAGGAAACATAGTGAATCGTGTCCTACGGTGGCGTCGATGATTTGACCGATGTGAGGGAGGGGGAAGGGATCCTTGGGGCAAGCCTTGTTGAGGTCTTTGAAATCCACACATAGGCGCCAGGATTTGTCCTTCTTTGGTACCATTACCAGGTTTGCCAGCCAATCCGGATGCTTGATATCTCTGATGAATCCGACCTCAAGTAGCTTGGCTAGCTCTTCTCCCATGGCTTGCCGTATAGGCTCTGAGAAGAACCTAAGAGTCTGTTTGACTGGCTTGTATCCTTTCAGTATGTTGAGGCTGTGCTCGGCCAGCCTGCCTGGGATGCTCGACATGTCTGAAGGATGCCAGGCGAAAATGTCTCAATTCTCGCGTAGGAATTCTCGTAGTGCGGCGTCCATTGTGGGGCTCAACTGTGTCCCGATGGAAGCTGTCTTCATGGGGTCTGTTGGATGGACCTAGAATTTGACTATCTCGTCTACGGGTTGATGTGGACTTGGGTCGTTTGTCGAGTATCACGTTGTCCGTGTCCATTGTGGCGCGCAGCATTGTTAGTTCCTCGGCCGCTAGGGCTTCGGATAATGCTTCCAGGGCTAGTGCTGCAATTTTATTTTCAGCGCGGAGTGCGACGTCCGGATCACTGGCTAGAGTGATGATTCCATTGGGTCCGGGCATTTTAAGCTTTATGTACCCGTAATGGGGTATAGCTTGAAAGCTTGTGAATGCATCCCGCCCTAAGAGGGCGTGGTATCCGCTGCTGAAGGGAGCCACTTGGAATGTGATTTCTTCGGACCTGTAATTCTCCGGGGTACCGAATACCACATCGAGTGTGATTTTTCCCGCACACCGTGCCTCCCGACTAGGGATGATTCCCCTGAAGGTTGTGCCGCTCTGCTCAATGCGACTTTTATCAATTTCCATCTTGCTGAGTATTTCTTCATAGATCAAGTTTAGTCCACTTATGCCGTCCATGAATACTTTAGTTAGCCGAAAGCCATCCACGATTGGGCTAAGAACCAATGCGGCAGGTGCCCGGACTATCTGGAATTGGGGTTCATCACTGGCACTGAAAGTTATAGTAGTGTCGCTCCACGGATTTATTTTTGCCACGCGACAAATTTCAGCGAGATTTCATTGAGCTTGCTTGTGCCTATTATTTGAGGCGAAAGTCTCGAAGACTGTCAATACCGCATTGTTGTCTTCGACGGGACATTGCTCTGCTTTATTTACAAGAAGATCCTCGCCGCTTTTTGCTACCTGCCAGAGTATCCAACATGCTCTAAGGCTGTGCGTTGGCTGAGTATCCGGCGTGCTATGAATTTTGCATGGGACATTGAGCCATTCTTCCAATACGGTTCCACGTCCTGGAGTGAGCTTTGACTTTTTGGGAATTGGATCGGGTAACTTAGGAGAGTTTGCCCTTTTAGCTCGGAGGGGAGGTTTAGTGAGAGTCGGATTATCCCAAAAGTTTGTTTGGATTTTCCAGGTACTTTGCATCGCACAGTACTTCTGTACTATGGCTGCTAAGTCGGCAAAGTGTACTATGTCACAGCGACTTATAGCATTAAGGATCCCTTTGCTCGTGCAATTTTTGCAAAAAAGTGAGATTGCGTCCTCCTCGCGACAGTCCTTGACCTTGTTTATCACAAGGAGGAATCTGGCCCAGTAGCGATGTACTATCTATTGTGGCTCTTGTCTGATATGGGAGAGACGACTTAAGTCTGGGTGGGTGGTTGTAGTTAAATCTGGATTCTGATCCGATCTAGCGCCCAGGGGCAGAGGAGCTTTCGGGCTTGACAGCCCGGGATCCGGGATGTTGCCCGATTTCTCCAGCCCGTTGCCCGATTCTAAGTTTGGGGTCTGGGTCGTGTTCTCCCGCGAACGGGTATCCGGCTCAGAGAGCTCGGTGATCCAGACATAGTTCGTCCTCAAAATAGAGGGATGATCCATATGTGGCTCTTCCACTACCGCTATCTCATGGGTGACCGGTGGGGATTTAATATCCCTTTGGTCGGGTTTAAGCCCAATCTAGTCATAGTCTGTAGTGACTCCCAAAGCGGCGATGCGATCCAAGAGCTCATTAAGGGAAGAGAGCTCTATTGGATCCATCTGTTCGGTGTCAAAACCGGCGGAACCCCCCTTTGTCTGGCGGGTACATGGATTGTAGAACGGCGATGCGATCCAAGAGCTCATTAAAGGAAGAGAGCTCTATTGGATTCATACCTTCAAGACGCATACTCCATCACAACTAAACGTAGGCTTTTTGCGATGGCTTCAGCTGGATCAGAACACGTCAAACGAAGTAATGAGAAGGAAGTACCGGTCTCGTCTACCGCAGATTTACGAAGGTATGAATCTCTTCAGTATGCCAGGAGCCGGGCCCAGTAATCCGGCAGTGGTAAACCGGACCGAGGCACCTGGGGCGGCGCTGGATCAGCCACGGGTAATGGACCTGCCTCGATGGACGGACAACCCGCCGCAATATGTAACAATGCCACCGGGTCACTTCTCTAGCCCTTTGGATAACATGATCGCTGCAGCATCGGGTTTGGCAGCTATTCCGATGGAGGGTGACTCACTAGCGGCGATTGAGACGCGACGGGCCAGGGATCTTCTTCAAACCGCTGTTGTGCAGCAGCAGGCTTACTCCTATAGCCGGGATAGAATACATTCAACCCCCCGTCTGAGCAAGAGTTATAGCAGGCACATGGACGAACCGGCCGTGTCAAGCAGTGCGCGGCGTCGTGATGCCCCTCGACAGCCTAATACGGCGCACGACGGTTTGAATGCTCAGGATGTGGTAAGCAATGACAGAGCACGGCGCGAGGCGGAGTTAGCAGCATAGTTGGCAGCGCAGTACCAGAATCAACCCGCTCCAGTTCAGCCTGCAACATCAGTTGAACGTGGTTTGGCCTTTAGCTCTTGGGGTGTACCGTGCCTCACCCCGGCTATGCGTAATGTGCGGCTGCCCAAGGTTTTCAAGGGTCCGTGTAAAGTGCCTAATTATACCGCCGATCAGCCCCCCGAGGCGTGGGTTGAAAGTTATGAGATGGCGATGGAGATGTTAGATGTGGATGAAGCGGCATGTGCAAAATACTTCACCATGATGTTAGAAGGAATGACTCGTACCTGGCTAAAGAGCCTGCCTATTAACTCGATCAGTTCATGGGAGGAGTTGAAGGCCAAGTTTATAGCAAACTTCAAGGATACATGCAAGCAACCCATGCCCATTGTGGATCTGGCGGCTTGTGTCCAAGGAGAGAGTGAATCGACAACCCATTGGGTGCGCCGGGTTTCAAAATTTTTGCATTCATCAGGCCGCATCAATCCTGACACGGCAATTGTGACCTTGGAAGGTAATTGCCGGTTTAAGTCACTGAAGATGAAGTTGGGACGGCTGAAGCGTCACTGCAATGATATGGGAACGCTCATGGTGGCTCTGGTTAAGTATGCTGATTCTAATAATACCAAGGACCCCGATTCCGACGAAGAAAAGCAGGAGAAGGGAAAGAAGAATGCTGGTTCAAAAGGACAGCATAATCAGGCGAACCACAGGAACAATGGTAAGCATAAAGCGGACAATTCAGATTTTGTGGCTAACACCAATATACAGGGCAATATGCAGCGCCGTAAGGGTAAACTGCCCCAACACGGTGGAGGCATGAATCTAGAACGCCTGTTAAACCAACCCTGCCCAAAGCACGGGACAAAGGAGGTTCCGGCCACACACCTATGGAAGGATTGTCACATCATGAGGGAATTCAAAAACTCTGATCTCTTCTGGTATGATCAGGGTCCATCCGGTGGTTTCGGTCCAGGATTTCACGGGCCGGGTTACAGTGGTGGCGGTTCAAACTCTGGATTCCAGAATAATCAGGGCAATCAGAACAACCAAGGTGGTCACAATCAGCAGAGTAATCAGGGGAATCAACAGCAGTCAGGTTATCAGAGCAACCCGAAGCAGTTAAACGGTGGACAATATCATGTCTTCACTACTAGTTTGTGCAAGCGCGATCAGAAGCTCCATAAAAGGGCAGTAAACTCTGTTGAACCGGCAGTGCCCCGTTATCTACGCTGGTCTGAGCAGCCTGTTGTCTGGAGTCGGGAGGATCATCCGCCCCGGGTTGACAATCCGGGCCACCTAGCTTTGGTTGTTGCACCGCAGGTTGGAGGTTATAAGTTCACTAAGGTGCTCATGGACGGAGGGAGCAGCATCAATATCTTGTATTTTGAAACCTTCCGGCGTATGGGACTAACGGACAAGAATCTTAAACCGTCCAACACCGTTTTTCACGGTCTGGTGCCTGGTAAATCGGCTTACCCAGTTGGTAAGATTGCTCTGGAGGTGGTTTTTGGTGATGATCATGATTCAAGATCAGAGACGGTGACCTTTGAAGTGGTTAAAATTAGAAGTCCGTGCCATGCCCTGTTTGGACGGCCGGTTTATGCTAAATTCATGGCAAGGCCGTGTTATGTTCATTTGCAGCTCAGGATGCCAGGTCATAAGGGGACCATCACGGTTCACGATAGCCGCAAGATTGCTCTGGAGTGTGAGGAAGGTGATGCGGCTTATGCTAAGTCGGTTTGTGCAACGGAGGAGTTGAAGTTTTATAAGGACAATGTTGATCCAGCAGATATGACTTCTCCGAAGAAGCCCACTATAGAGCATGATCCGACTTTGAAGTTTAAATCAGCTGATGAAACTAAGTTGGTTGATTTTGTTCCTGGCGATTCATCCAAGCAGTTCAGCATCAGCGTCGACTTGGATCCGAAATAGGAAAGCACGCTCATCGAGTTCATCCGTGAGAACCGAGACATCTTTGCATGGAAACCTTTTGACATGCCAAGTGTACCGAGGGAACTCACTAAGCACACTCTTAATATTGATCCGAAGTTCAAACCGTCCAAACAGTTTCTTCGCCGTTTTAATGAAGAGAGGCACAAGGCCTTTGGTGAAGAGGTAGCCCGGCTGTTGGCAGCAGGGTTTATTGTGGAGGTGTTTCACCCAGAGTGGTTGGCTAATCCGGTGCTGGTACTTAAGAAAAACGGTACTTGGCGTATGTGTGTGGATTACACAGATTTGAACAATGCTTGCCCAGCTAATCCCTTTGCCCTCCCTCGCATTGATCAAATCATTGATGTTACGGCGGGTTGTGAGCGTTTGAGTTTCTTGGATGCTTATTCTGGTTATCATCAGATCAAGATGGCAGTTAAGGACTAGGAGAAGACAGCTTTCATCACTCCCTTTGGAGCCTTCTGTTATGTATCTATGCCCTTTGGGCTCAAGAGTGCCTAGGCAACTTATCAGCGCTGTGTGCGGAATTGTCTTCATACTCAGATTGGGCGCAATGTTCATGCTTATGTGGATGATATTGTGGTGATGTCCAGGAAAGCAGAGACACTCATCACTGATTTGCAAGAAACCTTTGATAATCTGAGAGTTTATAAAATGATGCTCAACCCGGCTAAGTGCGTCTTTGGTGTACCAGCTGGCAAACTCTTTGGTTTTCTGGTGTCCAACCGGGGCACCGAGGCTAATCCGGAAAAGATCAAGGCTATCACATCCCTGGCTAAGCCGGCATGTATCAATGATATTCAACGTTTGGCAGGTCGTATCGCGGCTTTGAGCCGGTTTATCAGCAGATTGGGTGAAAAAGCGATCCCTCTGTATCAAATGTTGAAGAAGACAGACAGTTTTGTCTGGACTGATGCTGCTGATGCGGCATTTGTCTGGACCGCCGGTTCTTGCTGCTCTAGTTGATAAGGAGCCATTACTGTTATACGTAGCTTCTAATGCCCGGGCTGTCAGCGTAGCTATTGTGGTGGAGCGCAAGGAGGCTGGGAAGGAGTACCCGGTTCAAAGGCCGGTTTATTATATCAGCGAAGTGCTCATTAAGTCAAAGCAAAGATATCCGCATTGGCAGAAGCTGGTGTATGGGGTTTTTATGGTACTGTAATGAACTCATTCTTTATTTATTTTGGTGTTAAACCTACTGTATTCCAACTTCTTCATGGTTTATAAACTATTTTACTAGCCATAGATGCATCAAAATAAGCAAACAACACACGAAAAACAGAATCTGTCAAAAACAGAACAGTCTGTAGCAATCTGTAACTAACACAAACTTCTAGAACTCTAAAAATCCTACCAAAATAGGAAGTCCTGGACAATTTGTTTATTGAACAGAATAAAAAAGAATCAACGCAAAATCACGTTCCTGTGATTTAACAAAATTATATTCGTGCATGAAAAGTTTCTGTTTTTCAGCAGAATCAAATCAACTATCATCATAGGTTATCCTATAGGTTCTACTTGGCACAAACACTAATTAAAAGATAAAAACACATCTAAACAGAAGGTAGATGAAAGATTTATTACTAAACAGGAGCAAAAACAAAAAACATAAAGAAAATTGGGTTGGCTCCCAACTAGCGCTATCGTTTAACACGCCTAGCTAGGCATAAAAGCGAAGATAGATCTAACGAGTGCCCTCTTTGGCACTAAATTCATAAGTAGCATGCATGATAGATTCATAAGGTAATTTTACTTTCTTTCTTGGAAAGTGCTCCATGCCTTTATTTAATGGAAATTGGAATCTAATATTCCCTTCCTTCATATCAATAATCGCACCAATCGTTCTGAGGAAAGGTCTACCAAGAATAATAGGGCAAGAAAGATTGCAATCTATATCAAGAACGATAAAATCTACGGGCACCAAATTTCTATTTGCAACAATAATAACACCATTGATCCTTCCCATAGGCTTTTTAATGGTGGAATCCGCAAGGTGCAAATTTAAAGAGCAATCATCAAGATCATGGAAACATAGAATATCGCATAAAGTTTTCGGAATCGTGGAGACACTAGCACCCAAATCACACAAAGCAAAACACTCATAATCTTTAATTCTAATCTTTATAGTAGGTTCCCACTCATCATTAAGTTTTCTAGGTATAGAAACTTCCAAATTAAGTTTTTCATCATAAGATTGCATCAAGGCATCAACGATATGTTTGGTAAAAGCTTTATTTTGACTATAAGCATGAGGAGAATTAACAACGGATTGCAACAAGGAAATACAACCTTTTAAAGAACAATTATCATAATCAAATTCCTTGAAATCCGAGATAGTCGGTTCAATACTATTTGAAATTGAGGACTCTCCAATCCCACTTTTACCAAATTTAGCATCAAGATCTAAAGACTCCGAATTTTTGGGACGCCTTCTAGGCAAAGTTGATTCATCATCAGTCCCATAATTATAAAAATTCATATTGCAAAACATAGATCTAATAGGAGACCCATCAATAACTTTAAGATCCTCATCATTATTTTCATGGAAACTAGAAAAACACGCTTTTATAAAGCTATCTTTTTTAGCACGCAATCTAGCGGTTCTTTCCTTGCACTCGTCAATGGAAATTCTCATTACTTTGAGAGAATCATTGATATCATGATTGGGAGAAGAAGATCTAAGTTTAAGAGACTCAACATCGAGCGAAAGTCTATCAACGTTCCTAGCCAAATCATCAACTTTAAGCAATTTTTCTTCAAGCAAAGCATTAAAATTCTTTTGAGAAATCATAAATTCTTTCACACTATTCGCAAAATCAGAGGGCATCTTATTAAAATTACCATAAGCATTATTGTAAGAATTTCCATAATTATTAGAGGAATTACTAGGGAACGGTCTAGCATTAAAGTTTCCTCTATAAGCATTGTTCCCAAAACTATTCCTACCAACAAAATTCACATCCATAGATTCATTATTATTCTCAATCAAAGAAGACAAAGGCATATCATTGGGATCAAGAGGAGTATTTTTAGTAGCAAACAATTTCATAAGTTCATCCATCTTTCCACTCAAAACATTGATTTCTTCTATAGCATGCACTTATTTACTAGAAGATCTTTCGGTGTGCCATTGAGAATAATTAGCCATAATATTATCAAGAAGTTTTGTAGCATCTCCTAACGTGATTTCCATAAACGTGCCTCCCGTGGCCGAATCTAAGAGATTTCTAGAAGCAAAGTTCAAACTGGCATAAAATTTTTGTATGATCATCCATAAATTCAAACCATGAGTAGGGCAATTGTGAAGCATCAATTTCATTCTTTCCCAAGATTGGGCAACATGCTCATGATCAAGTTGTTTAAAATTCATAATATCGTTCCTAAGAGTAATAATCGTAGCGGGAGGAAAATACTTAAGAGATAAAAGCATCTTTGCACTTGTTCCAAGAATCAATACTATTTTTAGGCAAAGATGAAAACCAAACTTTAGCACGATCTCTAAGAGAAAATGGAAATAACTTCAATTTTACAATATTGTTATCCGTATCTTTCTTCTTTTGCATATCACACAAATCAACAAAGTTGTTTAGATGAGTAGCGGCATCTTCACTAGGAATGCCGGCAAATTGATCTTTCATAACAAGATTCAGCAAAGCAGTATTGATTTCACAAGACTCAACATCATTAAGAGGAGCAATCGGAGTACTAAGGAAATCATTGTTATTGGTATTCGAGAAATCACACAATTTGGTATTATCTTGCGCCATGGCAACAAGTAATCCAACACACAAGCAAACAGAAAAAGGCAAGCGAAAAGAGAGGAGGAGATTGGGAAAGAGAGGGCGAATAAAACGGCAAGGGTGAAGTGGGGGAGAGGAAAACGAGAGGCAAATGGCAAATAATGTAAATGCGAGGGAGATGGGT
The DNA here is from genome assembly GCF_018294505.1 of Triticum aestivum. NCBI lineage: Eukaryota > Viridiplantae > Streptophyta > Magnoliopsida > Poales > Poaceae > Triticum > Triticum aestivum. The sequence goes on from NC_057813.1 coordinate 232,567,421, forward strand.
TTGTTATGGGTACTTGGTATGTCTTGACTTGAGCGAAGACCTCCCCGGCAACGGTGCCAGAAATCCTTCTTGCTACGTCTTGAGCTTGCATTGGTTTTCCTCGAAGAGGAGAGGATGATGCAGCAATAGTGGCGTAAGTATTTCCCTCAGTTTTTGAGAACCAAGGTATCAATCTAGTAGGAGGCTCCTCAAAAGTCCCACGCACCTACACAAACAAACTGAGAACTCGCAACCAACGCGATAAAGGGGTTGTCAATCCCTTCATGGCCACTTGCGAAAGTGAGATCTAATAAAGATAGTAAGATAAGATAAATATATTTTTGGTATTTTATAATATAGATGCAAAAATTAAAGATGCAAATAAAAGTAGATTGGAAGCAAATATGATAAGAGATAGACCCGGGAGCCATAGGTTTCACTAGTGGCTTCTCTCAAGATAGCATAAGTATTACGGTGGGTGAACAAATTACTGTCGAGCAATTGATAGAAAAGCGAATAGTTGTGAGATTATCTAGGCATGATCATGTATATAGGCATCACGCCCATAACAAGTAGACCAACTCCTGCCTGCATCTACTACTATTACTCCACACATCAACCGACTCCTTCCTGCATCTAGAGTATTAAGTTCATAAGAACAGAGTAACGCATTAAGCAAGATGACATGATGTAGAGGGATAAACTCAAGCAATATGATATAAACCCCATCTTGTTATACTCGATGGCAACAATACAATGCATGCCTTGCAACCCTTTCTGTCACTGGGTAAGGACACCGCAAGATTGAACCCAAAGCGAAGCACTTCTCCCATGGCAAGAAAGATCAATCTAGTAGGCCAAACCAAACTGATAATTCGAAGAGACTTGCAAAGATAACTCAATCATACATAAAAGTATTCAGAAAAGATTCAAATATTATTCATAGATAAACTTGATCATAAACCCACAATTCATCGGATCTCGACAAACACACCGCAAAAAGAGTTTACATCAAATAGATCTCCACAAGAGAGGGGGAGAACATTGTATTGAGATCCAAAAAGAGAGAAGAAGCCAACTAGCTAATAACTATGGACCCGTAGGTCTGTGGTAAACTACTCACAACTCATCGGAGGGGCAACGATGTTGATGTAGTCTCCGTGGTTGATTCCCCCTCCGGCAGAATGCCGGTGAAGGCTCCAAGATGAGATCTCACGGATACAGAAGGTTACGGTGGTGGAAATTGTGTTTCGTTTGCCCCCTGGATGTTTTCGGGGTACATAGGTATATATACGAGGAAGAAGTACGTCGGTGGCCGCCCTAGGGGCCCACGAGACAAGGGGCACACCCTATAGGGGAGGGGGCGCCCTCCTATCTCGTGGGAGCCTCGACTGCTTCTTGACTTGCACTCCAAGTCCTCTAGATCACGTTCGTTCCAAAAATCACGCCCCCGAAGGTTTCATTCCGTTTGGACTCCATTTGATATTCCTTTTCTTCGAAATACTGAAATAGGCAAAAAAACAACAATATGGGATGGGCCTCCGGTTAGTAGGTTAGTCCCAAAAATGATATAAATGTGTAAAATAAAGCCCATAAACATCCAAAAGAGGTAATATAATAGCATGGAACAATCAAAAATTATAGATACGTTGGAGACGTATCATCCAGCGCTGTGTTTCTCCTGAAGAAGGCCGTGAGATTTTACGAGAAATCCATGAAGGAGACTGTGGACATCATGCCGGTTCAAAATCTTTGGTTGCTAAAGCGTTTCGTCATGGTTTCTATTGGCTGACGGCTCATGCTAATGCTGAAGACTTGGTGAGGCGATGTGATGGTTGTCAGAAATTTTCACGACGAGCTCATGTTCTGGCTCAGGAGGTATGGATGATTCCCATCACCTGGCCGTTTGCTACTTGGGGGCTTGACCTGGTAGGGCCTTTCAAACGATCCAAGGATAAGAAGACCCACCTATTGGTGGCAGTTGACAAGTTTACTAAATGGGTTGAAGTGGAGCCTGTAAGTAAGTGTGACGCGGCCACGGCGGTTCAATTCCTCAAAAAGGTGATCTTCCGTTTTGGTTTTCCACACAGTATTATCACAGATAATGGCACGAACCACTCCAAAGGCGAGATGGAGGAATTTTGTCAATGAGAGCACATCCGGCTTGATGTGGCATCGGTAGCTCACCCCCAATCTAATGGTCAGGCTGAGAGAGCCAATCAGGAAATCTTGAAGGGCATCAAGCCCCGGCTTATGGTTCCTTTGAAGAGGACGCCGGGTTGTTGGGTAGAGGAGTTACCATCTGTGTTATGGAGCATAAATACCACCCCAAACCGATCTACATGTTATACACCTTTCTTCATGATTTCCGGGGCAGAGGCGGTACTCCCAAGTGATATTCATCATGACTCGCCCCGGGTGGCCAATTATGTTGAAGCGGACAATGAGCAAGCACGTCAAGAAGCACTAGACCTGTTAGATGAAAAACGGGACATGGCATTGGCTCGTTCGGCGGTTTATCAGCAAGACTTGCAGCGTTATCACAGCCGCCGGGTTAGAACAAGAACCTTTCAAGAAGGTGACTTAGTGCTCCGGCTCATCCAAGATCAGACTGATATGCACAAGTTATCCCCACCTTGGGAAGGGCCCTTTGTGGTCATCAAGAATCTGCACAATGGATCATACTACCTCATCGACGTTCGCGAGCACAAAGACTCAAGCAAATCGGAGGAGGAGACCCATCGACCGTTGAATATCGCTCTTCTACGGCCTTACTATACCTGAGCCATAGGCTTTCATTATGTATATATTTTGACAATGTATATATTATGATCAATATAATAAACCGGCATCCTTGCTACAAGCAGGGCCTCTGCCGTTCTTCCAATATTTCTTGGTTACAAGGGGGCTTTTGCTTACAAAGCGCTGTCCTGTTTATCCATTAAACCGGCTATCATGCCACAATGCAGCTTGGGAGCTTCACACCCAAGGGGCGAAAGAGAGTATTGTTGCTGAAAGCATGACTCAAACATAGGCATCCATTGAGCACAACTCACAAAGTTACTTGGGGGCTCTTTTTTGCAACGCAATAAAGAGTTTGAAAGGACCCTTGTAATTGGGTATCGACCCACGGCTTGGAAGCCTGGTGTATTCACCTAAAACCCCGGGTTAACCTGCCTTCATCAAGTAAGCCACTCCTATCCAGGTAATCCTGGCATGACCCGCCGAACGTTTGACAAGTTACTCTTATACAGACCCTGAACTTGTCAAAGTTAAAATGACGATTGGTTAGTTGGAGACCCATCTTAAAAGGCTTTGTTAAATGGTTTAACTCAGCGGCCCGGCAGCCCACGAAAAGCCTCGAATTTGGGCCTGGCAGCCCTCGAAAATCCTCGACTAGAAGTTTTATTTGCTTTGGCTTTTTGCAAAGTTTTATCTCTTTTTTGATCACGTTCTAAGTTAAACCGGTGTTTATTGACCCGACCAGACTATATGTCATTACATTAACCCGGTGTTTCTTAACCCGGTGTGGCTTCCAGTTATCAAGCTGTTAGTACATAATCAATTATGAACCGGCATATCTTAATCCGGTCTGGCCTTGACTATAAGTCGCCAGGATGATCATCCGGTGTTTATCATAACCCGACATGACTTATTACGCACCAGCACAATGCAATGCATGTTTTCAAAATATTCAAGGTTTGGGTTATCACCCTTACTACACAAAGTTGGTAAACCCACAAAAGTGATTTAATATCACAGGTATGATATATTTCATATTTCATTACTTTATAACTTTGGTTATGAGGATTCTATTTCTGTATTGGGTATCATAACCCGTCCGGCGGTAAACCGCCAGGACATGTTTAAGTTTTTCTAATGCAGAAGATAGGATTTTATAAGAAATACCAAGGCAAATTAAGCAAGTATAGCAACAATCAGGCCAGATTAACAAAATCAGGTAGCAGTGCACGATGGCAGAAGATCAAAGTATTTCAACTAGCTGTTACAAGGCGCTTTGATGCCCAAAAGAATAATTGTTCATTGTCCACAAGGCTATCTGTGAAAATCAAACCGGCTGGCGGATTAAGATTCGTCACCAGGCTGACGGGAAGTTGATGGATCATCTCGCGTCGGTTCAACTTCCTCCTCCTCACCCAGTGGCTAGAAGTCAAGGGTGGTCCAATCAATCCTGGTTAAGGCTTGGAAGACAGCTTCATTGCTTATAAGATTGGACGGTTCAATGTCAGGAGCGCAGGTGTGCTTACGGATTGGAGGGATAAGGTTCTGAGCTTCTTTCACAGCTACGTCAACCGTTTGTTGTCTACATCATAGCTGGACCGATAGACAGACAAGTCAACCTCCTCAGCCAATTGGCTTGCTAGTGGGCGCATCTCCTTTGTCAAGGCCTTGAGGGCTTCATTATCAAACTCTGATCCATCCTCTTGTTCACCAGGATAGCCCTTTGCAATATCTGCCGGATCAAGATCAGCAATCCACGCTTTGGCCCGCGTCAGTGCTATTAAAGCGCCAGCTCTTGCAGCAGATCGCTTTACCTCTTCCATCTAAGCTGGGGTCATGGATAATTTGGCTAGTGTATCTTTGATCAGGATAGGTGCCGGTTTGTTGAAGGAGGAAGCATGGATGACTCGTTGAGCACCCGTATACAGTTGTTCTACCAATGTATAGGCTGCCTTCAACTTCATCCGCATATCCCGGCCCAGATGACCAATACGACTACTTGCAACGGTTTAAGAATTTGCTCTTAAACCGGCACCTTCACAGATGTTTAAGAAAGGTTATTACAAAGAATACTTACCAAAGTCATACATTGACTTGATGCTTTAGCCCAGTTAGCTCCTCAACCACCGGTTTAAGAGCTGCTTCGGCATCTTCAGCCCGCTTTAATAGCGCAACCTTCTCTGTTTCCCAATCCGCTTGTTTACTTTTGAAACCATCCTTTAACTGCTCCATGGCAGTCAAAGCACCCTTCAGTTCATCCTTGGCCTTGGAGGTCTCTGCTTGTTGGGACTTAATGTTTTCTTGAAGATCAGCAATCTGTGAATCTTTATTGCTCAAGTCAGCCTGCAAAAGACAAATGATGTTAAAGATTTTTATCAAAGTCCCAAGCACATAACAAGTTATATACTTGGCACTTGGGGGCTAATGCAGAATGCTTCTTTTTTCACTATTATTCAAAGTCCCAAGGTTCAATACAAGTATTAATCTTGGCACTTGGGGGCTACACAGTTGAAAGTCTTTATATTTGAAGTCCTGGTTCATCTTGAAGAGGTAAACCAGCCCTTGGGGGCTACAACGGAGTTGATACATAGTGCAAAGAAAATTTATGAAGTGTTTGGAAGTTACCTCATAGCGCTCCTTCATCATGTTGACTAGACCGGCCTCATAATCATGGCTTGTATAAAGGCAGTTTAGAAATCCAGAATGAAGTTCTTGAGCGGGAAGATGAGCATAGCTTGACAAGTCAGATTTCCATTTGCCTTTCTCTTCAGCAGTTGATTCCATTTTGGCGTTGTGCTTTGACAAAGCAACATGACGGCCCGAAGAAGTATGGCCAAAACCAGTGATCACAACATCATCAGTTGCTGTATTTGGGCTCGCCGGTTTGTCTGCGGCATGGGCCGGGCTCGATGGATCAGCAGTTGGACTTGGAGGATTGGCTTGCGGCTTGGCGGATTAATTTGAGGGCTTGCCGGGTTAACTTCTGGCGGATCAGCATCGCCCTGACCTTGTGGCATAGGATCATCCATGGCAACATCAACATCTCTGCCAGCGCCTTCTAAGGTCCTATCCGGTTCAATCTCATCAGTGGGAGCATTTGTTTTCGCCTTCTTGCTAAAGCGAGCTTTGGCGCTGCAAAGTGGCACATAAAGGATTAATATGGTATACCAGCGCAAGAAGGCAAAGCTAAGATTATTGCACTTACCCAGGGACGGTCTTGAGGGGAGGCATTTGCGTGGTTGATGAATAGCCAGAGGATGAATTGGAAGTTACCTGATAATTTGAGTCAGACGGATTAAGAGGGTATCTGAAGTAACCCGCCAAGGGATAAGACTTGATAGAAGTGTAAGAGACCTCGGCACGATGCTTCCGGATTGGAGTGTCTGGTAAACCGGAGGAAGTGACTTACTGGCCACTATGCCGGATTGTGCAACAAGCTTCAGGATGCCGTGGATCCAAATGAGTGAAAGGATGTGAACGCTTCACTTTCCTGACTGTGCGATGGATTTTTCTTATTGGCACAAGATCGGAATTGGAGGAAAGGGAGACTACCTCTACATGGTCAGCACGGCTAGCCTCCGCATCATCCTGGTAATGGTCGTTGTCAATAAGATGTATGAAAAATGAGCCAAGGGAGTCAAGTTCTACCTCTTGTCCCGAATCGTCAACATCTTCGGGCGGATCAGAGGACTCAACGGTTTTCTTCTCGGCTGGCTTCTTGATGGCCTTGCTCTTGGCACGGGGAGCCCTCGCCTGTTTGTCTTGAGCCTTTGACAGTTTATCTTGAGTTTTTCTCTTCCAAAAAGGATCTTTGGCCGGTAAGGGTAAACTACAGGTTATCAAACAAAATGTTAAAGCAGAGACAGATTAAGAGACAGAAAAATAAAGTCTTATAGCTGGCGGTTTTTTGGAGGCATAAAAAGGATGCAGCCCAGTCTTGCTGCATTCAGCGATCGGTTCATCCAACATCTTCTTCACACACTCAGTAAATTCATTATCAGTCATCTGTATTTCATTGTGACGTTGAGGGTCCTTGACGTCCCCGGTATACTCATGCATCAACCTGGTGCGGTGGCTTAAAGGCAGGATACCCCACAAAACCCAGCAGCAAACAAGGTCAATGCCGATTAAGCCGTTTGCTAGGAAAGCCCGGAGCTTAGCAAGTTGAGGTGCATAAGTTTGTCGTTCTTTGGCAGTGAGTTGCTGAGGCAGTGGATGGCCATTGTTGAGCCGGTGAGCACGGTAACCCGGCAGAGGGTTTTCATCAGCAGGAGCGGTGTTCTGACAATAGAACCATGTTTGATTCCAATCTTTGGGGTGGCTATGATGTTTGGCATGAGGAAAATCGACTTCTTTCCTCTTCTGAATCGACACTCCACCAAGTTCAGTATTGGGGCCGTCAGAGAATTCAGTTTGGTGGTTTAAGTGGAAGAAGTCCCGGAAGAGCTCAACAGTTGGTTCTTCTTGAAGGTAAACTTCACAGAACACTTGGAAATTGCAGATATTGGACACAGAGTTTGGTCCAATGTCTCGAGGATGGAGTTGGAAACTGGCAAGGACATCCCGGAAAAACTTTGATCCGGGAGGGCTAAATCCCCGGTCTAGATGCTGCATAAATATAACCACCTCTCCATCTTGAGGTTCAGAGGGCACTCAGAGCCAGGGACTCGCTAATGAATGACCTCCTTCTTGGCCAAAGCGCCAGTTAGAACATATCCATTGAGTTGTGTTTCTGTGATCCGGGAAGGAACCCAGTTGCAAGAGGCGAATTGCCTGGCCATTTTGGAAGACAAACTGTAAAGGAAGTGCAAAAGCCGGTTCACGGTTCAAGATTGATGTGCACAAACCGGTGTTAAACCGGGGGGTTTAATTCAAACATATATGCACTATAAACCAGATATTGATGCTCAAGTTAAGGTGGCGGTTCATGTGAGGGCTAATGGTACCTAGTGGATTATCATTTTCCAAAGGTTAAACCGCCTACAAATGGAAGAAGCACATCTAAAATTTACCAAGTACTGAAGAAACAGGTTTCACAAGATGGCATTGTAATTTTGGATCTACCGCGGCCTAGTAAAGAAAATTTTCTGAGCCCTAAAAATGGCGACGGTAGAACATTAACAGTCCAGATGGGATCTATCCAGGAACAATGAGATACTATGGAGGGACAGATTAAAACTACGGCTTCGGCACTAGAGGAAGCTGTCAGGCCTGGCTAGATTCAAGGAGATGCTAAGGGAAAGCAGATGAGAACCGATGAATACTGATGAACACCGAAGAACTTCAGAACCCTAATGCATATTTGATAGTTGAGGAAGGGAGTACTTACCAGGGCCACGTTGCGGCGGAGGAGTGTCGCAAAGTCTCTGGTACGAACAGGTTGATGCAGCGGCCTAGTCGGTGCAGGTTCAAGGGTCGACGGTGGCAGTGATGCTTGAGCTCTTCGGGGTCGCGAGGAGGAAGAAGAAGCAAAGAGGCAAGGGGGGAAATGGAAGGACCCCCCGGTCTTATTTATAAAGGCGAGGGGATAAGAGGCAGGCGCAAGAATCGAGGAGCCCGAAGCGGCAAGAGGGGGCGCAGCTACCGCCTCGATTTTCAGAAGTTAATTAAATGAAGGGAATCTTTATAACCTTTTTATACAGAGATGACATCATGACGATTTGTTGTGATTCTAGAAGATGACGTCATGGCGGTTTACCAAAGTTCACAAGGAGAAGATATCATGGTGGTTCACGAGGATTGTAAGAAGATGTTCAAGGAATTTTTCTAAGTATTGAAGATTGACATGAACAGGTTCAAATCAATCTGGGGCCTAATGTTGAGGATATAACTACTGAGTGTAAACCGCCCAGGAGGGGCCGGTTCACGCTCATCCGTATTGAAGCCCATGAAGATAAAAAAGATGGCGCTCTACTAGTAAAGCTTAGAGGCCCAGAGCCCAAAGGCAGATTAGGGCCCATAGTTGTAAACCGCCATAGTTGTATGACTTGTGTTTTAAGTTAGGGAAAGGAAGAGACCGAGCCGGACACTTGTATGAGCCGACCTCGGAACTCTGTAAATCGACCGGGTGTCAACCTGTGTATATAAAGGGACGACCCGGCGGCGGTTCAGGATAGGCAACAACAACTCGAGACCCAGGTAAAGCGTATTCGCTCCCTGGTCATAGAAACCCCAGTAACCCCATCACAACTAGACGTAGGCTTTTACCTTCATCGTAAGGGGCTGAACTAGTATAAAACTCTCGTGTCCCTTGTCCGGTTTAACCCCTTTAAGTTAATCTCATTACGATGGCTCCATGACTAAGTCCTTCTGATAGGACATCTGATGTGTTAATTCCACGACAGTAACCTCCTCCTCTTCTTCTCTCATGAGTTCCATCTGCATCAACCAAGCATCCTCTCCCATGTTGTTTGAGGAAGAAGAAGGCATGATGCCTGACCTTGAAACCTCACAAAAAACAGCCTGAAATAAGAACAGAGGAGAAACTTGCGATACAGTGGTCAAAACATCCAGGAGTATATATAAAAAAAATTTATCATGCAAAACAAGTATACGGGAAGAAAATGGAGCTGGGAAGGCACAAAAGGGGCCCACAAGGCAACCCAGCGCACCCAGGGGGTAGGGCACACCCTGTTGCCTTGTGACCTCCTCATCGGTCCTCTCGGTTGTTTCTTATTTCTGTATTTTTTCTAATATTCCAAAATGGACAAAAAATTATGGATTTTTTGGTGTTGGTTTACTTACCCTATCATGTACCTACTCCTTTTCAGGGGTCTGGAGTGTTCCAGATGGTCTCTCTTATGTATTCCACTGGTGTCATAGTTTGAATGATATTAGTTTCAACATTAATAGGCGTACCCGTGATATAATGCTTAATTATTTTTCCATTAACCACTCTCATATTAGTGCCCTCGACATTGTTGATCTTAATAGCTCTGGAGCGATAAACCTCCTCGATAATATAGGCCCCTTCCCATTTAGAGAGAAGTTTTCCTGCAAAAAAATATAAAACAAGAATTGTACAATAGAACATGCTCACCATCTTTGAATTCCCTTTTTGAATTATTTTGTCATGCAATATTTTAACTTTCTCTTTAAACAACTTCACATTTTCGTAGGCTTGGATCCTCCATTCATCTAGAGAGCTAATATCAAATAACCTCTTTTCACCGGCAAGTTTAAAATCATAGTTGAGTTCCTTAATTGCCCAATATGCTTTATGTTCTAACTCTAGAGGGAAATGACATACTTTTCCATAAACCATTTCATATGGAGACATGCCCACAGGATTTTTATAAGCAGTTCTATAAGCCCATAGTGCATCATCAAGTTTCCCAGACCAATTCTTTCTAAATCTATTAACGGTCTTTTGCAAAATTAAGTTGATTTCTCTATTAGTCAGTTCAACTCGGCCACTAGACTGAGAATGATAAGGTGATGAAATTCTATGATTAAATCATATTTATCGAGAAGTTTATGGAAAGCACCATGAATAAAATGTGAACCAACATCAGTCATTAAATATCTAGGGACTCTAGACCTCGGGAAAATAACCTTTTTAAACATTTTAATAGATGTGTTATGATCAGCACTACTAGTTGGAATAGCTTCTACCCACTTAGTAACATAATCAACAACAACTAGAATATGTTTATACCCATTAGAGGAAGGAAAAGGTCCCATACAGTCAAATCCCCAAACATCAAATGGTTCAATAACAAGTGAATAATTCATATGCATTTCCTGAGCTCTACTATATTACCAATTCTTTGACATTCATAAGAAGAGAGGACAAACTTAACTACATGCATCTTTGAAAAGAGTAGGCCAATAAAAACCAGTCTATAATACCTTATGTGCAGTCTTGTCTCCCGCATGGTGTCCTCCGTATGCCTCGAAATGACACTTCTGTAGGATTTTTTCCTGTCCATGCTCAGGTACACAACGTCTAATAACACCATCCACTCCTTGACGATGTCCTAGACTAGGAGGTACTCACCATGTTGTCTCCTGACCAGCTGGATCGGGCCGATGACCCTCATGGCGATACACTAATGGGCCACTTTAGGCAGCCCATGCCGCATACAAGAAGACTCCACAGGACTTGGCGCTCAAGCCAAGGACTCTCCTAAAAACCCTAGGCCTTCGGTGTGTTATATAAAGCATGGCCAGGCTAGTCAATAGATCAACTTATATTCATTAAGACAATCTCATGGTAGATACATGTACTCTGTACTACACCCATATCAATACAATCAAAAGCAAGATGTAGGGTATTATCTCTTCGAGAGAGCCCGAACCTGGGTAAAACCCTATGTCCATGTTACCATCACTCCAAGACGCCTAGCTTAGGACCCCTACTATGAGATACGCCGGATATAGAACCGACATTGGTGCTTTCATTGAGAGCCTGCTGGATGATCGCCGTGAATCGATGAGATAAACAAGTGATATTTTTTCAGTTAGATCTATTTTACATAAATTATCTTTTTTCGAAATTGTTGCTGCCGGATCATGCTATTCTGTTTATGAAGAAAACTTCAGTGGCGGCGGCCATATGAGCTGCCTGGTTGCACATGGATCCGAAGTCTATTATGATGTACCACCAGCAGAAGCGACTTGTGTGCGCATGAAAGTGCAACTATCCCTGGGTGGTTTTGGTAATTCCTAACAACATATAGCTCATTGAGCTAATGCTATTTCAAGATAAATATTTCAGGAAAGCTCAATGATTGGCATGACATGGATGAGAAAAGTGGATCCCTCAAAATGCTAAGGACAAAAGGATTGGCTCAAGCTCAAAGCACAAGACTCTACATTTTCTATTTTAGTGATTCAAGATCACATTGAGTCTATAGGAAAAGCCAATACTATCAAGGAGGGATGAAGTGTTGCTTAATGAGGCTCTTGCTCAAAATGCTTAGTGATATGCTCCAAAGCCCTCAACTACTTTCTCACATCCACATATGACCCAAACCAAAAGTCAAACTCGGCCCCACCGATTCTTTCTATCCAGCGCCACCGAGTTCAGATGTCATAGCCACTGCCACAAACCCTAGTCTTTTCGGTCTCACTGATAGGGATCTCGGTCTCACCGAGATGGGATTGTAATCTCTCTATTTCCCTTCGTAACGTTTCGGTCCAACCGAGATGAGCGATCGGTCCCACCGAGATTGCAATGCAAACTCTCTGTTTCCCTTCCGTAACATTTCGGTCTCACCGAGATGAGCGAATCGGTCCCACCGAGTTTGCCTGACCAACTCTCTGGTTAGCTTATTACCAAAATCGGTACCATCGAGTTTGTGTAATCGGTCTCTCCGAGATTACGTTATGCCCTAACCCTAACCATATCGGTCCCACCGAGTTGACATGTTGGTCCCACCGAAAATCCTAACGGTCACATTATTTGCTAAATCGGTCCTATCGAGTTTCACGATTCGGTCCCACCGAGATTGGTAAGTTGTGTGTAACAGTTAGATTTTGTGTGGAGGCTATATATACCCTGCCACCCACTCTTCATTCATGGAGAGAGCCATCAGAACATGCCTACACTTCCAGCATACATTTTCTGAGAGAGAACCACCTACACTTGTGTTGAGGTCAAGATATTCCATTCCTACCATATGAATCTTGATCTCTAGCCTTTCCCAAGTTGCTTTCCACTCAAATCTTATTTCCACCAAATACAAATCCTGTGAGAGAGAATTGAGTGTTGGGGAGACTATCATTTGAAGCACAAGAGCAAGGAGTTCATCATCAACACACCATTTGTTACTTCTTGGAGAGTGGTGTCTCCTAGATTGGCTAGGTGTCACTTGGGAACCTCCGACAAGATTGTGGAGTTAAACCAAGGAGTTTGTAAGGGCAAGGAGATCGCCTACTTCATGAAGATCTACCCTAGTGAGGCAAGTCCTTCGTGGGCGACGACCATGGTGGGATAGATAAGGTTGCTTCTTTGTGGACCCTTCATGGGTGGAGCCCTCCGTGGACTCGGCAGTCATTACCCTTCGTGGGTTGAAGTCTCCATCAATGTGGATGTACGATAGAACCACCTACCGGAACCACGACAAAAACATCCGTGTCTCCAATTGCGTTTGCCTTCTCAAACTCCTCCTCTTTACCTTCATATGCAATTGTTTTGCATTCCGCTGCTACACTCTTAGAATTGCATGTGTAGGTTGATTGCTTGACTTGTGCTAAATTGTTAAAATCTGCCAAGAACTAAAATTGGGAAATGGCTAGATTTTTATTTGGTCATGTAGTCTAATCACCCCCTATAGACATACTCTCGATCCTACAAGTGGTATCAGAGCTTTGGTCTCCATTTGCTTTGATTTCCATAGCTTTTGGTAGTCATAGCCTTGGTTGCACAACCTAGGAGAGTATGGCGTCTAGCGAGGGAAATTACCACCGTAGAGGTCCTTACTTTGATGGTACTAATTTTGCTAGTTGGAAGCATAAGATGAAAATGCATATTCTTGGACATAACCCCGCCGTTTGGGCTATTGTGTGTATTGGCTTGCAAGGTGAATTCTTTGATGGGAGAGAACTGAACCGTGAAGCTGCCGTGGAAGAGTTGAAGATGCTGCAATACAATGCTCAAGCTTGTGATATCCTCTTCAACAAATTGTGCCCCGAAGAATTCAACAAAATCAGCCATCTTGAGAATGCGAAGGAAATTTGGGATACTTTGATTGACATGCACGAAGGTACCGACTCCGTCAAGGAATCCAAATTGGATGTGCTTCAAAGTCAACTTGACAAGTTCAAAATGAAGGATGGTGAAGGCATTGCCGAGATGTACTCTAGGCTTGCTCTCATCACAAATGAGATTGCCGGCTTACGAAGTGAAGAGATGGTCGACAAATTCATCATCAAGAAGATCCTAAGAGCTTTGGATGGAAAATATGATATCGTGTGCACGTTGATCCAAATGATGCCCAATTACAAAGATCTCAAGCCAACGGAAGTCATTGGAAGAATTGTTGCTCATGAGATGTCACTCAAGGATAAGGAGGAGCTCCACAACAAGTTAAGTGGTGCTTACAAAGCCTCATGTGAAGCTCCCACATCATCAAGTGAGAAACAAACCTTCAATGAAGAATTGAGCCTAATGGTGACTTCAACAAGTTCTACAAGAGTAGGAGCAAGGAAAGAAGCTCCAAGTCAAGGTCCTACAATGACAAAAGATCTTCTAGTCGTGAGCGTAATTGCGACAATTGTGGAAGACCCGGACACTATTCCAATGAGTGTACGACTCCCTACAAAATAAGAGAAGATTCTCCAAAAAGAAGAAGTAGAAGAGAAGAATCACCATCAAGAGAAAGAAGGAGTAGAGATGATCATTATGAACGAAGAACATACTAGAGAAGCAAGGATTCGGAAAGGAAGGACAAGTCATCAAGGGGATACACAAAACGAAGACATCAAGCTCATGTTGGTGAATGGGTATCCGGCTCCGACTCCGACAATAACTCCGAGAGAAGCTATCACTCCGACTCCGAATATACTCAAGATGAAGGTGTTGCCGGTTTAGCACTTGTGCCAACCAACTCCTACGACATATTTGATTCACCAAATGAAGGACTTGGAAGATGCTTCATGGCTAAAGGCCCAAAGGTAACACACCCCGAGTATGTTGATTTCAATAGTGATGAAGATGACTTGTTAGGTGATGATGGTTTACTTGTTGACAACTCTAGTGATGAATACTATGATGAAACATCAAATAATCATGCTAATCAAGATAAAACGAATGACAATGATAAGGAGAAGATTGAGCTCCTAACTAAAGAACTAAACACTCTTAAGTTAGCTCATGAAACTATCTTAGGAGATCATCGAGAACTTTTAAGGACTCATGAGAAGTTACACTTTGAAAAGGTCAACCTTGAGCAAGAACATCAGTTTTTAAAGGCAATCAATGATGATCTTCGCTAGAAAAGTTCTTCTTACAGTGCCAAGCGTTTACTCTTATCTACTTACATGCCTCAAGTCAAGTCTAGTAACAAGAACAAGAAAGATTCTTCCTCTAGTAGTAACAATAATCATGCTAAATCCAATGTTATTGCTTCTAGTAGTTCTCTTGATTCCACTAATGATTCTCTTAGCCAAGTTACACTTGAGCAAGAAAATAGCTTATTGAAGGGAATTATAGAGAAAGGTGTTTACAAGAGCCTTGCCGGGAGTAAGCAATTCGAGGAAATTCTACGCAAGCAAGGAAGGCACCGGAAGAACCAAGGTGTTGGTTTTGAACGAAAGTTCAATGGCAATGGAGTTGAGTGGGAAGAAGATAAATACCCAAGACGAAGTTTGTTCCTCAACAAGACAAGTATGATCCTACTTTATTTAAAGGAACACAAGCTCAAGATGATCTTCCACCACAAGACCACAAGCAAAAAGGCAAGGGCAAGCGTCAAGAGGAGATTGATGCATTTGAAGAAGCTCCTAAGGCCTTGGTCAAGTGGGTTCCCAAGACTACATCAAGTTCTACTTCATCAAGTACGACTACAACTCCAAGGATTCCCATCAAGATGATGTGGATCCCGAAGAAGAAGAACTAGAGAGTTCTTGAGGGTGACTCCGCCAACATACTTCACTCTTATCATTTTGGCGAGGACAAGTGCAATCAACTTCCACATGTTGCACTAGTTCAAGGAGTCACAAACCCTCTTGTTGGTAAGACAAGGGACAAGGTAACCTAATGCTTTCATGGACATCATCTTGTGTGTGCATCACTCTATGTCTATGGATATCCTTGTTTGTTCCTTGTGGGACTAACCCGTGTAGGTATTGAAAGTGCAACTTGATACGTCTCCGTCGTATCTATAATTTTTGATTGTTCCATGCCAATATTATTCAACTTTCATATACTTTTGGCAACTTTTTATACTATTTTGGGACTAACATATTGATCCAGTGCCCAGTGCGAGTTCCTGTTTGTTGCACGTTTTATGTTTCGCGGAAACCCAATATCAAACGAAGTCCAAACGGGATAAAAACAGACGGAGAATTATTTTGGAATATTTGTGATTTTTGGGAGGAAAAATCAACACGAGACGGTGCCCGAGGGGGCCACGAGACAGGGGGGCTCACCCCAGGGAGGCAGGCACGCCCTGGACCCTCCTGGGCACCCCGTAAGGCGGTTGACGCTCTTCTTTTGCCGCAAAAAAGCTAATTTTATGAGAAAAATCCGGGTGAAAGATTCACCCCAATCGGAGTTATGGATCTCCGGATATAAAAGAAACGGTGAAGGGGAAGGATCTGAAAACGCAGAAACAGAGAGAGACAAAGAGATAGATCCAATCTCGGAGGGCCTCTCGCCCCTCCCAAGCCATGGGAGCCAAGGACCAGAGGGGAAAACCTTCTCCCATCTAGGGAGGAGGTCAAGGAAGAAGAATAAGAAGGGGGGCTCTCTCCCCCTTGCTTCCGGTGGCGCCGGAGCGCTGCCGAGGGCCATCATCATCACCGCGATCTTCACCAACACCTCCGCCATCTTCACCAACATCTCCATCACCTTCCCCCATCTATATTCAGTGGTCCACTCTCCCGCAACCCGATGTACCCTCTACTTGAACATGGTGCTTTATGCTTCATATTATTATCCAATGATGTGTTGCCATCCTATGATGTCTGAGTAGATTTTCGTTGTCCTATCGGTGATTGGTGAATTGCTATGATTGGTTTAATTTGCTTGTGGTTATGTTTCTGTCCTATTGTGCCCTCCGTGTCGTGCAAGCATGAGGGATTACCGCTGTAGGGTGTTGCAATATGTTCATGATTCGCTTATAGTGGGTTGCTTGAGTGACAGAAGCATAAACCCGAGTAAGGGGGTTGTGGCGTATGGGATAAAGGGGACTTGATGCTTTAATGCTATGGTTGGGTTTTACCTTAATGATCTCTAGTAGTTGCGGATGCTTTCTAGAGTTCCAATCATAAGTGCATATGATCCAAGAAGAGAAAGTATGTTAGCTTATGCCTCTCCCACATAAAACTTGCTATCGGTCTAGCAAAGTAGTCAATTGCTTAGGGACACTTTCACAACTCCTACCACCACTTTTCCACACTCACTATATTTACTTTATTGCTTCTTTATCTAAACAGCCCCTAGTTTATATTTACGTGCTCTTTATTATCTTGCAAGTCTATCCAACAACACCTACAAAGTACTTCTAGTTTCATACTTTTTCTAGGTAAGGCGAACACTAAGCGTGCGTAGAGTCGTATCAGTGGCAAATAGGACTTGAGAGGATATTTGTTCTACCTTTAGCTCCTCGTTGGGTTCGACACTCTTACTTATCGAAAGAGGCTACAATTATCCCCTATACTTGTGGGTTATCACAACTCACTCCAATGGATTGCTCCAAATGATCTACATCAACATTGAGCATCCACATCTTCAACACCTACATGAAGCCATCATCGACAAACCCCAAGGTTAGTTCATCCCTCTAAGGGGGGATCTCACATCTAGGGGGAGCTTTACTCTAAGAATTGAGCTAAAGCAACTCTAATGGTGTGAACACAACAATGCTTTATGTAAAAGTGGTAACCCCACTTGTGCTTAAACGATGAGTATGACCTATGATCAAATGTTCTCATTTGACTCCTAAGTCAATATACTCATATATAGATGACCTACTCATCGCCAATTGTTTGATAGATGCTAGAATTGTGTGTGCATGCTTTGTCACATATTTCATTTTCCATTTTATTGTGTGAGCATGTTGGTTGCATAATTTACTCATTCGAGGACATCCACTTGTAGCTTTGATTGTTTGGCATCTTTTCTTTTGCCAAGTGGATAGACAAGAATGCCTAAGAACCTTATCTAGCTATCTATGCTTTTCTTGTCTCAAACTCTATTCATGCTATATCACAAAGTTTGATCAAGTCAGATTCGAACCACTCCGTGTGAGGAGCACTCGGAGTCCCCGGTTCATCATAGACTTAAACTTCCAAAACCTCTTTGTGCGTTTCGGTCTGACCGATTCATCCATTTCGGTCATACCGAGATCACTAAGTTGATCTAGGTTTTCAATCTCGGTGCAACCGATTTGAACTTTTCGGTCACACCGAGTTGCAGTAACTGCTTGAAGTTATGCATCTCGGTGCCACCGAGTTGTTCCACTCGGTCACACCGAGAGGGTCAGGCTATATATACCCCCGGGCCAAAATTTGGAAATTTTTCCAAAACCCTTCGCCCGTGCACAACCTGCTCTGCCTCTTCGGGTCTCCGGTTCGTCCTCCTCGTTGCCAGCGACCTCTCGCCGCTGGTCTCCGCCACCCTCAACGGGATTCTGCTCCGCCATTGTCGCCGTAGCAAGTCCATCGCCGCATTAGGGTATGGATTTGAACTTTGTGCTACTCTTAACTCCGATTCCTAGCACATTGCATTGCCATGAATCTTGCCACGTTTGAAATCTTTCTATCCAGCAAAACTACTCCGTAGATTAGTCTTGGATTGAAAATTTAGGGTTAGGTTTCCGCCGAATTCATCTCGGACCGACCGAGTTGTAGAAATCGGTCTCACCGATTTGGCTCAGGCCATTGCACATGTGATTCTCGGTCTGACCGAGAATTGCAAATCGGTGTGACCGAGTTTGATTCTTTGTGAAACCCTAGCAGTCTCGGTGCCACCGAACTGTGAGTCGGTCTGACCGAGTTCACTAGTTTAGGTTCCAAAAGTTGCTTCGGTATCACCGAGTTTACAAATCGGTAGCTCCGAAATGCTTTGTGTGGAAAACTAAAACTAAGTTTTTGACTCAATTTTTTTGCAAAAACCTATGTGCTTTGTGATGCTCATATACTCTACCTCATCTACATCTATTCACAGGGTCTGTTGTCAGTGTTTGCATCATGTAAGATCAGAGTGATAGTCAGAACAAGTCTGAGGAGCAAGTTCATATGAGTGAGGGCACTAGTCCCTCTAGTACCTCAAATGATGGTAGCAGGAGCACACCCAGCAATTTGCCCAAGGCAGCAACCAGGGTAAGGAAGAAGAGAACCTCAGATTCTGAAGATGAGGACTATGTGGCTGTTGAGGATGAGGCCACCTCAAAGAAGAAGGTGCTGAAGAAGGAATATGGCACAACTGCATCCATTAAGCCATGAATGAAAACAAAGATTCCAGCAAGAAGAATTCCTATGTCAAAGGCCACAACATCCACTCAAGAGACTTTGGGATCTGAACCCAAAGAACCAGTTGTGGCTGAGAAGAAAAGGAAAGAAAGGGTCAAGAATACAATGGCCAGAGTTGTTGGAAAGCCCGCAATGATGGAATAAGAAGAGGAAGAGGTTGCTGCACCAGCACCTAAAGCTTAGAAGCTAATGGGAGATGCTATAAGATCAGGGGCTGCTCCATCTAAGCCCAAAGATGCTCCCAAGGTTGCTGCTCCTAAGACCAAGTCTGCACCTAAGAGGAACACCAGAAGTATTCCAGCTAAAGAGAAGAACAAGGCCCCAGTGCCTGAGGCTGCTAATGATGAAGAAGATGACACACTTGTCTTGAGAAAGTTGAAGCCCAAGATTCCTGATCACAATGATGCTCATCTAGTTGCAGAGGATATGAAGCTCAGGAAAGATGCAGGACCGAGACTCTGGAGACAGACTGATCCCTATGCTGTCAGAAGAAGAACTACAGTTGACTACAGGTTTCACATTAAGGAACAACAAGATTTCTATGAGACAGTTTTGCTTGATAAGAAGCCCATAGTATGTGACATGAGATGGGTTGACTGGGAGTACATCAAGAAGAATGAAGAGCACTATCCAGGAGTGTATGACAACTTCAATGCTTGTGGAGTAGATGACTTTGTTGGCCAGAAGCTCACCAAGTGGAATGATGAGCTCATTATGCAGTTTTACTCCACAACTCACTTCTATCCAGATGGGAAGATTGTCTGGATGTCTGAAGGTACTAGGTACCAATCCACAGTTGAAGAATGGGCTGAGTTGATAAATGCTCCAAAAGAGAATGAGGATGACTTGGATGTCTATGCCAAGAAGAAGAAAGACCACAACTCTATGGCTCACATGTACAGAGAGATCCCAGATGCTGCATTAGAGACACATAAGTTTGGATATGTACATTACCTGTTGTTAGGATTGCCTACTATCAACTGGATCTTAAGGCACACTTTGCTGCCCAAGTCAGGTGATCACAAGATGATCAGAGGCCATGCAATCAACTTGCTGCATATATTTGATGTGCCTCAGAAATTCAAAGTCATGAGTCTGATTGTGGAAACAATCAAAAGGACTGCTGCTGATAAGAAGAGATCTTGTGGATATGCCCCACACATTCAGGAGCTCATAAACTCCAAGATGGGCATAGGCACATATCTTTTGGACAAGGAGCACCTGCCCATCTATCCTGATTTTGAGACAACACCATTGTGATGGATGAAAATGAACCATCATCTGTGCAAGCACAAGAGAAGAAAGAGAGAGCAAGGTCTGAGAAAGCTGCGAAGATGCCAACTACTGAAGAGGCATCTCAGATTTTCTTGAAGAGCAAGCAAGAACAACTTGACTACTTGATTGCCTCCACCTTGAGGATTGAGAAGGGCTTGGCCACCCTGACTCAAAACCAGGAGAGCTTGGAGAGAATCATAGAGCAGAAGTTTTATGCTCTTGATGTGAAAGTTACTGAGATCCAAACTGCAGTTGAGCAACTTCAGGAGGATGTGGAGGAGAAGAAGGGCAAATCTACCACAAATGCTTTTGCTAGAGTGCCCAGAGGACAGAGATCTGCTGCAGTGCCTGTTCTAGACACCAGAGCTACATCATCTGCATCAGCTACAGCTTCAGTGCCACCAACTCCAGCAGCCACTCCACCAGCTCCAGCTACATCAACAAAAGCTTTCGTCCTTGGAGCCATCTCTACACCATCACATGAAGACCAAGCCTGAGAGTCGTTTAGCACTATGCATTTTTTGTGAAATTTTTGGTAACTTGTTGCCAAAGGGGGAGAAAAATGTATAGATCATAGGCGTCGAGAGAGAGTGTTGCTTTGATCTCTCTTGTCTTTTTGGTGGATGAACTTCGTTATTCGTGTGTTTGCTTGTTTGCTTGATACATTATGCCTTTTGTGAGTTTCTTGGATGATCATGTGTTTGATCATATGCTACCTTAATGCTTGTTGGATGACATTCTCTCTTATATCATTATAAGATCATTCACTTTGCTTGGTGATGAGTGCATGTATTTAATTATTATCATTTTGAGCGCTCCACCAAGATGTATGTGACACAGAAGAGTAACCCATGATCCTAACTCATTGTGCATTTGAAGTCCAAAGCAAATTTTAAATAATGCACAAATTTAGGGGGAGCTCTTACTTATCACATACTTCTCAAAGCGACGATGTTTTTCAATCTTATAATCATTTGTCGAAGCTTTGATCTATGTGTTGTCATCAATTACCAAAAAGGGGGAGATTGAAAGTGCAACTATCCCTGGGTGGTTTTGGTAATTCCTAACAACATATAGCTCATTGAGCTAATGCTATTTCAAGACAAATATTTCAAGAAAGCTCAATGATTGGCATGGCATGGATGAGAAAAGTGGATCCCTCAAAATGCTAAGGACAAAAGGATTGGCTCAAGCTCAAAGCACAAGACTCTACATTTTCTATTTTAGTGATCCAAGATCACATTGAGTCTATAGGAAAAGCCAATACTATCAAGGAGGGATGAAGTGTTGCTTAATGAGGCTCTTGATAAAAATGCTTAGTGATATGCTCCAAAGCCCTCAACTACTTTCTCACATCCACATATGACCCAAACCAAAAGTCAAACTCGGCCCCACCGATTCTTTCTATCCGGCGCCACCGAGTTCAGATGTCATAGCCACTGCCACAAACCCTAGTCTTTTCGGTCTCACCGATAGGGATCTCAGTCTCACCGAGATGGGATTGTAACCTCTCTGTTTCCCTTTGTAACGTTTCGGTCCAACCGAGATGAGCGATCGGTCCCACCTAGATTGCAATGCAAACTCTCTATTTCCCTTTCATAACATTTCGGTCTCACTGAGATGAGCGAATCTGTCCCGCCGAGTTTGCCTGACCAACTCTCTGGTTAGCTTATTACCAAAATCGGTCCCACCGAGTTTGTGTAATCGGTCTCACCGAGATTACGTTATGCCCTAACCCTAACCATATCGATCCCACCGAGTTGACATGTCGGTCCCACTGAAAATCCTAACGGTCACATTATTTGCTAAATCGGTCCGACTGAGTTTCATGATTCGGTCCCACCGAGATTGGTAAGTTGTGTGTAACGGTTACATTTTGTGTGGAGGCTATATATACCCCTCCACCCACTCTTCATTCATGGAGAGAGCCATCATAATGTGCCTACACTTCTAGCATACATTTTCTGAGAGAGAACCACCTACACTTGTGTTGAGGTCAAGATATTCCATTCATACCATATGAATCTTGATCTCTAGCCTTTCCCAAGTTGCTTTCCACTCAAATCTTCTTTCCACCAAAGCCAAATCCTGCGAGAGAGAGTTGAGTGTTGGGGAGACTATCATTTCAAGCACAAGAGCAAGGAGTTCATCATCAACACACCATTTGTTACTTCTTGGAGAGTGGTGTCTCCTAGATTGGCTAGGTGTCACTTGGGAGCCTCCGACAAGATTGTGGAGTTGAACCAAGGAGTTTGTAAGGGCAAGGAGATCGCCTACTTCATGAAGATCTACCCTAGTGAGGCAAGTCCTTCGTGGGCGACGACCATGGTGGGATAGACAAGATTGCTTCTTCGTGGACCCTTCGTGGGTGGAGCCCTCCGCGGACTCGCGCAGCCGTTACCCTTCATGGGTTGAAGTCTCCATCAACGTGGATGTACGATAGCCCCACCTATCGGAACCACGACAAAAAAATCCGTGTCTCCAATTGCGTTTGCCTTCTCAAACTCCTCCTGAGGGAGTCCTGGATTAGGGGGTGTCCAGATGGCCGGACTATGACCTTTGGCCGGACTCCCGGACTATGAAGATACAAGATTGAAGACTTCGTCCCGTGTCCGGATAGGACTTTCCTTGGCGTGGAAGGCAAGCTTGGCGATATGATATCAAGATCACCTCTCATTGTAACCGACTCTGTGTAACCCCAGCCCTCTCCGGTGTCTATATAAACCGGAGAGTTTTAGTCCGTAGGACGAACAACAATCATACCATAGGCTAGCTTCTAGGGTTTAGCCTCTCTGATCTTGTGGTAGATCAACTCTTGTACTACCCATATCATCACTATTAATCAAGAAGGAGTAGGGTTTTACCTCCATCGAGAGGGCCCGAACCTGGGTAAAAACACCGTGTCCCTTGTCTCCTGTTACCATCTGCCTAGACGCACAGTTCGGGACCCCCTACCCGAGATCCGCTGGTTTTGACACCGACATTGGTGCTTTCATTGAGAGTTCCTCTATGTCGTCACCTTTAGACCCGATGGCTTCTTTGATCATCAACCACGATGCAGTCCTGGGTGAGACTTTTCTCCCCGGACAGATCTTCGTATTCGGCGGCTTCGCACTGCGGGCCAATTCACTTGGCCATCTGGAGCAGATCGAAAGCTACGCCCCTGGCCATTAGGTCAGGTTTGGAAGCGTAAACTATACGGCCGACATCCGCGGGGACTTTATCTTCGACGGATTCGAGCCACAGCCGAGCGCGCCGCACTGTGACGAAGGGCATGATCTAGCTCTGCCGCCGGACAGCGCCCAGAGCATAGCTCAGGTGTCCGCTCCGACCATTAGCTCGGAGCCGGCTGCGCTAGTCAGGGACGAACGGTTGGACGCTGCCCCAGGAGCCGCAATCTCTACGGCGATAGAGCCAAATACCAGCCTAGTCCTTTGCGAGGCCTGTGACTCCAAGGTGCCGGACTCCGTTCCGGACTCCGAATCTTCCGCACCCCTTCCGATCGAACCCGATTGGGCTCCGATCATGGAGTTCACCACCGTGGACGTCTTTCAGCACTCGCCCTTTGGCGAGATCCTGAATTCACTAAAGTCTCTCTCTTTGTCAGGAGAGCCCTGGCCGGAATATGGTCAGCAAGGTTGGGATGCGGACGACGGAGAAATTCGAAACCCACCCACCACCCACTTTGTAGCCACTGTCGACGATCTAATCGACATGCTCGACTTTGACTCCGAAGACATCGACGGTATGGACGCCGATGAAGGAGACGACCAAGAACCAGCACCTATAGGTCACTGGAAAGCCACCTCGTCATATGACATATACATGGTGGACACCCCCAAAGCAGGGGATGGCGATGAAAAAACGGAGGACGACCCCTCCAAGAAGCAACCCAAGCGCTGACGTCAGCGGCGCCGCTCTAAACCCTGCCAGAGCAAAAACGGCGAGTCCGACACTGGAGACAACAACACCCCGGACAACGCCGAAGACAACCCCCTCCAGCAGGATTCAGCATAGGAGGACGGAGGAGCCAGCCCTCATGAGAAAACGGCAGACAGGGAGGTTGAGGATGACAATTATATGCCTCCCTCCGAAGACGAGGCAAGCCTCGATGACGATGAATTCGTCATGCCAGAGGATCCCGTCGAACAAGAGCGTTTCAAACGCAGGCTTATGGCCACGACAAGCAGCCTCAAGAAAAAACAGCAGCAGCTTAGAGCTGACCAAGACTTGCTAGCCGACAAATAGACTGAAGTCCTGGCGGCCGAAGAATATAAACTCGAACGCCCCTCCAAGAGCTACCCAAAGTGCAAGCTGCTACCCCAACTAGAGGAGTAAGCAACTAAACCTACATCACCAGCGTATGATGCGCCCGATCGGCCACCCCGTGGCTGCGACAGAGAGGCCTTTCGGCCCTCAACCCAAGCCGCACCCCGGCGCCGCTCAAAAAATATCAGAGCGCGGGGAAACGCAACAGACCTACGAGACATATTGGAGGATAAGGCAAGGCAAACAAGATCGATCTATGGATTGCGTGGGCGCCCCACGTCACGTGACGATAACCGTCACGCCGGATATGATAAATACGGCCAGGCCGAACACAACAGACCAAGCTCATCCGAGATACGTCGCGATATAGCCCAGTACAGGGGCGTCGCACACCCACTATGCTTCACAGACGAAGTAATGGATCATCAAATCCCCGAGGGTTTTAAACCCGTAAACATCGAATCATACGATGGCACAACAGATCCCGCGGTATGGATCGAGGATTATCTCCTTCATATCCACATGGCCCGTGGTGACGATCTACACGCCATCAAATACCTCCCGCTCAAGCTTAAAGGACCAACTCGGCATTGGCCTAACAGCCTGCCAGCAGAGTCAATTAGTTGCTGGGAGGACCTGGAATCCACGCTCCTTGACAACTTCCAGGGCACTTATGTGCGACCACCAGAAGCCGATGACCTAAGCCACATAATCCAGCAGCCATAGGAATCGGCCAGACAATTCTGGACACGGTTCCTAACCAAGAAAAATAAAATAGTCGACTGTCCGGACGCAGAGGCCCTTGCATCCTTTAGGCACAACATCCGAGACGAATGGCTTGCCCGACACCTAGGACAGGAAAAGCCGAAATCTATGGCAGCCCTCACGACACTCATGACCCGCTTTTGCGCGGGAGAAGACAGCTGGCTAGCTCGTAGCAATAACATAACCAAGAGCCCTGGCAATTCGGATACCAAGGACAACAATGGCAGGTCACGTCGCAACAAGCACAAGCGTCGCATTAACAGCGACAATACTGAGGATACGACAGTTAATGCCGGATTCAGAGGCTCTAAACCTGGTCAGCAGAAGAAGCCATTCAAAAGAAACCCTCCGGGCCCATCCAGTTTAGACCGGATACTCGATCGCTCGTGCCAGATACACGGCACCCCCGAACAACCAACCAACCACACCAACAGGGATTGTTGGGTGTTCAAGCAGGCATGCAAGTTAAGTGCCGAAACTAGAGACAAGGGGCTGCATAGCGATGACGAGGAGGAGCCCCGGCCGCCGAACAAGAGAGGACAGAAGGGCTTCCCCCTGCAAGTGCAGACGGTAAACATGATATACGCAACCCATATCCCCAAAAGGGAGCGGAAGCGTGCTCTCAAGGACGTCTATGTGTTGGAGCCAGTCGCCCCAAAGTTCAACCCATGGTCCTCCTGCCCGATCACTTTTGATCGAAGGGACCACCCCACTAGCATTCGTCACGGCGGATTCGCCGCATTGGTCCTAGACCCAATCATTGATGGATTTCACCTCACTAGAGTCCTCATGGACGGCGGCAGCAGCCTGAACCTGCTTTATCAGGATACAGTGCGAAAAATGGGTATAGATCCCTCAAGGATTAAACACACAAAGACAACCTTTAAAGGCGTCATACTAGGTGTAGAAGCCAGCTGTACAGGCTCGGTTACACTCGAAGTGGTCTTCGGATCCCCGGATAATTTCCGAAGCGAAGAGTTAATCTTCGACATAGTCCCATTCCGCAGTGGCTATCACGCCCTGCTCGGACGAACCGCATTCACAAAATTCAATGCGGTGCCGCACTACGCATATCTCAAGCTCAAGATGCCAGGCCCTCGAGGAGTCATTACGGTAAATGGAAACACCGAACGCTCTCTCCGAACGGAGGAGCACACGGAGGCCCTGGCGGCGGAAGTACAAAGTTCCCTCTCAAGGAAATTCTCCAACCCAGGTGTTAAACGTCCGGACAACGTCAAGCGCGCCCGAAGTAACCTACAACAAAACCGGCTGGCACGTTCCGAGCAAGCATAGCAGTGCGGCCCCAATCCCATCCCTCGCTAGATGGCGATAGTGGTACCACGCGTACATAATTACGCTTTGGAAATATCATGGGCATAAGGGGAGGGGCACAACCACAGCACGCCCAGAATGCGGCTCAACCGCGCTAGGGGCTCCCTATTCTGCCGTTTCCTTTTTTATATATACTTTCAGGACCCAACTATCCAGAAGGCCTGTCCGGCAATACACTTGCCGAACACACGATGCAACAGCCAGGGAGAGAACAAGCCACGTCAAATGTCCAGGTGGTCTCTATAACGAGCTAAATACCTGTTTTACTTAAAGTCTCGCAGCTTGCCCCTGGAGGGGGACATGTCAAATAATCCCATCCCTTACTTATCGCACTATTTGTATCATTCTGCTCTCATTGCAGCCCTTTTTAATAAACAATACATAGCTCTTATCTATTATTGTATTCATCTATTTTTATACAAATATGTTCAGTCATGACATTATGCAACCGTACACTTTGGTACAGCCAATACACCAGGGGCTTAAGCACCCCATAACACGGTGTGAGAAGACCGAACACTCTCATGAGTGCGGCACCCCGAACTTATAGCACTATATGCATCGGCTCCGAATCATGTCTTGGGTCTATAGTTAGGTTTGCCCGGCTCCCATGTTTTGGTACCTTACGTTCCGGAATGTTGGCTAAGGTAGCGCTGGGAGAACTACTGCGATTGTGCCCTAGTTGAGCTGGGTTAACACCTCAGTAGAGAAAGCTAAAACTGACCGTCATGATAGTGCGAGAGACCGGTCGCTGTTCGCGAGGTTTTTCGAGTCCCTAAAGACTTATGCCGCTTAGAGCGAGGAGCCGGATTTATCCGGCCTAGGCGGGGATAGCGCCCCGAACTCGGTCTTCCGAATACTAGGGGCTTCGCCGAAATTTAAAATTATAGAATTCTATGGCTAAGTGAGAGTGATAAAGCATTATAAGTCCGATGGGCTTGTTCGTTGTGCTGAGCGCCTCCCTAGATGGACCCAAGAATGGGAACAAGAGCGCTCAGGTTTATCCTGAACACCCCAGCACTCGTGGCATGGGGGTAGAAGCCGATGACTTGCATCTCTCAAATTTGATAAACGGCCGCACAAAAGGTAATATTTTAAATTAACAAGCGTTGCTTTGCGCATATGAACAAAGTTTTCAGCGTACAGGATAACAAATGTGAGTCTACTAAAAAATTACATCTTTGGAGCATTCACCCGCTATAAGGCGGGCACCCTTCAGGACACCCTCATAATACCTCTCGGGCTTGCGATACTCCTTGCCCGGTGGTGGCGCGTCCGTCACAAGCTTCTCAGCGTCCATCCTGCCCCAGTGCACTTTAGCACGGGCAAGGGCCCGACGGGAACCTTCAATACAGACGGAGCGCTTGATGACTTCAATCCATGGACAGGCGTCCACCAGCCGCCGCACCAGACCGAAGTAGCTCCCAGGCATGGCTTCTCTAGGCCACAACCGAACTATGAGGCCCTTCATGGCCTGTTCGGCCGCCTTGTGGAGCTCGACCAGCTGCTTCAGCTGGTCGCTCAGGGGCACCGGATGTCCGACCTCAGCATATTGAGACCAGAACACCTTTTCCGTCGAGCTCCCCTCCTCGGCTCGGTAGAACGCGGCAGCATCAAACACACTACGGGGCAGATCGGTGAACGCTCCTGGAGAGCTCCGGATTCGGGTAAGTAACATATAATTCACTTTTATATGCTTGCTTTGCATAAAGAATGCCTTACCCGCCGCTATCTTCTTTATCACCTCGATCTCCTGGAGGGCCTTCTGGGCTTCGGCCTTAGCGGTTTTGGCACTCTCAAGAGCCACGGCGAGCTCGGACTCTCGAGCCTTCGAGTCACGCTCCAAACTCTCGTGTTTCTCCACGAGAGCCTGGAGCTCTTGCCGCACCTCCGCCACCCGCGCCTCCTGCTTCTCTCGCTCGGTGCGCTCCAAGGCCGCATTGTTTTCGGCCTTGGACACCGCTTCCTTCAGGGTCGCCACCTCGGTCGTGGCCCCTGCAATACCCACGTTATTCCTGTCATTTTTTGCAACCAAATCCTTTCTATAAGGTATTACTTACCTTCCTTGTCTTTGAACTGCTTCTTGGCACGGCCGAGCTCGTTCTCGGACCGCTCGAGGTTCTGTTTCAATACGTCGACCTCCGCAGTCAGTGCGGCAGAGACCAGCAGCGCAGCCTGCATTCGCATATTGACATATTTATGTTAGACTCCTGCGTATATCTTTTTTTTTAGATCCTCAGTCCGGCTTTTCTTTCCGAACACCACACTGAGCATCAGGGGCTACTATCTATGCGGTAACATTTTTATATGTTTTGAACACATACCTCAAAGCCTGTTAACAGGCTCATACAGGCTTCTGTCAGTCCGCTCTTGGCGAACCGAACCTTCTGAATCACCGCACTCATAACAGTGCGGTGTTCCTCATTGATGGAGGCGCCGTTAAGCACCTCCAGCAAATTGTCCGGCGCCTCTGGTTGGACGGAGGTCGCCGGTGTCGTAGGCTTGCCCTTCTTATGAAGGCGCCGCCTGCCGGACTCCGGAACCACTGAAGGTTCCGGAGCAGTGTCCGGCCTAGGGCCGGACTTAGACACCTCTGGGGTTTTACCCCCTTTGGGCCTGGAATCCGGAAGGTTGCCCTGCGGCGCCTCCAGGACCACCTCCTCCTGGTTTAGTCCCTTTTGGGACTCCACCTCGGCGTCGTTCGCAGGGAGCGGGGAGGAGGCCGTCGGAAGTGAGGCGCTATTCACATCCGACGAATCGCCGAGCTGAGCCTTGGGCGGACTGCATGATTGAATTCGGCGTCAGAAGATACCATATAATAGAAGAGCGCCATAAGTTGTTTGGGTGTCCGGATACTTATGATTTTGCCAGGGGCTTGACCCTGGATGGCCATTCCTCCCCGCCGTCTTCGGCATCGGAGGCGTAGTCCGGTAGAAGGGTCTTCCCCTTCTTGGACCCTCTGGCCTCCCCAGTTGGGGCGGCCTTCCTTTTCTTTCCTCCGCCCGCTGGAGGGGGAGAGGCTTCTTCTTCTTCCTCCTCCTCGCCTTCAGAGGCGGAGGGTGCTTCGGGGTTGTCAGGCGATGAATCCGACACCACCAGGCGTCGGGAACTCTTTCGAGTCCCCGTGGCCTTCTTCTTGGCCTTCTTCTCCGGCACCACGTGAGGTGCCGGAACTAGCAGCTTCGTTAAACGAGCGTCCGCTGGTCTTCGGGCAAAGGAGCCGGACAGTTGATCTGTCCGTCCTTCTTCTGCTAGTCCTGTTAAAGGGATGGGAGTTTAGATCCCGCATAGAATCAAATCTATGGAAAACAAATACCCCGTAATGGGAAAAATAAGCTTACCGCGCTAGCTTGGCGCTTGGCGCAGAATCCGCGATCCTCGGTGATGGGAGGGGAGACATCGGAGCTCTTGAATAGCACCTTCCAGGCGTCCTTGTGCTTTGTGTCGAAGAGCCGGGACAGAGTCTGGTGCTGGGCAGGGTCGAACTCCCACAAGTTGAAAGCCCGTCGTTGACATGGGAGGATCCGGCGGAAGAGCATGACCTGGACTATGGTGACAAGTTTAACCTTCCTGTCGATCAGGTCTTTGACGCAGGTTTGAAGTCCAGTCACCTCTGCCGAATTACCCCACAACAGGCTCGTCTCTTTCCAAGATGTGAGCGTGTGGGGATGCCAAATCGGAATTCGGGGGCCGCCGCCCATTCAGGGTCACGCGGCTCGGTGATATAGAACCGCCCTGATTGCCACCCTTTGATGGTCTCTACGAAGGCGCCCTCGAGCCATGTTACATTGGCTATCTTGCCCACCATGGCGCCTCCGCACTCCGCTTGGCGGCCACCCACGACCTTCGGCTTGACACTGAAGATCTTCAGCCATAGGCCAAAGTGAGGCTGGATGCGGAGGAAGGCCTCACACACGACGATAAACGTCGAGATGTTGAGGACGAAGTTCGGGGCCAGATCGTGTAAGTCCAGGCCGTAGTAGAACATGAGCCCCCGGACGAACGGGTGAATAGGAAAGCCCAGTCCGCGGTGGAAACGGGGGAGAAATACGACCCTCTCATGGGGCCCAGGGGTAGGGATCAGTTGCCCCTCATCTGGAAGCCGGTGCGCGATGTCGTCAGACAAGTATCCGACCTTCCTTAACTTTTTGATTTGCCCCTCCGTGACGGAGGAGGCCATCCATCTACCTCCCGCTCCGGACATGATTGGAGAAGGTTAAGGTGGGAAGTGCGGACTTGGGCGCTGGAGCTCGAGTGCGCGGAAATGGATAAGCAAAGGAGGAAGAAGGCCTAAATGGAAAGGGTGGATCCTTATCCCCTTATATGGGCGGCCGAAGCTATAAGCCCCCACCAGCCTAATAAAACTCGCTTACCTCCCAAGCGCCGCGGTTAATGGCATGGTTGGGTTACCCACGCCCGTATTGATGAGAATCTCGGGATGAGGGGACACGATCTCTGCTTTGACAAGACGTGCCAAGGAAACCGCCTCGCTAAACACGCTGAGGTTGGACATAAAAACGATTCGAATAAAGGCTTAGCCGTGGCGTGATGTCATGCTGCGGAATACGTCAGCAGATTAGATTTGTGCAGATATTATTCTCTCTACGGTGGTATGTGGAACTTATTTTGCAGAGCCGGACACTATCCTTGTGTTCAACATCTTCTATGAAGTATTCGGAGGAGGAACCCGCCTTACAATGCCGAAGACAATTTGCGGGCCGGACTCGTCGTCATTGAAGCCTGGTTCAGGGGCTACTGAGGGAGTCCTGGATTAGGGGGTGTCCGGATGGCTGGACTATGACCTTTGGCCGGACTCCCGGACTATGAAGATACAAGATTGAAGACTTCGTCTCGTGTCCGGATAGGACTTTCCTTGGCGTGGAAGGCAAGCTTGGCGATATGATATGAAGATCTCCTCCCATTGTAACCGACTCTGTGTAACCCCATCCCTCTCCGATGTCTATATAAACCGGAGAGTTTTAGTCCGTAGGACGAACAACAATCATACCATAGGCTAGCTTCTAGGGTTTAGCCTCTCTGATCTCGTGGTAGATCAACTCTTGTACTACCCATATCATCAATATTAATCAAGTAGGAGTAGGGTTTTACCTCCATCGAGAGGGCCCGAACCTGGGTAAAAACACCGTGTCCCTTGTCTCCTGTTACCATCCACCTAGACGCACAGTTCGGGACCCCCTACCCGAGATCCGCCGGTTTTGACACCGACACCTCCCCTTTACCTTCATATGCAATTGTTTTACATTCCGCTGCCACACTCTTAGAATTGCATGTGTAGGTTGATTGCTTAACTTGTGCTAATTTGCTAAAATCTGCCAAGAACTAAAATTGGGAAAGGCTAGATTTTTATTTGGTCAAGTAGTCTAATCACCCCCCTCTAGACATACTTTCGATCATACAACGCATCATGGGAGATCCTGACTGGCAACGTCCCGGCCGAGCACATGCCCGCAGCAGCAAGCTAGGTCAAGTCAAAGAAAAAAGCAATCTGATCGGCGGCGTTCTAGCCGAGGACACCGCAGAGCTAGCTAGTACGTATAATTGATGCTTAGCAGCACACATGGACAAATTCTGAGCGCTGGCAGAAGGGAAATCCTATCCTTCTCTCTTTTCTTTATTATTTAATTAAGGCAACCTTTCTTTTTTCTAATCATATGTCTATCTTTAACCTTCCACGTGCTAGCACTAGTACTAGTACTACTACTAGTTCGGCCCATCTTCATGCAATAGATGCAAATCTATGATACCTACGTGTGTCTCTTCGGATTGCTACAACAAATAAACTAGGTGCTATTAATCCTTATAATTTTCGCTAGCTGGGGTTTATTTTTCCTAAGTAATTATCACTCTGATTTGTGCTATCCTCTTTACACAGGTCTGTCGAATGGTGGCCGCATTAACATGGGTTGC
This sequence comes from Triticum aestivum, assembly GCF_018294505.1. Lineage (NCBI taxonomy): Eukaryota > Viridiplantae > Streptophyta > Magnoliopsida > Poales > Poaceae > Triticum > Triticum aestivum. Next base: position 232,599,851 of record NC_057813.1, read on the forward strand.
GTGATGGTTCGGTTAGTTTTCGTCCGCAGTTTGATGAACGCCGCATCTAGAACTTGGACCGCCCTGCGAATTCAGGCTTTGTCATGCCTTCACCGCATCATGCCGATGCCCTACATCGATATTGACTTCGGCGCCAGGCCACATTTCTTTAAATAAATTATTTTGCGTAAAGCAATTATGCAAGGATTTTTTAATATACATTTATATTATTATTTCTTGCTTGCACTATTTTATGTCTGTAGGTAATCAACTTCGACTGCGTCACACGGTCAACTCTGTGGGTTGATGTCATCGTCCTGCCTGCATCGATCAAGTTGTGGCGTCGCCTCAGCGCGCATCCCTTTGTCAGCATCTCCGCGGCAACTTTGTCGGGACGACCTTAGCGTTCAGGGCATATTTATTTAATTATTTACTCTACTTAAATTCATTAAGTAGAGTATTTTTTATATAAGAATATATTATTATCTCCGGCTTGCACTATTTTATCTGTCCATGCAATTGACTTAGACCGGGCCGCACTGTCACCTCGGCGTGCCGACGTTCGCAACCTAATTGTGTCGTCTCCTTGGCGCACTGTCTTGTGTTGGAAACCCCGCATCGCCGCTTCATCAACCTACTCGGCTGGAGACTCCGGCGTCATCCGCCGACCTGCTCCATCACCTCGGCTAGATTAGGGGCTTCACCTCTTCGGAGTGCCGAGCTCTTCGCTTGGCCACCTCGGGCTTGGGGGCTGGGACCTTGGTCAAGTCGAGGACTACACATCATGTTGAATCTGTGAAATTTCACTGGTCGTCCTCGTCCCGCCACAAGCACGGATCGCGTTATCAACACCGAGCACATTAACCAGCTAAGTTGCTTTCATGCTCACACTTCTAAATTTTTATTCAGTTCAACCAAGTATTAAATTTAACACCTCTTTTATCCAAGTTAATTAGGGGCTCTTAAAATTTATATGAGCCATTTTATAATAAAAGTTTTCTTCTTAGTCATTGCAAAGTCTTTTTCTACCACTCCTTTCTCAACTCGAGTGTGTGGGAAATAGCTGGATAGCCTGGTTTTCTCTTTAATTCCGCTCGAGTTCAGTGCACTAAATTGGGATAGGAGGTTGAAGCCGAAGGCTGACCCGCTTGAAGCCTTGAGATCGGACATGTCATGTTAAAGCACGACAGAAGCACAAACTAATTTTAAGACCTATTTTCGGATTAGCACCAAATGACCTGATTTAGTTCGGCTGCCAAATTTTTACTTAAGCTTTTGCCTTTTCGAGCTTCCAGCATTTTCAAGCTATCTGTATGTTTTTCTTTCAGGAAGCGGGATATCCTCATGACCGAGGTGCCATGCATAATAATTCAGCTCGGGAGATCTTTTCGACCCACCCACAACTCGGCATCTTTCCCGCCGAACTACACCCCGGCATTGACAAAACACATGCCACATAGGGACTAGTTCCCGAGCAGTGCAACGCTAGACGCCTTTAAAACATGGGCAATATTAACGGGGGGCTGAGACTACAGCAGAACCCACCAAGACCAAGGTACCCCATAGAGTCCTCGGCAAAACTTTCTCTGATATTGCTTTGTATGCATCAGTTTCAAATTGTGTCTTCGGTTAGTTGGGTTGCCCGGCTCCTGTGGTTGCCTCCTATGTTCCGATTTGTTCGGCTAGGTGTGCAACGGGAGAACCACTATGATTGTGCTTCCAGCTCGAATGGTTAAGCACCTCAGTGGAGAAAGCCGAAAACTGACTGTCACAATGGGCGTGAACTGGTCAGTGATCCGATGACCGTGTCAAACTATAGATTGATAGAGGTTACCCTGTGTTAAACGATGTGCCTTTCATAAAATTGGCCGAAGTGTTACTGGCTTGTCCTCGGCTGACGCCGAACACTAACTGGGGGCTAGTAACTGTTCTCCCAACTTTAAGCTCCTATGACTAAGTGAAAGTTATAAAGCCCGCATATCTGATTGCCTTGTTCCTGCTAACACAAGCACCTCCGGGCATTGAGACATCGGCTAAGGGTTGTTTCGTTATTGCAGAAACACCCTGCATGGCATCTACAAAGGGGTGGAAGCCAACGATGGGCCACTTTCAAATGATAAACGGTTGCAACAGAGTCAAAATAAACATATACCATCAGTGTTTGTATTCATTATACAAGCGTTGTCTTCCGTAATTATTGTTATAAAGCCATAAACATGCATCAATTTGACTTAAGATTTTGGCCAAGCTGGGTTGCCTGGCTCCTGTGCTTACCCCTACGTTCCCGATTGTTCAGCTAGGCGGTAAAGGGAGAACCTATGTGATTATTACTACCGGGTCATCCGAGTTAGTACCTCGGACTGGGTGAAGCCGAAAGCTAGCCATTTTAAAGGATATAATTGGTCGGCACGACAGAAGTGAAAATTTTGGTTCATTAGACCATAGAGTTCGGGAACTTTCCCCGAACTAAATCCTCAATATTTTTCTCCCACATTGACTGGAGGTTAGGTTTCATGATCATGGTCAGCATAACAACCCAAAGAAAGGAACCGATAGCAGGACTATTTTCTTTGGAAGATGTTTCTTACGTTAAAAAGTAATATAATATATCTCTCCGCGTACCTTTGTTTATAAAACCATATGGCCGGATTGCCTTGTTTGTCGTAAATCTTTGCCCTTATAAAGGCTTTATAAAGTAGGACAAACATTCCTCGGCTACTGGTCCAGGAGGTTGAAGTCGATGGTTGGTCAACAAAGTTTTTTCCAATGCGGATCCAAGCATTAATGATGGGCGGTGAGCTGCGGCGAAGGCAGCGCTCGGTCGTGAGAGAGAGAAATATTAGGGGAGGGGAGGAATGAGAGAGAGTGAGAGAGGCGTCGTGGCGACGTCTAGGCGTCCAAGGTGTTGAGGGGGAGGGTAGGAAGGCAGGTGGCACGGTCGGACGCGTGGTCGCGCGCGCTGGGCGCATGCTCGGCGTCCTCCTGGCACGGTGGAGACGACGACTAGCAGTGCCAGTCGGCTGGGCCGGCCTGTTGGGCTGCTGGGCTGCATAGTGCCAGGGCGCCAGGTGAGCTCCTTTTCTATTTTGTTTTCTATTTTTATTTTTCTGACATTTGTTTCTGATTTAGTAAAAATACTAAATCAATTTATTTTCTTCTGTAAATTTTTGTAGGGACTATATGGATTGCTCCAAAGCCCCTCACCCAAATTCAGAATTTTTGGACATATATAAAATATATATATCTAATGCAAATAGTTATTGCATTAACTCCAAATGCCCAAAATAAATATTTATGAGCTCCTAAAAATATTGGTTTGAATTTTACCTCTGACCAATATTTTCAGAGAGAAACATGAACATTTTCTTGGACCTTTTTGGAGCAATTTTTATCTTGGTCATTTCCAGAAATGATTTCTGAGGGTTTCACAAATCCCCAATTCAATTTTAAATGGAATTTAAACAAGATGCACACATGACTAGCTAGTATAGATCATACCAGAACTAGGGATGTGACAGCATGTCTGCGCCATTTATCCTTAGTAACAAATCCTTTGATAGAAATATTTGATGGTTGGCCGCAAAGAAGGGAAACGTTAGCCTTGAAAGGATCCTTGATGCAACCATACAACAAATAGGGCTCTTAATGAACTTGTAGTGAATAGATGTATGAGGTCCAAATAGGGTCAAGCCGTACAATGAACTTTTTCCTGTAGTGTGCCTCCGGTGTTACCCAAGGTATTTTGAGTGCGTAGTTATGTACGTGTGGTACGTAAGCCACAACCTTGTGGGGCGATTGGTGGAGGCCGAACTGCTAATCAAGGTCCGGATCCGTTGAGTTATCGCAGTGATGCGCGGACCGGACTCATTTATAAATGTTGTTGGCTTTAATGTCCGACGAATTATTCAGCTTGATAAGGCCGCCATACACCTCGGTTGTAAGGGTCGCGGTGTGCTCTTCAGTATGGAGGGAGCGCTCCATATTTCCATTAACTGTAATGACGCCGCGTAGTCCAGTCATCTTAAGCTTCAAATAAGCATAGTGCGGGACTGCATTAAAGCGGGTGAAGGCGGTTCGTCTAAGCAGTGCATGATAACCACTGCGGAAGGGGACAATGTCAAAGATCAGTTCTTCACTTTGGAAGTTGTCTAGGGAGCCGAATACTACCTCCAGTGTCAGTGAGCCCGTATAACGGGCCTCCACGCCGGGTATCACACCTTTAAAGGTAGTGTTACTAGGCTTGATTCTTGATGGGTCAATGCCCATCTTGTGGACGGTGTCTTGATAAATTAAGTTGAGATTGCTGCCACCGTCCATAAGGACTCTAGTAAGATGGTATCCATCGATAATTAGATCGAGTACCAGGGCAGCCGAACCCTCATGACAGATAGTGGTTGGGCGATCCCTGCGATCAAAAGTGATCAGACAAGCTGACCATGGATTGAATTTTGGGGCGACAGGCTCTACGGCGTAGACGTCCCTTAGTGTGTGCTTGCGCTCCCTTTTGGGAATATGAGTGACATAGATCATGTTCACTATTTTCATCTCGGGAAGAAACTGCTTTTGTCCCCCGGTGTTCGGCTGACGGGGCTCATCGTCGTCTTCACTTGGAGGTCCCTTTCCCTTGTGTTCGATATTTATCTTACCTGTCTGTTTGAAAACCCAATAGTTCCTGTTGGTGTGGTTAGCAGGTGATACGTCCATTTTGCATCATGCTTTTATATCAATATTTATTGCATTATGGGATGTTATTACACATTATGTCTCAATACTTATGGCTATTCTCTCTTATTTTAAAAGGTTTACCATGAAGAGGGGGAATGCCGGCAGCTGGAATTCTGGCTGGAAAAGGAGCAAATATTGGAAACCTATTCTACACAGCTCCAAAAATCCTGAAACTCCACGGAAGTAATTTTTGGAATTAATAATAATTATTGAGCGAAGAAAACACCAGAGGGGGCCCACATCCTGGCCAGGAGGGTGGAGGCGCGCCCACCCCCACTAGGCGCGCCCCTGTCTCCTAGGCCCCCTGGTGGCCCTCCGGTGCCCATCTTTTGCTATATGAAGGCTTTTACCCTGGAAAAAATCACAAGCAAGCTTACGGGATGAAACTCCGCCGCCACAAGGTGGAACCTTGGCGGAACCACTCTAGGGCTCCGGCGGAGCTGTTCTGCCGGGGAAACTTCCCTCCGGGAGGGGGAAATCATCACCATCATCATCACCAACGATCCTCTCATCGGGAAGGGGTCAATCTCCATCAACATCTTCACCAGCACCATCTCCTCTCAAAACCCTAGTTCATCTCTTGTATCCAATCTTGTATCAAAACCACAAATTCGTACCTGTGGGTTGCTAGTAGTGTTGATTACTCCTTGTAGTTGATGCTAATTGGTTTACTTGGTGGAAGATCATATGTTCAGATCCTTAATGCATATTAATACTCCTCTTATTATGAACATGAATATGCTTTGTGAGTAGTTACGTTTGTTCTTGAGGACATGGGTGAAGTCTTGCTATTAGTAGTCATGTGAATTTGGTATTCATTAGATATTTTGATGAGATGTATGTTGTCTCTCCTATAGTGGTGTTATGTGAACATCGACTACATGACACTTCACCATTATTTGGGCCTAGAGGAAGGCATTGGGAAGTAATAAGTAGATGATGGGTTGCTAGAGTGACAGAAGCTTAAACCCTAGTTTATGCGTTGCTTCGTAAGGGGCTGATTTGGATCCATATGTCTAATGTTGTGGTTAGGTTTACCTTAATACTTCTTTTGTAGTTGTGGATGCTTGCAATAGGGGTTAATCGTAAGTGGGATGCTTTTCCAAGTAAGGGCAGTACCCAAGCACCGGTTCACCCACATATCAAATTATCAAAGTACCGAACACGAATAATATGAGCGTGATGAAAACTAGCTTGATGATAATTCCCATGTGTCCTCGGGGGCGCTTTTCTCAGCATAAGAAATTGTCCAGGCTTGTCCTTTGCTACAAAAAGGATTGGGCCACCTTGCTGCACTTTATTTACTTTCATTGCTTGTTACCCGTTACAAATTATCTTATCACAAAACTATCTGTTACCTATAATTTCAGTGCTTGCAGAGAAAACCTTACTGAAAACCGCTTGTCATTTCCTTCTGCTCCTCGTTGGGTTCGACACTCTTACTTATCAAAAGTACTACGATAGATCCCCTATACTTGTGGGTCATCAAGACTCTTTTCTGGCGCTGTTGCCGGGGAGTGAAGTGCCTTTGGTGAGTGGAACTTGGTAAGGAAACATTTATATAGTGTGCCGAAATTTTCTGTCACTTGTTACTATGGAAACTAATCCTTTGAGGGGCTTGTTCGGGGTATCTTCACCCCGACCAGTAAAGAAAAGAGTTGCTCCTCAACCTACTGAACCTACTGAAAATATTTACTTTGAGATTCCTTCGGGTATGATAGAGAAACTGCTAGCTAATCCCTTTGTAGGAGATGGAACATTGCATCCCGATTTACACCTTATCTTTGTGGATGAAGTTTGTGGATTATTTAAGCTTGCAGGTATTCCCGATGATGTTTTCAAAAGGAAGGTCTTCCCTTTATCTTTGAAGGGAGATGCATTGACATGGTATAGGCTATGTGATGATATGGGATCTTGGAATTATAAATGATTGAAGTTGGAATTTCACCAGAAGTTCTATCCTATGCATCTTGTTCATCATGATCGTAATTACATATATAACTCTGGCCTCGTGAAGGAGAAAGCATCGCTCAAGCTTGGGGGAGGCTTAAGTCAATGTTATATTCATGCCTCAATCATGAGCTCTCAAGAGATATGATTATTCAAAACTTTTATGCTCGGCTTTCTCTCAATAATCGCAGCATGCTTGATACTTCCTGTGCTGGTTCTTATATGCTGAAGACTACTGAATTCAAGTGGGACTTATTGGAAAGAATTAAACGCAACTCTGAAGATTGGGGTTCCGACGATGGTAAGGAGTCAGGTATAACACCTAAGTTGGTTGTGTTAAATCTTTTATGGATATCGATGCTTTTCGTGGATTTAGCGCTAAATATGGACTTGACTCTGAGATAGTAGCTGCTTTTTGTGAATCTTTTGCTACTCACGTTGATCTCCCTAAGGAGAAGTGGTTTAAATATAATCCTCCCATTGAAGTAAAAGTAGTTGCACCTATTACAGTTGAAGAAAATACTATCACTTATGATGATCCTATTGTTCCTACTACTTATGTTGAGAAACCTCCTTTTCCTTTTAGGATAAAGGATCATGCTAAAACTTCGACTGTTGTTTGTAAGAGTAATACTAGAACTTATACACCCCTTGAGCAAATCAAAGTTGAACCTAGTATTGCTATGGTTAAAGATCTCTTGGATGATAATTTAGATGGGCATGTTAAATACTTTTGTGAACAGGCTACTGATATTGGTAGACCAGATGCTAAGATACATAGACCTGTTGTAGGCATGCCTGTTATTTCTGTTAAAATAGGAGATCAATCATGGCTTATGTGATGTGGGTGCTAGTGCTAGTGCAATACCTCATTCCTTATATGAAGAAATTATGCATGATATCGCACCCGCTGATTTTTTTTTGAAACTGCACGACAGTGGGAGAGGCTCCCACTGACTTTGTATTACTCACAAGGGACCAATTACAACATAGTTACAAGTGGCGTGTGAGCCTCCCCGGGCATTAGTTTTGGAGAAATATCTAGGCAACAGCTACAAGCTTTGTATGTAGTTTTCCAGGGAGGGATGCAGGGCCTCCTTACAGTTGTGAACTAACAAAGCCAAGAGCTCTTTGAACCTAGCTAGCCACGAGCGAAAAGAATGTGGAATCCCCCTGAAATAAAGATTATTTAGTTCTTTCCATAAACTCCAAGTCGCCAGCAGGAAAATGTCAATGAACAACGGCCGGCGCCAACCCTCCTTTCCAGCATGTATGAGGGTTAATCTATTGCCAGAGATTGGCCATAACATGCCAACTTTGTCCCAACAACGTCGGCTAAACGGGCAGTTGAAGAAGAGATGCTCGACAGTTTCCTCTGGAGGGTTATGACAGAGCATGCACGTGTAGATGTTCCCAGCCACGGCAAAATGGCGGCGCTTCAGCATATTTCTAGTGTTCAGGCGATCAACCATCAAAAGCCAACCGAACATTTTGAACTTGATTGGACTCTTGGCCTTCCATAACCACCCAAAAGCCTAGTCAGCTACCGTGTGTCTGAAGCAGTGATGATAGAATCTCTTGGAGGAGAAAGACCCGCCAAGGTTACAAACCCAGGAGTCATTGCAATCCACGTCAAGCACGACATGCATGGACCCGTGCTGAATAGATCTGATCTCCTGTCTCGCTTGTGTGGAGGGAGGTAGATGAAAGATCAAGCTGGGATCCGAGGCAGTCAAAATATTAACCACGGGCTCATCATCGTTTAGGCAGAAAGAGAAGGCCCTGGGGTAAAGCTCCATAAGAGGGGTGTCACGATCATCGAACCATGCATCTTTCTAGAACAGGGAGGATGAGCCATTACCCAGCACAACCTTGGTGATCCCGCGAAACACATCACTAAGTTGCATAACATCACGCCACCAGAAAGAGCCCAACTATTCCACTGCATGTGGGACCCTGTCAGTGTAATACGTGTCCCAGATCAGGGTCACCCATGGAACATCATGGTGGTTATAAAATTTGAACAGATGTTTTAGTAGGAGGGCAACGTTCTGGGTCTTGATATCAATGACACTGAGACCCCCTTTGTTTTTGGGTCTATAGACCAGCTCCCAAGTAGCGAGGGAATTATTTTTGACGCCATCATCAGAATTTTTCGCCCAAAGATAGTACCTGCGCAGCTTATCGAGGTGCTCAATAACTTTTGGGTGTAGTTTGATCGTACACATGGCGTAAATCAGCATGGACGTAACAGCAGAGTTGACCAGGGTTAGCTTGGCCCCCGAGGACATCAGCGCAAGGGCTGTTGACATTTTCCTTTCCACCCCTTGCACCAACGGCATGAGATCAAGCAGCGTCGGCCTTGTCGTGCCCATAGGGAGGCCAAGGTAAGTGAAAGGCATAGATCCAACAGAGCAGCCGAAATTTTGAGCCAAGTCCACCGCGTGCTGCTGATCAAGGTTAATGTGTATAAGAGTGGACTTATGAAAGTTGATTTTCAGACCAACAGAAGTAGCATAATCCTCCAAGATTGATTTCATATGGGTGGCTTGGACAGGACACGCAGGCATCACCAGAATGGTGTCATCTACGTACTGCACCACCGGGTAATCACCATCACGACTGCAAGGAATAGGTAGGTCGATCAGTCCATGGGAAAAGGCGTCGTTGACTGTAGCCTGGAGAAGATCTGCAGTGAGAACAAAAATCAGAGGAGAGAGGGGGTCACCCTGGCGCACCCTGCATTTGCATTGGAATTTCCTGCCCGGAACCCCATTGAGCAAAATTGAAGACACACCAGAGCCGAAGATAGATCTCATCCACCCCAGCCACTTGTCATCAAAACCCATATGTTCCATGATCTCCATCATCGGGGCATGTTCGATGGTATCAAAGGCCTTGGCAAAGTCCAATTTTAGCAAAATAATCTCACGCGACGATCTCTGACACTGATGAATATATTCAAACGACCAAGCAAGGCAGTCTTGGATGGTCCTCCCCTTAATGAAGCCATAATGGTTTCTATGGATGATCGACAGAATGACTTTCTGCGGACGGTTAGCCAGAATCTTAGTGATGATTTTCAGACAACAGTTCAGCAAGGTTATTGGTCTGTAGTCATTGGCAGTTTGAGGAGAAGCAGATTTTGGAATCAAGGTTATAAACCCCTCACTGATGTTGTCAAGACCCAGGTTGCCATCATAGAATTCCTGGCACATTTTATAAAAATCCTCCTTAATGATCGAATAGCAAGTCTTGAGAAAACAACCATTAAAACCGTCAGGGCCCGGGGCACGGTCAGTTGGCATTTCCTTGACAACAGTGTCAATCTCGTCCTTAGAGAAAGGCTGAGACAACACTTCCAGTCCAGTGACACGTCTGATAATTTGGGGGAGATTGAAACGCATGGTAGTAGGTTTGGAGGATCCCCGACGCTCCTTGTAAGTTTTATACAAGATTCCTTCCTTACCGACGTGATCAGAAACCACCACGCCACCATCCCGCAGGTTAGCGATCGAGTTATGCCAAAACCTCTCAGTAGCCAGAGATTGAAAGAGTTTGGTATTTTCATCAGCGAACTTGAAATATCTTACCGTGCACCTTTTCCTCCAATATTCGTTCTGATACTTCAACAACCTGTTAAGATGTAATTTTAGTATGCATCTGAAATTATTTTTCTGGATGACAAGAGCTCTATTGTCTTCGATACTGTCCAGATGCACGAGAGCATCATTACTGTTCTGTATCAAGAGCTTGAGTTTTGAGATACCGTGGCTCCATCTCTTAAGCTCATAATGAAGGTTTTTCAATTTTTCTTTGCAGATAAGAGCAGCTGCGTTTGGAGCGTGGCAGGGTTTGGACCAAGAACGAGCGACCACTTCAGAGAACCCTCATGTTGTATCCAGTAGTTTTCAAACCGAAAGAGCTTGGACTTTGGGATTTTCGATTCGATGGTTACTACGCATGGGATGTGATCAGAGACTGGTTTACCAAGTGGCAGAACCACTGTGTTAGGGAAAACAGTGGTCCAATTTGACGAAGAGAAGAACCAGTCGAGCTGCTCGAGCAATGGATCATCTTGCATGTTACTCCAAGTGAACGGTCGTCCCTTAACAGGTAACTCCATAAGAGACTGTGCACGGATAAATTCATTAAACAAGAGCATATCAGCAACATCACCACCAGGTTTATTTCTATTATCCGGTGAGCGGCTGAAGTTAAAGTCCCCCAGAATCAACCAATTCTCATTACTAGGTATGTTGAGATCAAATAACCATGAAGTGAAATCCACCCGGTGCTGACCAGAACAAGGACCATAAACATTAACTAAATTCCAGGTCTCATTCGATTAGGTGGAAACGAAAGAGACACCCACGGCAAATGACTCGATCAACCATGGTGACCCCACAAAGAGGGAGCTATTCCAAACAGTTAGAATACCACCCGAAGCACCCACAATGGGGCAAACGCAAACTTATCAAATCTCTTAGGACAGAAAGTTTTAATAAAAGCATGATCAAAAGATTCGCGCTTAGTTTCTTGAATGCATAACACCGAACAACCACTAGAATCTATGGCATTACAAAGAGCCAAAAGTTTACTGTCAGAGTTAATTCCTCTGACATTCCAAGACAACACATTCCAGGATTTATTCATGGCCACAGGGGGAACTCAATCTTCAGGAGGCGCCAACTGCTGCCCATCGAGCAGTTTCTCCACCGAAATATCATCAGGAGCAATTCCACAATGGCTACCCACTAGTTGGATTTCTTCAATTGAAGTAGGAGGTGGGCACGTGGAAGAAACGAGCTGAGCTGGCGCAGCAGCATTAGAGACTGCCAAAACAGAGGGCAATGCGCGAGCTCTCACCATTGACTTGGTTTGCTTTACGTCAGTATCCTGGTTGATCTTGAAACCATCGTACTTGGTCGATCTGGTGCTCCTCCTGACAGCTGATGTGTCCAACGGCACATTCTTGCGCGAGTGGGTGGTCACAAAGAGAGAAGATGAGGCAAGTGCCTGAAGAGCAGTACCACTAGTGGGGATATCCATAGACAGATTATCAGAGTTAGCAAGCAATTCCGCAGTGATGGCCTTAAGCCCTGGCGATCGATCTGCCATGACCCACTCCACATCAGGCATGTCCACCTTGTCCGTAGCTATCTCCTGCATCTGAGTGTTGTTGGGGAACGTAGCAGAAATTCAAAATTTTCCTACGTAACACCAAGATCTATCTATGGAGAGACCAGCAACGAGTAGTAAGGGGATTGCATCTACATACCCTTGTAGATCGCTAAGCGGAAGCGTTCAAGTGAACGGGGTTGATGGAGTCGTACTCGTCGTGATTCAGATCACCGATGATCCTAGTGCCGAACGGATGGCACCTCCGCGTTCAACACACGTACAGCTCGACGATGTCTCCCACGCCTTGATCCAGCAAGGAGAGAGGGAGAGGTTGAGGAAGACTCCATCCAGCAGCAGCACAACGGCGTGGTGGTGATGGAGGAGCGTGGCAATCCTGCAGGGCTTCGCCGAGCACCTACGGGAGAGGAGATGTGTCACGGGAGGGAGAGGGAGGCAACCAAAGGCCTTAGGTATGATTGCTCCTCCTTTTCCCCACTATATATAGGGGCAGGGGAGAGGGGGGAGGCGCAGCCTTGCCCCCTCCTCCAAGGAAGGGGTGCGGCTAAGGATGGGGAGGAGTCCATCCTCCCCAAGGCACCTCGGAGGTGCCTTCCCCCTTTAGGACTCTTCCCTTTTTCCTTTATCTTGGCGCATGGGCCTCTAGGGGCTGGTGCCCTTGGCCCATGTAGGCCAAGGCGCACCCCCTACAGCCCATGTGGCCCCCCGGGGCAGGTGGCCCCACCCGGTGGGCCCCCGGGACCCTTCTGGTGGTCCCGGTACAATACCGATGACCCCGAAACTTGTCCCGATGGCCGAAACAGGACTTCCTATATATAAATCTTTACCTCCGGACCATTCCGGAACTCCTCGTGACGTCCGGGATCTCATCCGGGACTCCGAACAACATTCGGTAACCACATACAAGCTTCCTTTATAACCCTAGCGTCATCGAACCTTAAGTGTGTAGACCCTACGGGTTCGGGAGACATGCAGACATGACCGAGATGTTTTCCGGTCAATAACCAACAGCGGGATCTGGATACCCATGTTGGCTCCCACATGTTCCACGATGATCTCATCGGATGAACCACGATGTCAAGGACTCAATCGATCCCGTATACAATTCCCTTTGTCTAGCGGTATGGTACTTGCCCGAGATTCGATCGTCGGTATACCGATACCTTGTTCAATCTCGTTACCGGCAAGTCTCTTTACTCGTTCCGTAACACATCATCCCGTGATCAACCCCTTGGTCACATTGTGCACATTATGATGATGTCCTACCGAGTGGGACCAGAGATACCTCTCCGTTTACACGGAGTGACAAAATCCCAATCTCGATTCGTGCCAACCCAACAGACACTTTCAGAGATACCCGTAGTGTACCTTTATAGCCACCCAGTTACGTTGTGACGTTTGGCACACCCAAAGCACTCCTACGGTATCCGGGAGTTGCACAATCTCATGGTCTAAGGAAATGATACTTGACATTAGAAAAGCTTTAGCATACGAACTACATGATCTTGTGCTAGGCTTAGGATTGGGTCTTGTCCATCACATCATTCTCCTAATGATGTGATCCCGTTATCAACGACATCCAATGTCCGTGGTCAGGAAACCGTAACCATCTATTGATCAACGAGCTAGTCAACTAGAGGCTTACTAGGGACATGGTGTTGTCTATGTATCCACACATGTATCTGAGTTTCCTATCAATACAATTCTAGCATGGATAATAAACGATTATCATGAACAAGGAAATACAATAATAATCAATTTATTATTGCCTCTAGGGCATATTTCCAACAGTCTCCCACTTGCACTAGAGTCAATAATCTAGTTCACATCGATATGTGATTAACACTCAAGGTCACATCCCCATGTGACTAACACCCAAAGAGTTTACTAGAGTCAATAATCTAGTTCACATTTACCATGTGATTAACACTCGATGAGTTCTGGGTTTGATCATGTTATGCTTGTGAGAGAGGTTATAGTCAATGGGTCTGAACCTTTCAGATCCGTGTGTGCTTTACAAATCTCTATGTCATCTCCTAGATGCAGCTACCACGTTCTATTTGGAGCTATTACAAATAACTGTTCTACTTGGAGCTATTCTAAATTGTTGCTCCATTATACGTATCCAGTATCTCTACTCAGAGCTATCCGGATAGGTGTTAAGCTTGCATCGACGTAACCTTTTACGACGAACTCTTTTACCACCTCCATAATTGAGAAAATTCCTTAGTCCACTAGTTACTAAGGATAACTTTGACCGCTGTCCTATGATCCATTCTTGGATCACTCTTGTACCCCTTGACTGACTCATGGTAAAGCACACTTCAGGTGCGGTACACAGCATAGCATACTGTAGAGAGCCTATGACAGAAGCATAGGGGACAACATTCGTCCTTTCTCTTTCTTCTGCCGTGGTCGAGCTTTAAGTCTTAACTTCATACCTTACAACTCAGGCAAGAACTCCTTATTTGACTGATCCATCTTGAACACCTTCAAGATCACGTCTAGGCATGTGCTTATTTGAAAGTACTATTAAGCGTTTTGATCTATCCTTATAGATCTTAATGCTCAATGTTCAAGTAGCTTAATCCAGGTTTTCCATTGAAAACACTTTCCAAATAACCCTATATGCTTTCCAGAAATTCTACGTCATTTCTGATCATTAATATGTCAACAACATATACTCATCAGAAATTCTATAGTGCTCCCACTCACTTCTTTGGAAATACAAGTTTCTCATAAACTTTGTATACACCCAAAATCTTTGATCATCATCAAAGCATACATTCCAACTCCGAGATGCTCACTCCAGTCCTCAGAAGGATTGCTGGAGCTTTGCATACTTATTAGCATATTTCAGGATAGACAAAACCTTCCGGTTGTATCACATACAACCTTTCCTCAAGAATCGTCAAGGAAACAATGTTTTTTTTTGACATCCTATCTGCAAGATTTCATAAATAATGCAGTAATTGCTAATATAATTCCAACAGACTCTTAGCATCGCTATGAGTGAGAAAGTCTCATCGTAGTCAACTCCTTGAACTTGTCGAAAAACATCTTAACGACAAGTCGAGCTTTCTCAATGGTGACACTTACCATCATTGTCTGTCTTCCTTTCAAAATCCATCTGCACTCAACAGCCTTACGACCATCAAGTAGTTCTTCCAAAGTCTACACTTTGTTTTCATACATGGATCCTCTCTCGGGTTTTATGGCCTTGAGCCATTTATCGGAATCCGGGCCCACCATCGCTTCTCCATAGCTCGTAGGTTCATTGTTGTCTAGCAACATGACCTTCAAGACAGGATTACTGTACCACTCTGAAGTAGTACGTATCCTTGTCACCCTACGAGGTTCGGTAGTGACTTGATCCGAAACTTCATGATCACTATCATAAGCTTCCACTTCAATTGGTGTAGGTGCCACAGGAACAACTTCCTGTGCCCTGCTACACACTCGTTGAAGTGACGGTTCAATAACCTCATCAAGTCTCCACCATCCTCCCACTCAATTCTTTCGAGAGAAACCTTTCCTCGAAAAAGGACCCGATTCAAGAAACAATCCCTATTGCTTTCGGATCTGAATTAGGAGGTATACCCAATTGTTTTTGGGTGTCCTATGAAGATGCATTTATCCGCTTTGGGTTCGAGCTTATCAGCCTGAAACCTTTCCACATAAGCATCACAGCCCCAAACTTCTAAGAAATGACAGCTTAGGTTTCTCTAAACCATAATTCATACGGTGTCATCTCAATGGAATTACGTGGTGCCCTAATTAAAGTGAATGTGGTTGTCTCTAATGCCTAACCCATGATCGATAGTGGTAATTTGATAAGAGACATCAAGGTACGCACCATATCCAATAGGGTGCAACTATGATGTTCGGACACACCATCCCACTATGGTGTTCCAGGCTGTATTAGTTTTGAAACAATTTCCACAATGTCTTAATTCTGTGCCAAACTCGTGACTCAGATATTCATCTCTATGATCATATCATAGACATTTTATCCTCTTGTCACAATGATCTTCTACTTCACACTGAAATTACTTGAACCTTTCAATAATTCAGACTCGTGATTCATCAAGTAAATATACTCAACATCTACTCGAATCATCTGTGAAGTAAGAACATAACGATATTCACTGCATGCCTCAGCACTCATTGGACTGCACACATCAAAATGTGTTACTTCCAACAAGTTGCTATCTTGTTCCATCTTACTGAAAACGAGGCTTTTCAGTCATCTTGCCCATGTGGTATGATTTGCATATCTCAAGTGATTCATAATCAAGTGAGTCCAAACGATCCATCTGCATGGAGTTTCTTCATGCGTATACACCAATAGACATGGTTCGCATGTCTCAAACTTTTCTAAAACGAGTGAGTCCAAAGATCCATCAACATGGAGCTTCTTCATGCGTTTTATACCATTATGACTTACATGGCAGTGCCACAAGTAAGTGGTACTATCATTACTATCTTATATCTTTTGGCATGAAAATGTGTATCCCTACGATCAAAATTCAATAAACCATTCCTTTAGGTGCAAGAGCACTTATTCAGGTTTAATACTAATCTTGATGGTAGAGGGAGCGTGCGATGTTAGATCACATCAAACTTGGAAACACTTCCAACACGTATCGTCAGCTCACCTTTAGCTAGTCTCCATTTTATTCCGTAGCTTTTATTTCGAGTTACTAACACTTAGCAACCGAACCGGTATCTAATACCCTGGTGCTACTAGGAGTACTAGCAAAGTACACATTAACACAATGTATATCCAATATACTTCTATCGACCTTGCCAGCCTTCTTATCTACCAAGTATCTAGGGTAATTCTGCTCTAGTGGTTGTTCCCCTTATTACAGAAGCACTTAGTCTCGGGTTTGGGTTCAACCTTGGGTTTCTTCACTAGAACAGCAGCTGATTTGCCGTTTCATGAAGTATCCCTTCTTACCCTTGCCCTTCTTGAAACTAGTGGTTTCACCAACCATCAACAATTGATGCTCCTTCTTGATTTCTACTTTCGCGGTGTCAAACATCGCGAGTACCTCAAGGATCACCATATCTATCCCTGATATATTATAGTTCATCACGAAGCTCTAGCAGCTTGGTGGCAATGTCTTTGGAGAAACATCACTATCTCATCTGGAAGATCAACTCCCACTCGATTCAAATGATTGTTGTACTCAGACAATCTGAGCACAAGCTCAACAATTGAGCTTTTCTCCTTAGTTTGCAGGTTAAGAAAGTCATCGGAGGTCTTATACCTCTTGACATGGGCACGAGCCTGAAATCCCAATTTCAGCCCTCAAAACATCTCATATGTTTCGCGATGTTTCAAAAACGTTTTTGGTGCCTCAACTCTAAACCGTTTAACTGAACTATCACGTAGTTATCAAAACGTGTATGTCAGACGTTCGCAACAACCACAGACAACGTTCGAGGTTCAGCACACTGAGCGGTGCATTAAGGACATAAGCCTTCTATGAAGCAATGAGGACAATCCTCAGTTTACGGACCTAGTCCGCATAATTGCTACTATCAACTTTCAACTAATTTTTCTCTAGGAACATATCTAAACAGTAGAACTATAGCGTGAGCTACGGCATAATTTGCAAAAACCTTTTGACTATGTTCAGGATAATTAAGTTCATCTTATGAACTCCCACTCAGATAGACATCCCTCTAGTCATCTAAGTGATTACATGATCCGAGTCAAACTAGGCCGTGTCCGATCATCACGTGAGACGGACTAGTCATCATCGGTGAACATCTTCATGTTGATCGTATCTTCTATACGACTCATGTTCGACCTTTCGGTCTCCGTGTTCCGAGGCCATGTCTGTACATGCTAGGCTCGTCAAGTTAACCCTAAGTGTTCTGCATGTGTTCCGAGGCCATGTCTGTACATGCTAGGCTCGTCAACACCCGTTGTATTTGAACGTCTAAATAAAACACCCGATCATCACGTGATGTTTTGAAACAGCGAACTGTCGCAACGGTGCACAGTTAGGGGAGAACACTTCTTGAAATTGTTGTAAGGGATCATCTTATTTACTACCGTCGTTCTAAGCAAATAAGATGTATAAACATGATAAACATCACATGCAATCAAATAGTGACATGATATGGCCATCATCACTTTGCTCCTTTTGATCTCCATCTTCGGGGCTCCATGATCATCATCGTCACCGGCATGACACCATGATCTCCATCATCATGATCTCCATCATCGTGTCTTCATGAAGTTGCCTCGCCAACTATTACTTCTACTACTATGGCTAACGGTTAGCAATAAAGTAAAGTAATTACATGACGTTTAAGTTGACACGCAGGTCACAAATAAATAAAGACAACTCCTATGGCTCCTGCCGGTTGTCATACTCATCGACATGCAAGTCGTGATTCCTATTACAAGAACATGATCAATCTCATACATCACATATATCATTCATCACATCCTTTTTGGCCATATCACATCACATAGCATACCCTGCAAAAACAAGTTAGACGTCCTCTAATTGTTGTTTGCATGTTTTACGTGGCTGCTATGGGTTTCTAGCAAGAACGTTTCTTACCTACGCATGAACCACAACGTGATATGCCAATTGCTATTTACCCTTCATAAGGACCCTTTTCATCGAATCCGATCCGACTAAAGTGGGAGAGACAGACACCCGCCAGCCACCTTATGCAACTAGTGCATGTTTGTCGGTGGAACCGGTCTCACGTAAGCGTACGTGTAAGGTTGGTCCGGGCCGCTTCATCCCACGATGCCGCCGAATCAAGATAAGACTAGTAACGGCAAGCATATTGAACAATATCGACGCCCACAACTACTTTGTGTTCTACTCGTGCAAAGAATCTACGCAATAGACCTAGCTCATGATGCCACTGTTGGGGAACGTAGCAGAAATTCAAAATTTTCCTACGTAACACCAAGATCTATCTATGGAGAGACCAGCAACGAGTAGTAAGGGGAGTGCATCTACATACCCTTGTAGATCGCTAAGCGGAAGCGTTCAAGTGAACGGGGTTGATGGAGTCGTACTCGTCGTGATTCAGATCACCGATGATCCTAGTGCCGAACGGACGGCACCTCCGCGTTCAACACACGTACAGCTCGACGATGTCTCCCACGCCTTGATCCAGCAAGGAGAGAGGGAGAGGTTGAGGAAGACTCCATCCAGCAGCAGCACAACGGCGTGGTGGTGATGGAGGAGCGTGGCAATCCTGCAGGGCTTCGCCGAGCACCTACGGGAGAGGAGATGTGTCACGGGAGGGAGAGGGAGGCAACCAAAGGCCTTAGGTATGATTGCTCCTCCTTTTCCCCACTATATATAGGGGCAGGGGAGAGGGGGGAGGCGCAGCCTTGCCCCCTCCTCCAAGGAAGGGGTGCGGCTAAGGATGGGGAGGAGTCCATCCTCCCCAAGGCACCTCGGAGGTGCCTTCCCCCTTTAGGACTCTTCCCTTTTTCCTTTATCTTGGCGCATGGGCCTCTAGGGGCTGGTGCCCTTGGCCCATGTAGGCCAAGGCGCACCCCCTACAGCCCATGTGGCCCCCCGGGGCAGGTGGCCCCACCCGGTGGGCCCCCGGGACCCTTCCGGTGGTCCCGGTACAATACCGATGACCCCGAAACTTGTCCCGATGGCCGAAACAGGACTTCCTATATATAAATCTTTACCTCTGGACCATTCCGGAACTCCTCGTGACGTCCGGGATCTCATCCGGGACTCCGAACAACATTCGGTAACCACATACAAGCTTCCTTTATAACCCTAGCGTCATCGAACCTTAAGTGTGTAGACCCTACGGGTTCGGGAGACATGCAGACATGACCGAGATGTTTTCCGGTCAATAACCAACAGCGGGATCTGGATACCCATGTTGGCTCCCACATGTTCCACGATGATCTCATCGGATGAACCACGATGTCAAGGACTCAATCGATCCCGTATACAATTCCCTTTGTCTAGCGGTATGGTACTTGCCCGAGATTCGATCGTCGGTATACCGATACCTTGTTCAATCTCGTTACCGGCAAGTCTCTTTACTCGTTCCGTAACACATCATCCCGTGATCAACCCCTTGGTCACATTGTGCACATTATGATGATGTCCTACCGAGTGGGCCCAGAGATACCTCTCCGTTTACACGGAGTGACAAAATCCCAATCTCGATTCGTGCCAACCCAACAGACACTTTCAGAGATACCCGTAGTGTACCTTTATAGCCACCCAGTTACGTTGTGACGTTTGGCACACCCAAAGCACTCCTACGGTATCCGGGAGTTGCACAATCTCATGGTCTAAGGAAATGATACTTGACATTAGAAAAGCTTTAGCATACGAACTACATGATCTTGTGCTAGGCTTAGGATTGGGTCTTGTCCATCACATCATTCTCCTAATGATGTGATCCCGTTATCAACGACATCCAATGTCCATGGTCAGGAAACCATAACCATCTATTGATCAACGAGCTAGTCAACTAGAGGCTTACTAGGGACATGGTGTTGTCTATGTATCCACACATGTATCTGAGTTTCCTATCAATACAATTCTAGCATGGATAATAAACGATTATCATGAACAAGGAAATACAATAATAATCAATTTATTATTGCCTCTAGGGCATATTTCCAACAAGTGTAAGGAATGATGCAAGCACCCAGCTGAAAGTTAGCACCAAAGTAAACAGAAGGGAAGTCCGGTTCAGGAGACAACATAGAGATCCACCCAGCACAGATAGAGTCGAAGGTACTCTGAAACACTCTGAAAGGGTTAAGGAAGCATCACTGGTTCGGACTGCAAATCAGGAAGAGCCCGAGTATAGATGCGCTTAAGCATTCCTCCGAACCAGCGAAGAAAATCTTGATCAAGAGCAATCAGCATATTGACAGAACCACCTCCAGCTCTGAAGAAAGCATTGCGTGCCAAGGGATTAACAAGAACAAAGCCATTTGCCAAAGCCTCCACCTGCTCAAATTCCTCAACCGAGACCCAAACATCAGACAACGTGTCCTGAATGTTGCGCTCAGGATCCACCCCGTCCATCATATTGAAAAAGGTTCTGAAGCTGAAACCTTGGTACGGCGGTGGAACGACAGGCCAGGCATGCCACCCATTCTCCTGGAGCAGCTCAGGTTCCTGGACTGGTGGATTCCAAGCAGCTTCATTCAGTGCATCATGTGCAGCCATCTCATCAATTCTGGCCTGCTGCATCAAAGTATAGTACAGAAGTTGATACGGATGCGGTGATGCATTGAGTAGGGGAGGGGCTTCTTCAGTGCCGACCAGCCTAGGGATGGTATTTCTTCCATTTAGAACATAAACAGGGACCGACCATGAGCGACCAAGGCCCGGCAAGATGCCAACACGAGTGACTAGCAGGCTGTGTGGAACCTCTGCAACATCTTTTATGTGGCACTTGACAAGAACACGCGCTTTGTTTTGCTCGGGGCGCGGCCAGACCAACAACTTGCCAAAACTTGAAACTGCTTTATGGACGTAATGCTCCGTCTGATAGTCCATGGGGAAAGCAAGGAGCATTATCCAAACTTCATATTCAAAAGTGGGCATGCGCATATTAAGCCCCTCGTCATGGGGAACTAAAGAGAAGGTGGAATCCTCAGTTAGGGCATGCGGCCCCTCTCTAATCGCAGCATCTCTGCTCTCCATATCCACGAAAACCACACACCCAATCCCCAGCGGATAGATGAAATCATCAAGAAGCTCATACTCCAGATCAGCAACAATGATACGGCAAACTTCAGCTGGCCAATACTCCTTCAGATAATCCGGGACAGGGGGGTCAACAGAGACGATTGCGTACCTATCATGATTCAATGGAGGATCATCCACCACCATGACATGACGCTGAACGCGGTGAGCAGGACCTCTGTCAAAAGTCGATCCAACTGGACCAAAGTTGAACAGGCGCACAGGGAAGTTCGCCATCGCAGCAGGGTGCCGGTGAAGATCAGTTGGGTTCTCCGGAGGCAAGGAGTCGATGGTGGTTTTTGGAGGAGGTGACAATGGTGGCATGCTCGAGGGAGGCGGCTCTGCAGACGATTGGTGATTTTGGCAGGTGGAATTGACTAGATGAGGCGGAGGGAGTCATATCGACAAGCAATGAGAAGCGGCCACGTCTGATGGGCTGGAGATATTATGTTTCCGAATCCAAACTTTGTGCACCTGTGTATCCCGAATAGTACGGGCCATACCAACCTTCGCTGGATTATCTGCCATAGAAGATAGCGCGGTTTTCCTAGGTAGGATCTCATCAGAAACCGGAGCGTGCAAACTAGTATGTGTCCATCGCACTTTGGGCAGCCGGCCACAAATATTGGGCCGATGGGCTCTATGGCCAAGGTGATGACAAAGCGAGCAACACCGAAGCCCAGGGCAGTTTATTGTCCTGTGACCATCAGATAAGCAAGCCAAGCACTTCCATGAAGATGTCAGGCGGCCCAATATGCATGGCTCATGACGTGAATGTGTCGGAACAGCAGGCTGGCTCGAGCTAGAGGAGTAACACAAGCAATTTCCAGACTCATCACCGCAACCTGTTCCTCGACCCGCTGAATTAGAAGTTATTGATGTTACAATTAAGCTTGCCAATAGAGATACTATTTTACCAGTTGGGATTGTTAGAGATGTTCAAGTCTTGTGTGAGAAGGTTAAATATCCTGCTGATTTTCTTGTTCTTGGTTCCCCACAAGATGACTTTTGTCCCATTATTTTTGGTAGACCCTTCTTGAATACTATTAATGCTAGGATTGATTGCGAAAAGGATACTGTTACAATTGGCTTAGGGGATATGTCTCATGAGTTTAATTTTGCTAAGTTTCATAGACAACCCCATGATAAAGAATCACCTAGTAAGGATGAGATTATTGGTCTTGCTTCTATTGTCGTGCCTCCTACTGATCCGTTAGAACAATATTTGCTAGACCATGAAAATGACATCTTTATGAATGAAAGAAGGAAAATAGATGAAGTGTTCCTTCAAAAGGGTCCTATTCTGAAACACAACTTACCTGTTGAAATCCTAGGGGATCCCCCTCCACCGAAGGGTGATCCCCTGTTTGAGCTCAAACCATTGCCTGATAATCTTAAGTATGCTTATCTTGATGAAAAGAAAATATATCTTGTTATTATTAATGCTAACCTATCAGAGCAAGAAGAAGAAAGATTATTGAAAACTCTGAAGAAGCACCACGCTGCTATTGGATATACTCTAGATGATCTTAAGGGCATTAGTCCCACTCTATGCCAACACAAAATTAAAGTGGAGGAAGATACCAAACCAGTTAGAGATCCTCAACGACGATTAAATCCTAAGATGAAGGAAGTGGTAAGAAAGGAGATACTAAAGCTCCTTGAGGTAGGTATAATTTATCCCATTGCTGATAGTGAATGGGTAAGTCCAGTCCATTGTGTTCCTAAAAAGGGAGGTATTACTATCGTTCCTAATGATAAAGATGAATTGATCCCGCAAAGAATTATTACAGGTTATAGGATGGTAATTGATTTCCATAAGTTAAATAAAGCTACTAAGAAAGATCATTACCCTTTACCTTTTATAGATCAAATGCTAGAAAGACTATCCAAACACACACATTTATGCTTTCTAGATGGTTATTCTGGTTTCTCTCAAATACCTGTGTTAGCGAAGGATCAATGAAAAACTACTTTTACTTGCCCTTTCGGTACTTTTACTTATAGACGTATGCCTTTTGGTTTATGTAATGCACCTGCTACCTTTCAAAGATGCATGATGTCTATATTCTCTGCTTTTGTTAAAAGATTTGTGAGGTATTCATGGATGATTTCTCTATTTATGGATCCTCTTTTGATGATTGCTTGAGCAACCTTGATCGAGTTTTGCAGAGATGCGAAGACACTAGTCTCGTCTTGAATTGGGAAAAGTGCCACTTTATGGTTAATGAAGGCATTGTCTTGGGGCATAAGATTTCCGAGAGAGGTATTGAAGTTGATAAAGCTAAAGTTGATGCTATTGAAAAGATGCCATGTCCCAAGGACATAAAAGGTATACGAAGTTTCCGTGGTCATGCCGGTTTTTATAGGAGGTTCATTAAGGACTTTTCTAAGATCTCTAGGCCTCTGACTAATTTATTACAAAAAGATATCCCTTTTGTCTTTGATGATGATTGTGTAGAAGCATTTGAAATACTTAAAAAAGCTTTGATCACTGCACCTATTGTTCAGCCACCTGATTGGAATTTACCCTTTGAAATTATGTGTGATGCTAGTGATTATGATGTAGGTGCTGTTTTAGGGCAAAGAGTTGATAAGAAATTGAATGTTATCCAGTATGCTAGTAAAACCCTTGTTCCTGCCCAGAGAAATTATGCTACTACTGAAAAGAGTTCTTAGCAGTTGTGTTTGCTTGTGATAAGTTCAGACCTTATATTGTTGATTCCAAACTTACTATTCACACCGATCATGCTGCTATTAAATATCTTAGGGAAAAGAAAGATGCTAAGCCTAGACTCATTGGATGGGTTCTCTTGCTCCAAGAATTTGATTTGCATATTATTGATAGAAAGGGAGCTGAGAACCCCATTGCAGACAACTTGTCTAGGTTAGAGAATGTTCTTGATGACCCACTACCTATTGATGATAGCTTTCCTGATGAACATTTAGCGGATGTTAATGCTTCTCGTACTGCTCCTTGGTATGCTAATTATGCTAATTACATTGTTGCTAAATTTATACCACCTAGTTTCACATACCAGCAAAAGAAAAAGTTCTTTTATGATTTAAGACACTACTTCTAGGATGACCCACACCTTTATAAAGAAGGAGTAGATGGTGTTATTAGACGTTGTGTACCTGAGCATGAACAGGAACAGATCCTACGCGTGTCACTCTGAATCATATGGAGGACACCACACTGGAGATAGAACTGCACATAAGGTATTGCAATCTGGTTGTTATTGGCCTACTCTCTTCAAAGATGCTCGTAAGTTTGTCTTGTCCTGTGATGAATGTCAAAGAATTGGTAATATTAGTAGATGTCAAGAAATGCCTATGAATTATTCTCTTGTTATTGAACCATTTGATGTCTGGGGCTTTGATTATATGGGACCTTTTCCTGCCTCTAATGGTTACACACATATTTTAGTTGTTGTTGATTACGTTACTAAGTGGGTAGAAGCTATTCCAACTAGTAGTGCTGATCATAACACTTCTATTAAAATGCTTAAAGAAGTTATTTTTCTGAGGTTTGGAGTCCCTAGATATCTTATTACTGATGGTGGTTCACATTTTATCCATGGTGCTTTCCGTAAGATGCTTGCTAAGTATGGTGTTAATCATAGAATCGCATCTCCTTATCACCCGCAGTCTAGTGGTCAAGTAGAGTTGAGCAATAGAGAGCTCAAATTAATTTTGCAAAAGACTATCAACAGATCTAGAAAGAACTGGTCCAAAAAACTTGATGATGCATTATGGGCCTATAGAACTGCATATAAAAATCCTATGGGTATGTCTCCGTATAAGATGGTTTACGGAAAAGCATGTCACTTACCTCTTGAACTTGAACATAAAGCATATTGGGCTATTAAAGAGCTCAATTATGACTTCAAACTTGCCGGTGAGAAGAGGTTGTTTGATATTAGCTCACTTGATGAGTGGAGAACCCAAGCCTATGAGAATGCCAAGCTGTTCTAAGAAAAAGTTAAAAGATGGCATGATAAAAGGATACAAAAGCGTGAGTTTAACGTAGGTGATTATGTGTTATTATTCAACTCTCGTTTAAGATTTTTTGCAGGAAAACTTCTCTCTAAATGGGAAGGTCCTTACATTATCGAGGAGGTCTATCGTTCCAGTGCCATAAAAATCAACAACTTCGAAGGCACAAGTCCGAGGGTGGTGAACGGTCAAAGAATCAAACATTATATCTCAGGTAATCCAATCAATGTTGAAACTAATACGATTGAGACCGTAACTCCGAAGGAATACATAAGGGACACTTTCCAGAACGTTTCAGACTCCGAAAAGGAATAGGTATGTGGTACAGTAAGTAAACCGACTCCAAAACAGATCTAATGGCAATTTTCCTCCGTTTTGGAATATTTAGGAATTTTGGAAAGAAAGAAGTAATCCGGGAAGGACACGAGGCCTCCACGAGGGTGGAGGACGCGCCCACCCTTATTGGGCGCGTCCCATTGTCTCGTGGCCACCTCGTGTGCCTCCTAGACTCCGTTTTCTTGCATGTTACATATTTTGGTCGGTAAAAATTCATTATATAACCTCCCGAAGGTTTTGACCACCGTATCATGCAAATATCCTCTATTTTCGTTTCGAGCTGTTTTTCTGACAGATCTAGAGCACCATGACTTCTCCAAGCGCTCCCAAGGACAAGTTTTTCGAGAGGGTTATCAACCCCTATCTCGCGGAGGTGCTGCAACACTCTCAAACCATTGAGATGCGTGAGGGGGTGCTGCACATCCGCGATGTGGAGGGACCAAGGCGTGCCGGAAGCGTGGAGACAAAGCTCGAAGCCATGGAGCAACAAGTTTTCAAGTGCCAAGGGATGGTGGAGCATGGACTCAATGCCAATCAAATGATGATCACGGAGTTCACCAACAATCACAAGCTGGATGCCAAGATAATTGGGGAGACCATCTTTAAGCTTCAAGAGAAAATCGAGCACCTCCAAGCCCAGATCTATGACCTGCAAAACCAAAACTGTGAGTATGAATATAGATTCATGAGGATGAGTTTGGCTGCAGATTTGAGGATCCCGGAGACTCGATCATCCTTCTATGATGGTGAGCCTATGCCTTGGAAGACGGAAGGCAAGCCTACATCATCAACATATCCTACTTCACCACCTCCGAGGACATAATCACATGGGTATGGGCACTCCCCTTGGCAACTGCCAAGCTTGGGGGATGTGCCCCGGTATCGTATCACCATCACACTCCTATCTTTACCGTTTTACTTAGTTCGATCCTTTTAGTAATATCTTGATCTAGTAGATTGAAGTTTTGGTATCAAGTAGTTTTGAGTTTTGCTTTGTGATCTCTTTATGTAATCGAGTCCGTGAGCTATCTATAATAAAGATTAGTGTTGAGTCATGGGCTTTGCTATTTTGCTATGATCTTGAGAAAGTAGAAAGAATAAAAAGAATAAAAGAGTTAATATTGATCTTATGGATAGTAATGACTTCACACATAAAAAGTATGAGGCATAAAAGTTGTTGAGAGTTGACAAACATAGTTTTGGTCATCGTTGCAATTAATAGGAAGTAATAAGGAAAGAGAAGTTTTCATATATAAATATACTATCTTGTACATCTTTTATGATTGTGAGCACTCATTAACTATGACATGCTAAAAGAGTTGATGTTGGACAAGGAAGACAACATAATGGTTTATGTTTTCTCACATCTCAGTTAAAGTATATTGTCATTGATCTTCCCAACATGTTGAGCTTGCCTTTGCCCCTCATGCTAGCCAAAATTCCTTGCACCAAGTAGAGATACTACTTGTGCTTCCAAATATCCTTAAACCCAGTTCTGCCATGAGAGTCCACCATACCTGCAAGGAGAGGCTGCCGGAAGTAGTACAAAGTCCATCTGTAGTAGTAGTAGTACTTAGGGGCTATTTTGTTCAGTTCATCTGACTATAGATGTGGTGGAACTTTACAACGTACTTAAAATTAGCTAGTATATAAAGTAGAACTAGCTATTTCAGTACGTGGTTGGCAACAATTGGGGCAAAGTGTGGTCGGTTCAGCTGTGGAGTTGAACTGTTTGTATAAATAACGACTACTTAATCTATGAATGAAATCTATGCTTAATTACTGAATTTTAGTTGCAAAAATTAGATACTGCTATTGAGTTTTAGCTGCATATTTTGAAAAATGCACTGTTACAAGGTTGAGAAATGGCAATGTTACTAGATCAACAAATGTCAATCTTTCAAGTTTGACAAATGGCAACATACCCAATATGACAGATGCAAATCTTAACAAATTGTTTGTAAGTGGTTGCACACGGGTCATCCAAAACAATCGTTTGCGTTGAAGAGATGCACAAATCCTGCTCTCACTTTGCATACGGGTGTTTTACCTAAAACGTTTGCGATCAAGAGCTGCACAAATCCTGCTCGGCACATTTTCCCTAGGCTTCCTGGGGAAGCTGTCGGTTTGCATACGGGTGTTCGAACTAAAACATTTGTGATGAGTGTTTCATATTTAAAAACCATTGACATTTTTTTCAAAAGAAAATCGTTTGATAAGTCTGTACATTAAGAGAGAAAAATGCAAGTTCACTCAAACCATATATTTCATTCAATCACACTGCGAATTTATATTCATATGCTCGAGATACAATACTAAACCCAAGAAAAAAAAACTATTTTCGGCGGCGGGGGAGGCGGCGTGCCGCACCGTCCTTGTCGTTGTCATCCTCCGGGACGCCGTTGTTGAAGTCTTTAAGGCAACACAGAATGTTCTTCACTTGTAAATTAAACATCATGTCGTCACGCGATCGACGTGCGTGGCGCGGGAGGACGGCAGCTGGCAGTGTTGAGAGGTAGCGGTGACGACGGTGTTCCCATGCCGCTGGGGGGGGCGCACGGGCACGGGCGCGACGGGTGCAACCAAACGCACGGGGACCGGTGCTGCGGTGGGTGGAGGGGCACGCACGGGCACGGGTACGGGCGCTGGCATGTACATGAGCTCGCATGGGTCTGCGGAGACCTCGATGACGACCGTGGCTTCCAGCTTGGTGATAGTGCTCGGCAACCAGCACGTCAATGCTACGGGGATGGTCGCTGGTGCGGGCGTGGGGATGGGAGATGCGACGGGAGCGGGGGCAGTAGCCGCCGCGGCCAGGTCATTCTAGGACATGTCCATGAGGCCCCATTCCTCCTTATTTTATATCTCCTTTGGCTCGGAGTCGACTTCACCAAACTTGAAGACTAGTGGCAGATGATCCTTCTGTGCCATGGCGTTGGTGAAGGTCTGCGGGAGGGAGGGGAATGGGAGGAGAACAGTAAGGCCGCCCGTATTAAGCAGCGGCTCGGGTGCCATTAGTGGAGAGGAAGGCGGGCGGCCATGGAAGTCAAAGGGCTCGCTTCCCAGTGAGCCTGTGCAGTGTACAACTCGCATGCTTCCCAGTGAGCCTGCACATTGAAGGACAACTTGCACGCCTCTCGGTCAGCATGCACACCAGACTACGCTCACACGCCTCCCGTTCAGTCAAGCAGCTGTCCGCATGGCACCTCCTATAGCCATCAAAACCAAGACACGTGGCGTCACGGGAATGGTTAACATAACTCACATGATTTGAATTATACAAACGTTTGCGATGTTAGATTGGCAGCTATTTGTTTCAAAATGCCTTTGTTGGCTGTTACTCGAGTGCTTCTTCTCTCAAAATGGACATTAAAAATACCACAACATGTTGGGTGCCATTCCATGATAGCATACCAAGTTTCCTGAATTTCAGACGAGTTTTGGACTTGCTAGAATTTAAAAACAAAGTTTCTCAACATTTTGTAATCAACAGTGCCCTGGTGTTTGAAATTCATTCCCATTTCTTGCATGGGACCTAAGCATGCACCCAAGGACAAAGATTTGATTTTTCAACCAATTTATATGTAGTGGAGCATGTGCATGTAGTTCAAATTTGAATTATGCACATAAAATGCCTAGAAAACACAGTTAATGTAAAAAAAGGTCCAAACGAACCCCAAAAATTACAAAATTCAACACAACACTCCTGTTGTTCTATGTTGACACTAGAAAGTTTTTGAAAGCAATAAGAGGCAGCGGATATCATTTCATCCCCAAAGGTGGGACGTTCCCTACCGAAACCACCAGGCTTGTTGTCAGAAGCTCTGGTTTGTGAGAAGCTTATACCCCAAACCTGCCCCAAATGGGACAAAAAAATTACCACGACATGTTGATGCCGCTCCATGATAGCATGCCAAGTTTCATGAATTTCAAACGAGTTTTGAATTTACTAGAATTTAAAAACCAGGAATCTCAATGTTTGCATCCGAGTGACGGTGGCAAGGTGTTTGACATTATTACCATTTCTTGCATGGGACCTAAGCATGCAACCAAGGACAAAGATTTGAATTTTCAACCAATTTATATGCATTAGAGCATGTGCATGTAGTTCAAATTTGAATTATGCACATAAATGTATTGAAAACACAATTAATGCAAATTTCCAAACGAACCCCGAAAAATCCCAAAAATTGACACAACACTCCTGTTGTTCTGTGTTGACACTAGAAAAATTTTAAAAGGAAAGAGAGGCAGCGAATATCATTTCATCCCCAAAGGTAGGACGCTCCCTACCGAAACCATCAGGCTTGTTATGAGAAGCTCGGTTTGTGAGAAGCTTATACCCAAACCTGCCCCAAATGGAACAAAAAAATTACCACGACATGTTGATGCCGCTCCATGATAGCATGCCAAGTTTCATGAATTTCAGACGAGTTTTGGATTTAGTAGAATTTAAAAACCAGGAATCTCAATGTTTGCGGCCGAGTGACGGTGGCAGGGTGTTTGACATTCATTCCCATTTCTTGCATGGGACCTAAGCATGCAACCAAGGACACATATTTGAATTTTCAACCAATTTATATGCATTAGAGCATGTGCATGTAGTTCAAATTTGAATTATGCACATAAATGCATTGAAAACTCAATTAATGCATAAAAATATCCAAATGAACCCCGAAAAATCCCAAAAATTGACTCAACACTCCTGTTGTTCTATGTTGACACTAGAAATTTTTTGAATGCAATAACAGGCAACGGATATCGTTTCATCCCCAAAGGTGGAACGCTCCCTACCAAAACCATCAGGCTTGTTGTGAGAAGCTCTGGTTTATGAGAAGCATATCCCCAAACCTGCCCCAAATGGGACAATACATTTACCACAACATGTTGATGCCGCTCCATGATAGCATGCCAAGTTTCATGAATTTCAGACAAGTTTTGAATTTACTAGAATTTAAAAACCAGGAATCTCAATGTTTGCGGCTGAGTGACGGTGGCAGGGTGTTTGACATTCATTCCCATTTCTTGCATGGGACCTAAGCATGCAACCAAGGACACATATTTAAATTTTCAACCAATTTATATGCATTAGAGCATGCATGTAGTTCAAATTTGAATTATGCACATAAATGCCATGAAAACTCAATTAATGCATAAAAATGTCCAAACGAACCCTGAAAAATCCCAAAAATGGACACAGCACTCCTATTGTTCTAAGTTGACACGAGAAATTTTTTGAAAGCAATAAGAGGCAATGGATATCATTTGGTCCCCATAGGTGGGATGTTCCCTACCGAAACCATCACGCTTGTTGTGAGGAGCTCTGGTTTGTGAGAAGCATATCACCAAACCTGCCCCAAATGGGACAAACAAATTACCACGACATGTTAGTGCCGCTCCATGATAGCATGCCAAGTTTCATGAATTTCAGACGAGTTTTGGATTTACTAGAATTTAAAAACCACGAATCTCAATGTTTGTGGCCGAGTGACGGTGGCAGGGTGTTTGACATTCATTCCCATTTCTTGCATGAGACCTAAGCATGCAACCAAGGACACATATTTGAATTTTCAACTAACTTATATGCATTAGAGCATGTGCATGTAGTTCAAATTTGAATTATGTACATGAATGCACAAAAAACTCAGTTAATGTATAAAAATTTCCAAGTGAATCCCGAAAAATCCCAAAAATTGACACAACACTCGTGTGGTTCTATGTTGACAGGAGAAACATTTTGCAAGTAAGAAGAGGCAACATATATGGTTTCGTCCCCAAGGTGGCACGTACCCTACCAAAACCATCAGGCTTGTTGTGAGAGAAGCTCTGGTTTGTGAGAAGCTTATACCCACACCTGCCCCAAATGGGACAATATTTTTACCATAGCATGTCGCTGCCATTCCATGATATCATGTCAAGTTTCATGAATATCATATGTGTTTTCGATTTACTAGAATTTTAAAATGATGTATCTCAATGTTAGTGGCCGAGCAACAGTGTCAAGGTGTTTGATATTCATTCTCATTTCTTGCATGTTAGCTATGCTTGCAACCAAGGACAAACATTTGATTTTGCAACCCGTTTTTATGGACTGGAGCATGTGCTTTAATTTTGAATTGTGCACCTGAAATGGATAGAAAACCAATTTAATGTATAAAATTTCCAAACAAACCCTGAATAATTCCAATTTTTTTATGACACACATATAGTTGTATGTTCACTGCAGATAAAAGGTCTAGCAATTCAAACACCGTCCATTGCCGCTGTGACCCCATTATGTAATTCAAATCAAGATGAAAAAGCAAGTAGATCCCACACAGTTTATTATCACCAACCGTGTGAGATGCAGTACAAAATATCCTGGAGCACCGTCGGTGTATAGTACGCCTATGGCTTACCTGAGAAGGTGTGTCGGCTACAGTCCACAGCCGGCGTGTCAAGCACACTAGCTCGCTCCCCAAATATCATTTCACTATTCAATCGTCACCGGCTGAAAGATGGGGACGTGGACCTGCGTCATTAGGGCAACTTCGGTGGCCCACTCCAGCGAGAGCACGGCCGCAGCTGCCATGCACATGCTAACAAGGTGCATGAGTGCGGCCGCAATCTGCGACCGGGCGGCCAAGGCAGCCCAAACGACCGTTGTTGCTTCTTAGGTGGCGGTAGCAACATTTGCCTCAGGGATAGCAACTGGCGAGAGCGGCACATCAGCTGTCCGTACCACAACGGCGGCCTTAGCCCTGATGGAAGCCGCCCATGCCAGCTCATGGCGGTCATCGCACAAATCGAACGAAGCTTCTCCGACAACGGTCGGCAACCCACGGCCGAAGAGTTAGCAATCGTCGAGAGCGTTCGAGCAGCCGTCCGTTCCTCCACCGGATACCTTGTGACAACGGAGCCCGTCCAAGCCCAGATTGCGGCCGCCCACGCCCAGCTCGTGGCGGCCTTTTCCAAAGAGATGGCGTACACGGATGTCGAGATGCTTGCCGAGTATGGTGGGATGGATGCCATGGAGCCCCTTCCCCAGGAGACCGTCGGGAGCGAACTGGACATGAAGGAGGCGGTGGGGATCGACGAGCACCAGCCGTAGTAGTATTCTTTGTTTTGTTTAATTAAGAGCACCGGTCTTTAATTTGTTAGAGTAATGTTTAGGCCAGCTAGCTCTATTTAATTGCTGAACTTGCTCGATTAAGAAGTGTGGGTGTGTTGTAGTCTCCTTTGTGTACCCAAATTATGCAATGACGTGGATGACCACTATAACCAGGGAAATTGGAACCAAAATTTTTGACGTTCAAACTCATCACACATGGGTTAAGCTATCTGAATCGTTTGTGATGTTCACTACACAGTTTTGAATAAGGGACCGTGTCTGATGACACTTTGCGCGCCGGTTTTTTCGCTGAACCGATTCAAAATTTTCGGCTTCCACGAAAATATCTACCTCCCTGCCCCCGTCCCCGTTACCAAAAGCCACATTTCCCTTGTTTCCGCCTTCATTTCCAAGTTGAAACCTTCACTCCTTGCTTGCAGTGCTGCCCCCCCTCACCGGTAACCCTCCTTCACGCTGCTCGGCCTCGTCTATCCAGGCATGTAATCCACACTAGACCCCCATCCTCCTCCTTCAACATCCCACATGCCCCAACCGCTGGCGCGATACCTTCCACCCAAATCACCGACCCCTCCACCAAATAAGCACTGCCCTAAGCCATGGTGCACGCAGTATAGACAGGAGCTCAAGGAGCATTTGGCAGCGGAGAAGTAAATCGTGTCCGCACGCGCGGATGAGGTCGTGATGGCTGCCATTCGTGCCGACCCCCAGATCTTGGAGGAGCACCTTGCCATTTTCTAGCTATGCCAGTTAAGCATTTTTTTGTTTACCCGTTGCGTGTGCTGCTCCTGCGTTTCCTTAACAAATTCTAGTGAATTGTGCTATCTAATTTTACAATCTGTTGCTCTAGTGTATATGTTCTATATGTCGTGCAGTGTGGTGCTCACTTATTAATTGTTTGGTTAATTAGTTGTCGTCTTCAGTTAACCGTCCGGTTCAATTCTACAAATGTGATGTTCAATTCTTTAGGCTGCAATTTTGTATTGTCTTCCATGTGAGAAATAAATCAAATTTATCTTTACAAAATACATGAGAAACGAATACAATTGCTATATTTCCAAGTTATCAAGCATTCTTGGTTTGGTTATACATTGTGCAATGTGGTGCTCAGTTAACGTTCGGTTCATTTGTGTTGTGGTGTTCAATTAACTGTTTGGTTCAATTGTGCAATGCGATGTTCAATAGTTGTGGGTGCATTCTATTATTCTATACCATGTGAGAAGTAAATTGAATTTGACTGTACTAAATACATTAGAAACAAATACAATTGCTATATTTCCAAGTTGTTAAGCATGCTTGATTTGGGTAACTGTCTGATCTTCTGTTAGGAGTGTGTTATATTGTGCAATGTGGTTCTCAGTTAATATTTGGTTCATTTGTTGTGGTGTTTAGTTAACTGCTTGGTTCAATTCTACAATGCGATGTCCAATTGTCGTGGGTAGAATTTTGTATTGTTGTGCATGTGAGGAATAAATCAAATTTGGCTGCACTTAATACATGAAAAACATATAGAAGTGCTATATTTCCTAGTTCTTAATCATGCTTGGTTTGGATAAATGGGTTTTCCATATGGCTTGAATTAATCTGATGAATCTGCAATGTGCTTATTTTTCATCAATATATTTTACGGATAGCATGCGAACCCTTACTTAACCTGATGACTAACTACCTTATATGTGTTGCAGGGAAACAATGGGAAGCACTGAGGTTTACAATCGAGGTTAGCACGTGCATGGTCCGTTGTCTAATAGCACATTATTGTGCAATTGCAGGAACCATTCTAATATTTAGGTTTTTAACAATTTAGTCTTGCACATGTAGGTCCTGCTGTTAGAGGTTTTGACCCACTGTTCGACCCTTTTTTGCATATGGGAAAATGAGTTGTCCATGAATATCAATCAAGTCAAGAAACTCAGAAAGAATGTTAGGATAAAGAAATTAGCGACAAAAAATAACAAGATCTTTGTCTGCACAATGAAGAAGACATCAGTTCACTACAAGATGGTACTAACTATTATACCTTGCATTTTTTATTCCTTTGCCCCATTTCCAATATAGAGAAGATATTTATGCACAACTTTGTTTTCAGGCCTTTCCAAAGTAGTTCACTGATGATTACCTCTCAAACCACCTCTATGGTCAGGTGGCGAGGAAGGTTTTCATACAACACCCATGGTTCAATATTGAAGTGTTCCTGAAGAGGACGAAGGATGGACGATCAATCATCCACGTGCACTAGCTTAAAGTTGCAAAGACCTTCAGCATGAATGAAGGCTCAATACCCGCATTCCGCTTCAGCAGTTTTCCCAATGAGATGCATCTGCCTATGTACCGTCTATGATGCTAATTTCGAAAGGTTCTAGATGTTGCATGTGAAACATGGCGCTGGTGTAGTTGTGTAATGGGGTAGCTGAGTGCTGAAGCTATATCATCTTGTACTCTGATGTATTTCAATTCTGAAATCCTGCTTCCTTAATATGTGAATGAAATATATTATGTGCTTAATATGAATGTCAATTAGATTAATAAATGGATTATTAATAATAGTACAATTAGCCTACTAATGGTGAATTAGCCTGCTAACTAGGTTTTGCTATTGCAAATGGTTATTGAGAAAATACCGTGGGCGATGACCTAAGGCAACACACACATTTTCTAGGACTAAATCATGTTGGATCAATGAACAATCACACACGACATTCTCTTGAAAACTGTTTGCGTTAGGCCACCTTGCACAAACGTTTATACCACATAAAAACTGTGGGTAATGGACAACCTTTGCCACACAGTTTCTTCTATGCATCATGTGTGATGCGTTCAATAACACAAACGATAAAATTGTTAATATCATGTGCAATGGCAATGCTATCACAAATGATTTAACGGGGAAAATTGTGTGTGATGTACCTGCGAGCGGAAACCTTTTCTTTGGAGCGACTGTGTGGGATGTATATGTGAATGGAAACATTTAGCGGGGACTGACTGTGTGGGATGTACTTACGACCGGACACGATTTCGCTTGTATAATTGTAGTTTTTAGCAGTATTGTACGTATAACCGTATTTGATTGCTCGCTGGTCGCACATGACCTCATTTTGCCGAGCGTGTGTGCTAGGAGGGCATATCCCCGACGGTTTCTGGGTCGTGTGGGAAGGACCCCCCCCCATCGCAGTCACTCACTAGGTGACGGCTCAACACGTCGTCGCGGAAAGGGGTTAAAAACCTTCTATATAACACCTTGCTGTACGAGTGAATTATCGATATGACAAATAAGTTGGGAGGCGAAACATTAAGCACCTATCTTTCTCTTTGTTCGACGGATGCTATTTGTTCTTAAAATATTTTTTGAGTGTTAGAAATCATGGAAGACTATATGATAGTTGAGTATGTGGAATTTGCTAAATTAAAGCTCTTACATAGGCCCATCCTGAAAATAAGATGAATTACAATTGTTTGGTGACTGAAAGCATTGTTTGTTAGTTTTCAAGAAACTTTATGATCTATACTCTAACATGTGAATAGCTTGTTACTTGATCATGAGAAGTTTTATGAGATGAGCTACTATTTATGAAATAAAATGATGCTAGAAAAGGTGTTTGGAACTATCATTGATCAAATTAATGCACTATGCCAGCATTCATACTTCGTAAATTATTTCTTTCATCATTTACCTACTCGAGGATGAGTAGGAATTAAGCTTGGCGATGCTGATACGTCTCCAACGTACCTATAATTTATGAAGTATTCATGCCATGTTTACAACAATTTTATATGGTTTTGGTATGATTTGATTAGAACTAATCCGGACTGACGCTGTTTTTAGCAGAACTACCGTGGTGTCATTTTTTGTGTAGAAATAAAAGTTCTCGGGATGGGCTGAAAATTTACGGTGATTTTTTATGGAGCAAAAGAGATCCCCGAACCACCAGAGTTGAGCCAGGAAGTGATCGAGGAGGCCACAAGCCTAGGGGCGCGCCCCCAGGGAGGGCGCCCAAGGCTCGTGGACTCCTCGAGCATCCCCTTGACGCGAGACCGACAGCAAAAATTCTTATAAATACCAACCCCCCCCCCCCCAGAAAGTTTCACCGCCGCAAGCCTCTGTAGCCACAAAAAATCAATCTAGGCCCTCTCAGGCGCCCTGCCGGAGGGGCCCATCATCACTTGAGGCCATGAAGGAGGAAGCCAGAGGGGGCATCATCACCCTTGACGCCAAGGACCAGAGGGAGAACCTCTCCCCATCTAGGGGGCATGGAGGAGGAAGCACAAGGGGGGACTCTCTCCCCCTCTCTCTCGGTGGCGCCGGAGTGCCACTGGGAACCATCGCCGCGGTGATAGTCTTCATCAACATCAACATCTTCATCACCTTCCTCATCTCTTTTAAGCGTTCCACTCTCCCGCACCCCGCTGTAATCCCCCACTTGAACATGGTGTATTATGATCCAATGATGTGTTACCATCCTATGATGTTTTGAGTAGATTTCTTTTGTCTTTTGGGTTGATTGATGATCTAGATTGGTTTGAGTTGTATGTTTTATTTTGGTGCTGTCCTATGGTGCCTTCCGTGCCACACACACGTGAAGGATTCCCGCTGTAAGGTGTTGCAATATGTTCATGATTGGCTTATAGTGGGTTGCTAGAGTGACGGAAGCTTAAACCTGAGTAAGGGGGTTGTTGCATATGGGATAAAGGGGACTTGATTCTTTAATGCTATGGTTGGGTTTTACCTTAATGATCTTTAGTAGTTGTGGATGCTTGCTAGAGTTCCAACCATAAGTGCATATGATCCAAGTAGAGAAAGTATGTTAGCTTATGCCTCTCCCTCATATGAAATTGCAATAATGATTACCGATCTTGTTAACAATTGCCTAGGAAAATTCCGCACACCGATCCATCATTATTCCACACTCGCTATTTATAATATATTGTAATATATTGTAATATATTCTAGCTTTATGTTAATAACACCTATTTTTATATTTTAACTCTCAGATATCATGCAAAGATATCCTCTTCATACCCACATTTTTAGATGGAAGCAAACGTTCGGTGTACGTAGAGTTGTACCAGTGGCAGATATGACTTGAGAGAATATTGATCTTACCTTTAGCTCCTTGTGCGTTCGACACTCCATACTTATCACTTCCACTTTTGGAAATTGCTACAATGATTCCTTGCACGTGGGGATTATCACCCGACCATCACTTGGTGGCTGTAGGACGACCTCATTATTGGGCCGCGACAAGCCAGGGAATTTAAGGCCCAGAGGGCGGCTTAGGAAAGAGGCCATCTTATGGCTCAGTATCTGGTAAGCTGGCTTGACAAGGAAGTTGTAGGGAATTTCCCTTACTTGAGGGACAAGATGAATATTAAATAGACTAAGACACGGGTCGTAGTACGACCCGGATTCTGCTGTAACCTCAGGGCCTCAACCTGTATATAAATGGGAGCCCCTGAGGTAGGTTGGATAAGTTAAAAGTTCTCAAGTACTAGGTTAGTCAAGTTGCACCTTTCTAATCGAGATCTCAAGCAATGATCAATCAAGCAGGAAGTAGTCTATCACCTCCACCGTGAGGGGCCAAACCTAGATAAATCCATGTCTATCAATTCCGATCAAACCCGTTCAAGCTACTACCTCGCTGCGATGGCCTCACGACTAAGTACTTTTTCAAGGACATCTGCCGTGACAAAACCACGACAGTCACCGGGGCCCGTATCACGGCAGAAATGGCAGCGACGGAGGCAGCTGATGCGGCGGCGCGGATGGGTGGAGAGGAGGAAGCCATTCGTACCCACATGGTGAAGAAAAGGCAGCGGAGGAACATGCGCGCTCTTGCCCGAGAGCAGAATCGGGGGTCGGTGCCATGGCCAGACTACCCCAAAGGAGGAGAAGGGGCACAACGACAGCGAGGACAACTCTGGCGACAAGCAGATCTGGCTCGATCCCTACTGTGTCTTCGACTGGTACTTTGGTGAGAAGGACAACAAGGGCACTGAGAAGGGCAAGGGTAATCGCCAATGATGTCCACCATGGCCAAACGTGCCAAATTTTGGAGGTTCGATGGCATATTAGTAGTGATGGAGTAGCCGAACGATGTGTGTAGTGCATCGACGTAGTTGCATGACTTCGTATGGATTTGAGATATGATAATTGAGGTGTTCGGTTGTGAGAAGGCAAATTTGAGGCTTGATCGGTCAGTGTCCGCAACGGGCCCGGGCGCGTCCGCGGGCGTTTGGCGGGCCGGATTTACAAAGTTCGATTATAGATGCTCTTACAAACTTCCCTCTTTTATTTTTTGAGGGGCACAAACTCCCCTCTTAGTAGTAGAGAATATATGATGAGACATGTCGTTGTTGAGATATCATCTTTTCCTCTCTTTTTTAACTTAAGACCAACTCCAACGCGCGACCCCAAATGATTCGGCCGCGTCCGTTTTGGGGTAAACAAACGGAACAGGCCGCCCAATGCGCAGCCACAAACGGACCGTCGTCCATTTTTCGTGCACTTTCGACCCATTCCCGGTCCAAAGATGGGCCGCGTTTGCGGCCGAACGGACACGAGCGGACGGGCGCATCGCACAGCCTAGTCTATTGGAAATATGCCCTAGAGGCAATAATAAAATGATTATTATTATATTTCCTTGTTCATGATAATTGACTATTATTCATGTTATAATTGTGTTATCCGGAAATCATAATACATGTGTGAATACATAGACCATAACATGTCCCTAGTGAGCCTCTAGTTGACTAGCTCGTTGATCAACAGATAGTCATGGTTTCTTGACTATGGACATTGGATGTCATTGATAACGGGATCACGTCATTAGGAGAATGATGTGATGGACAAGACCCAATCCTAAGCATAGCACAAGATCGTGTAGTTCGTTTGCTAGAGCTTTTCCAATGTCAAGTATCATTTCCTTAGACCATGAGATCGTGTAACTCCCGGATGCCGTAGGAGTGCTTTGGATGTACCAAACGTCACAACATAACTGGGTGACTATAAAGGTATACTACAGGTATCCCCGAAAGTATATGTTGGGTTGACACGGATCGAGACTGGGATTTGTCACTCCGTATGACGGAGAGGTGTCTCTGGGCCCACTCGGTAATGCATCATCATAATGAGCTCAATATGACCAAGTGTTTGGTCACGGGATCATGCATTATGGTACGAGTAAAGTGACTTGCGGTAACAAGATTGAACGAGGTATTGGGATACCGACGATCGAATCTCGGGCAAGTAACGTACCGATTGACAAAGGGAATTGTTTACGGGATTACTTGAATCCTCGACATCGTGGTTCATCCGATGAGATCATCGAGGAGCATGTGGGAGCCAACATGGGTATCCAGATCCCGTTGTTGGTTATTGACCGGAGAGTCGTCTCGGTCATGTCTGCGTGTCTCCCGAACCCATAGGGTCTACACACTTAAGGTTCGGTGACGCTAGGGTTGTAGAGATATTAGTATGCGGTAACCCGAAAGTTGTTTGGAGTCCCGGATGAGATCCTGGATGTCACGAGGAGTTCCGGAATGGTCCGGAGGTGAAGAATTGTATACAGGAAGTCCAGTTTCGGCCACCGGGAAAGTTTCCGGGGTCACCGGTATTGTTCCGGGACCACCGGAAGGGTCCGGGGGTCCATCGGGTGGGGCCACCTATCCCAGAGGGCCCCATGGGCTGAAGTTGGAGGGGAACCAGCCCCTGGTGGGCTGGTGCGCCCCCTTGGGCCTCCCCTGCGCCTAGGGTTGGAAACCCTAGGGGTGGGGGGCGCCCCACTTGACTTGGGGGCAAGTTCCCCCCCTAGGCCGTCGCCCCCCTTGAGATGGGATCTCTAGGGGGCCGGCGCACCCCCTAGGCCCCCTATATAAATAGGGGGGAGGGAGGGCAGCCGTACCCTAGTCCCCGGCGCCTCCCTCTCCCCCCGTACCACCTCTCCCTCTCGCTGACCTTGGCGAAGCCCTGCCGAGATCACCGCTACTTCCACCACCACGCCGTCGTGTTGCTGGATCTCCATCAACCTCTCCCTCCCCCTTGCTGGATCAAGAAGGAGGATATGTATTCCCAATCGTACGTGTGTTGAACGCGGAGGTGCCGTCCGTTCGGCACTAGGATCTTCGGTGATTTGGATCACGACGAGTACGACTCCCTCAACCCCGTTCTCTTGAATGCTTCCGCTCGCGATCTACAAGGGTATGTAGATGCACTCCTCTCTCTCATTGCTAGATGACTCCATAGATTGATCTTGGTGAAGCGTAGAATTTTTTTATTTTCTGCAACGTTCCCCAACAGTGGCATCATGAGCTAGGTCTATGCGTAGTTTCTTTGCACGAGTAGAACACAAATTTGTTGTGGGCGTAGATATTGTCAATTTTCTTGCCACTACTAGTCTTATCTTGTTTCGGCGGCATCGTGGGATGAAGCGGCCCGGACCGACCTTACACGTACGCTTACGTGAGACAGGTTCCACCGACTGACATCCACTAGTTGCATAAGGTGGCTAGCGGGTGTTTGTCTCTCCCACTTTAGTCGGATCGGATATGATGAAAAGGGTCCTTATGAAGGGTAAATAGAAATTGGCATATCACGTTGTGGGTTTTATGTAGGTAAGAAACGTTCTTGCTAGAACCCTATTGCAGCCACATAAAAACATGCAACAACAATTAGAGGACCTCTAACTTGTTTTTGCAGCATATGCGTTGTGATGTGATATGGCCAAAAGGTTGTGATGAATGATATATATGTGATGTATGAGATCATGTTCTTGTAATAGGAATCACGACTTGAATGTTGATGAGTATGACAACCGGCAGGAGCCATAGGAGTTGTCTTAATTATTATATGACCTGCATGTCAATGAACAAACGCCATGTAATTACTTTACTTTATTGCTAAACCATTAGCCATAGTAGTAGAAGTAATAGTTGGCGAACAACTTCATGGAGACACGATGATGGAGATCATGATGATGGAGATCATGGTGTCATGCCGGTGACGAAGATGATCATGGCGCCCCGAAGATGGAGATCAAAGGAGCAATATGATATTGGCCATATCATGTCACTATTTGATTGCATGTGATGTTTATCATGTTTTTGCATCTTATTTGCTTAGAACGACGGTAGTAAATAAGATGATCCCTCATAATAATTTCAAGAAAGTGTTCCCCCTAACTGTGCGTCGTTGCGAAAGTTCGTTGTTTCGAAGCACCACGTGATGATCGGGTGTGATAGATTCCAACGTCCACATACAACGGGTGTAAGACAGATTTACACATGCAAAACACTTAGGTTGACTTGACGAGCCTAGCATGTACAGACATGGCCTCGGAACACAAGAGACCGAAAGGTCGAACATGAGTCGTATGGAAGATACGATCAACATGGAGATGTTCACCGATGATGACTAGTCCGTCTCACGTGATGATCGGACACGGTCTAGTTGAGTCGGATCATGTATCACTTAGATGACTAGAGGGATGTCTAATCTGAGTGGGAGTTCATTAAATAATTTGATTAGATGAACTTAATTATCATGAACTTAGTCTAAAAACCTTTGCAAAATGTCTTGTAGATCAAATGGCCAACGCTCATGTCAACCTCAACTTCAATGCGTTCCTAGAGAAAACCAAGCTGAAAGATGATGGCAGCAACTATACGGACTGGGTCCGGAACCTGAGGATCATCCTCATAGCTGCCAAGAAAGCATATGTCCTAGAAGGACCGCTAGGTGACGCACCCATCCCTAGAGAACCAAGACGTTATGAACGCTTGGCAGTCACGTGCTGATGATTACTCCCTCGTTCAGTGCGGCATGCTTTACAGCTTAGAACCGGGGCTCCAAAAGCGTTTTGAGCAACACGGAGCATATGAGATGTTCGAAGAGCTGAAAATGGTTTTCCAAGCTCATGCCCGGGTCGAGAGATATGAAGTCTCCGACAAGTTCTACAGTTGTAAGATGGAGGAAAATAGTTCTGTCAGTGAGCACATACTCAAAATGTCTGGGTTGCACAACCGCCTGTCCCAGCTGGACATTAACCTCCCGGACGAGGCGGTCATTGACAGAATCCTTCAGTCGCTCCCACCTAGCTACAAGAGCTTTGTGATGAACTACAATATGCAGGGGATGGTGAAAACTATTCCTGAAGTATTTTCAATGCTGAAATCAGCGGAGGTGGAAATCAAAAAGGAACATCAAGTGTTGATGGTCAATAAAACCACTAAGTTCAAGAAAGGCAAGGGTAAGAAGAACTTCAAGAAGGACGGCAAGGGAGTTGCCGCGCCCGGTAAGCCAGTTGCCGGGAAGAAGCCAAAGAATGGACCCAAACCTGAGACTGAGTGCTTTTATTGCAAGGGAAGCGGACACTGGAAGCGGAACTGCCCCAAATACTTAGCGGACAAGAAGGCCGGCAACACTAAAGGTATATGTGATATACATGTAATTGATGTGTACCTTACCAGTACTCGTAGTAGCTCCTGGGTATTTGATACCGGTGCGGTTGCTCATATTTGTAACTCAAAACAGGAGCTGCGGAATAAGCGGAGACTGGCAAAGGACGAGGTTACGATGCACGTCGAGAATGGTTCCAAGGTCGATGTGATCGCCGTCGGCACGCTACCTCTACATTTACCTACGGGATTAGTTTTAAACCTCAATAATTGTTATTTAGTGCCAGCTTTGAGCATGAACATTGTATCTGGATCTCGTTTAATACGAGATGGCTACTCATTTAAATCCGAGAATAATGGTTGTTCTATTTATATGAGAGATATGTTTTATGGTCATGCCCCGCTGGTCAATGGTTTATTTTAATAAATCTCGAACGTGATGTTACACATATTCATAGTGTGAATACCAAAAGATGTAAAGTTGATAACGATAGTCCCACATACTTGTGGCACTGCCGCCTTGGTCACATTGGTGTCAAGCGCATGAAGAAGCTCCATGCTGATGGACTTTTAGAGTCTCTCGATTAAGAATCATTTGACACATGCGAACCATGCCTCATGGGCAAAATGACCAACACTCCGTTCTCCGGAACAATGAAGAGAGCAACCAACTTATTGGAAATCATACATACTGATGTGTGCGGTCCAATGAGCGTTGAGGCTCGCGGTGGCTGTCATTATGTTCTCACTCTCACTGATGACTTAAGTAGATATGAGTATGTCTACTTGATGAAACACAAGTCTGAGACCTTTGAAAAGTTCAAGGAATTTCAGAATGTGGTAGAGAATCAACGTGACCGAAAAATAAAGTTCTTACGATCAGATCGTGGGGGAGAATATTTAAGTCACGAATTTGGTACGCACTTAAGGAAATGTGGAATCGTTTCACAACTCATGCTGCCTGGAACACCTCACCGTAACGGTGTGTCCGAACGTCAAAATCACACTCTATTGGATATGGTGCGATCTATGATGTCACTCACCGATTTACCGCTATCATTTTGGGGATACGCTCTAGAGACAGCTACATTCACTTTAAATAGGGCACCGTCTAAATCCGTTGAGACGACACCGTATGAATTATGGTTTGGGAAGAAACCTAAGCTGTCGTTTCTAAAAGTTTGGGGATGCGATGCTTATGTCAAGAAACTCCAACCTGAAAAGCTCGAACCCAAGTCAGAAAAATGCGTCTTCATAGGATACCCTAAGGAAACCATTGGGTATACCTTCTACCTCAGATCCGACGGCAAGATCTTTGTTTCCAAGAACGGGTCCTTTTTGGAGAAAGAGTTTATCTCGAAATAAGTAAGTGGGAGGAAAGTGGAACTTGATGAAGTACTACCTCTTGAACCGGAAAGTAGCACAACTCAGGAAGATGTTCCTGTGGTTCCTGCACCGACTAGAGAGGAAACTAATGATGA
This sequence comes from Triticum aestivum, assembly GCF_018294505.1. NCBI lineage: Eukaryota > Viridiplantae > Streptophyta > Magnoliopsida > Poales > Poaceae > Triticum > Triticum aestivum. The sequence goes on from NC_057813.1 coordinate 232,644,691, forward strand.
TGATCAAGGTACTTCGGATCAAGTTACAACTGAACTTCATAGGTCCACGAGGACACATTCCACACCAGAGTGGTATGGCAACCCTGTCCTGGAAATCATGTTGTAAGACAATGGTGAACCTTCGAACTATGAAGAAGCAATGGCGGGCCCAGATTCCAACAAATGCCTCGAAGCCTTGCAATCCGAGATAGGATCCATGTATGAAAACAAAGTATGGACTTTGACAGACTTGCCCGATGATCGGCGAGCGATAGAAAACAAATGGATCTTTAAGAAGAAGACGGACGCGGATGGTAATGTTACCATCTATAAAGCTCGACTTGTCGCTAAGGGTTATCGACAAGTTCAAGGGGTTGACTATGATGAGACTTTCTCTCCCGTAGCAAAGCTGAAGTCCGTCCGAATCATGTTAGCAATTGCCGCATACTATGATTATGAGATATGGCAGATGGACGTCAAAATGGCATTCCTTAACGGCTATCTTAAGGAAGAACTGTATATGATGCAGCCGGAAGGTTTTGTCGATCCTGAGAATGCTAACAAGGTATGCAAACTCCAGCGCTCCATTTATGGGCTGGTGCAAGCATCTCGGAGTTGGAACATTCACTTTGATGAGATGATCAAAGCATTTGGGTTTATGCAGACTTATGGAGAAGCCTACATTTACAAGAAAGTGAGTGGGAGCTCAGTAGCATTTCTCATATTATATGTAGATGACATACTTTTGATGGGAAATGATATAGAACTTTTGGACAACATTAAGGCCTACTTGAAAAAGTGTTTTTCAATGAAGGACCTTGGAGAAGCTGCTTACATATTAGGCATCAAGATCTATAGGGATAGATCGAGACGCCTCATAGGTCTTTCACAAAGCACATACCTTGATAAGATATTGAAGAAGTTCAATATGGATCAGTCCAAGAAGGGGTTCTTGCCTGTGTTGCAAGGTGTGAAATTGAGCTTAGCTCAATGCCCGACCACGGCAGAAGATAGAGAAAAGATGAGTGTCATCCCCTATGCCTCAACTATAGGGTCTATTATGTATGCCATGCTGTGTACCAGACTTGATGTAAACCTTGCCGTAAGTTTGGTAGGAAGGTACCAAAGTAATCCCGGCATGGAACACTGGACAACGGTCAAGAACATCCTGAAGTACCTAAAAAGGACTAAGGATATGTTTCTCGTATATGGAGGTGACGAAGAGCTCGTCGTAAAGGGTTACGTCGACGCTAGCTTCACACAGATCTGGATGACTCTAAGTCACAAACCGGATACGTGTATATTTTGAATGGAGGGGCAGTAAGCTGGTGCAGTTGCAAGCAAAGCATCGTGGCGGGATCTACATGTGAAGCGGAGTACTTGGCAGCCTCAGAGGCAGCGCATGAAGCAATCTGTATGAAAGAGTTCATCACCGACCTAGGAGTCATACCCAATGCGTCGGGGCTGATCACTCTCTTCTGTGACAACACTGGAGCTATTGCCCTTGCCAAGGAGCCCAGGTTTCACAAGAAGACCAGGCACATCAACCGTCGCTTCAACTCCATTCGTGAAAATGTTCAAGATGGAGACATAGATATTTGCAAAGTGCATACGGATCTGAATGTCGTAGATCCATTGACTAAACCTCTTCCGCGAGCAAAACATGATCAACACCAGAACTCTATGGGTGTTCGATTCATCACAATGTAACTAGATTATTGACTCTCGTGCAAGTGGGAGACTGTTGGAAATATGCCCTAGAGGCAATAATAAAATGATTGTTATTATATTTCCTTGTTCATGATAATTGACTATTATTCATGCTATAATTATGTTATCCAGAAATCATAATACATGTGTGAATACATAGACCATAACATGTCCCTAGTGAGCCTCTAGTTGACTAGCTCGTTGATCAATAGATAGTCATGGTTTCCTGACTATGGACATTGGATGTCATTGATAACGGGATCACGTCATTAGGATAATGATGTGATGGACAAGACCCAATCCTAAGCATAGCACAAGATCGTGTAGTTCGTTTGCTAGAGCTTTTCCAACGTTCCCCAACATAGTCCCCCTGGCCCGCTCGTTGGGGACACAACCACTTTTCACTTCCCCATCTCTTCCCTCTAGCCTCCGCTCTCCACCTCCATCGTCGTCGCCGCCGCCAGCCCCCTCTCACGACCGCATCGCCTTCTATCAAGGCCGTCCACCGCACAAGCACGCCAGGTCATAGCCGCCCCACTCCCGTGTCTTAGTAGAGTTTTTTTGCCGACGTTCGTGTTTGCTTGTTGGCGGTGGGAGAGAGCTTACGGCCACCGGCGCGGACTGTCGACCCCAATACCTTTCGGCAGGCTCTCCATTGCCCCAGGCTGCCCACCCCACCAACACCAACCTTGCTTCATTGCATCGACCTGCTCTTTCTGGCCGTGTCTCCAGCACGACCACAAGGTGTTCGACGCGTTGCTCACAAGGTATCATGGATAGCAAGGATGAGTTTTTCTTTCACAACTTCATTTGTTCATCGGATGATTCATCCTCGGATGATGAAGACATTGTGGCGACTACATTGGTCGTCCACGACCACATTAATAGGAAGCGGCCTTGGTTCAGGGGACCAATCCTCGTCTATGTTCCGGCCTTGAACCGCAATAGGGAGAGAGGCCACACCCTTCTCTATGCCGATTACTTTGAGAATAGCGCACTCTTCATACCACACAAATTTCGCCGCCGCTTCTGCATGGCGAGACATGCGTTCAATCGTATTCGAGAGGGAGTGGTAGCATATGACCCATACTTTGAGTGCAAAGAGGATGCCCTTGGCAAGCTTGGCTTCTCTTCTTACCAAAAATGGATTGCGGCTATCCGCATTCTTGCATATGGAATTCCTGGTGATCTTGTGGATAAGTATGTTCGTATGAGTGAGTCCACGTGTCTCCTGTCAATATATAGTTTCTGCAAGGCCGTAGTGGCAGTGTTCGGCCCTGAGTACCTGAGAGAGCCAACTGTTGCAGATACAGAGAGGTTGTTGGCGATCAATGGCAAGAGGGATTTCCCAGGCATGCTTTGTAGTATTGATTGTATACAGTGAAAGTGGAAGAACTGTCCATTTGCTTGACAAGGGCAGTACAAGGGGCATGTGAAAGGTGCTACTATCATACTTGAAGCGGTGGCTTCACAAGATCTGTGGATATGACATTCTTTCTTCGACATGGCTGGTTCTCACAATGATATCAGTGTTCTTCAGCGATCTCCAGTGTTTGCAAGGCTTGTAGAAGGCCACTCCCGACCACCAGTACAACAAGAGATATTACATTGCTGATGGTATCCATCCATAGTGGTCCACTCTTGTGAAGACCATACCCAGGCCGCAAGGAGAGAAGAGACAGAGGTTTGCCTAAATGCAGGAGAGTGCTAGGAAAGATGTGGATCATGCTTTTGGTGTGCTTCAGTCTCGATGGGGTATCGTTTGAAACCCTGCACTGACATGAAGCACGCAGAAGCTTTGGGAGGTGATGGCTGCTTGTGTGATCATGCACAACATGATCGTGGAGGATGAGCGTGATGATAGCATCTACGACCAAGGGTTTGATTTTCAGGGTGAAAAATATTGAGCCTGAGCAGCCACCTCCTGCAACCTTTGAATAGTTTGTCCATTTTCATCGTGAATTGCGTGATTGACATACTCATGTCCAGCTCCAGGATGACTTGGTTGAGCACATGTGGACTCACGTGAGCAACCGGTAGATCTATCGGTTATCTTTCATTCAAACTAATTTTGATTGGGTTGTAAAGACTTTTATATTGTTTTTATTTCGACCGGGTTGTAAACTATTTTGGATGTGAAACTATTTGCTATGCTTCATTTGGACTATTTACTATGCTTCATTTCATTATGCTTGTGTTGGGCGCATGGACAAGATGCGACCGAAATGCGGCCACGCGTTGGGCGCACGACCGATGCATCTACAAATCCAGACGGACACGGCCAATTGCCATCCTAAGCGGATGAAACGGACGTCCGTTTGGGGTCGTGCGTTGGTGGTGGCCTAAGAGAAGGCAGATCTTTTTTCTTCTTATTTCTCCCTCCTTCACCTTAACATTTACGTGTCATTTAACATAATGTCATTCTACACGGTTCTAACGGTGCTTTTGTATTCATTTTTTCATTTCGGATTATTTTTGCCTTACCCAGTTCTTTCTCCTTTCGTCCTAGCTTTTCTCTGCTCCAACCAAACCAAAACATGCATCAGCGATCGAAGGAACTGCTATCTTTTGGTACTTACACCTCATACACGGTCGCATAGGTGGATTAAATTTTGGACAGCACTAACGCCCACATGTGTGGTGGGAGCCAAATCCGTCCACACGCCCTATAACATACAGACTACACCATGTCACGGCATGCATGTATGTGAAAATCTTTTTGAATTTTCAGTTTTTAAAATGTTTTATCTCTTAAATAAAAAATTCGATTGAAGATCCGTTTTCATCATTAAATTCCTTGCGACGAGATTTTTGAAACTAGATCTCATATCAATATATTTCGACGATTTTTTTTGGGTTAAAAGTTGCCATGTCTATTGCACATGAATTGCCATGATGTTTACACTAAATTTGTCATGTTATGTTTCAGCTATTTTCTTCTGTATTAAAAAGTAAGTTTTGACATATTATAAAACGGAAAATTAAGAAACTAAACTTGCCATGCACCATAAACTAAAATTGCCATGATACATGCACTTAAAATTGCCATGATTTATGCAAAAAAATATTTTCATGGTCAAAGTACTGGAATTGCCATCATCAAAAACTAAAATGCCATGATCAAACTAAAATTGCCACATGGCAACTTTAGTTTAAGCACCACGACAACTACAATGTAAACATCATGACAACTTTTGGGCAAAAAAAATTCATTGAAACATATCAACATGGGGTCTAGTTTTGAATATCTCGTCGAGACGGATTTAATGGTGAAAATGAATTTTTATTCACTTTTTTAATTAGAAGATAAAACATTTATAAGCCGAAAACCAAAAAAATTCTGCTAATGTCATCTGTTCATACGTAGCAAAATGAATGATGATGGTGACGTGTGAGCGATGTGCAAACGCCCACTTGTGTGGGCGTTAGTTTTTCCATAAATTTTTCTCCGCCCGGTTCTTCGACACGCATACTATTCCAGTCCACCATTCAGAAGCCAACAGCAACCCCATGAACAATGGACCGGTTAAAAAAAATCGTCCAAGTATCTCCGCCAAAAAAGAAAAAGGAAATCGCCCAAGTACACCTGAAGTCAAGGCTCTCCGCAGCAGCAAATCATGCAACCACGTTCTGATGCATGAACTATCTATCTCACATCTCAAACGAACAACCTGAGCACGACACAGAGGCCTCCGTCCAATCGCTCTGACCCGTACGTCTTATCGCGAACTCTACGTCTCCGACGTCTCATCCGCCGAGGGCCGGGCGCCGGCTGGGCGAGGAAGCAAGTGGCCAACCCGCGCAAGCCATCGATCGGCGGCCGGCCCATGTGGCCATCGGCTCTGTAGCCTTGCCTCGCCGCGCCGCGCCGTGGCGCGCCAACGAACACAAGCGTACGCTGGCCACTAGTACACCGGAACTGATCACCTCTCCATCGCCGCAGCAGGAACCAGACCACAGCCTAGCCCCACCGGGAGCGTACGTACAAGCCCTCTCACATGGTGGTGCAGGGCGCGGCCGTCTCGGCGTAGCCCATCTGGCCGTATGCGTGTCATGTCAATGGAGGAACACCCTGAGCCTGAGGTCGACCCGACCTTCTGTTCTGACAGGAGAGGCGTGAGATGTATTTTAAGTTGATTTTCGGACCACCAGGTGAGGTGATGAAGAGTACCGGACCGTTCTAACTAATCTTCACTTTCAGCGTTGCTGTCAGCAGGCGAGACCCTGTGCATGGGGATGGCGCGCGGGGCGCGTCCAGAGGTGTAATTTATCTTCCGCGTAGCATATATCGTGCCGGGATTTGGATGTACGTGCACGTGTGTGGTATCCATCCAGCGTCGGGCGCTCTGTCAGGTCACTGGATCGGGAAAATGCGTGTGTCCTATGTTACCAACATGTCCTGTCAGATTGTTGTTCTTGTCTGGAGGCTGGTGGGCTTGATGCTGGACAAGACAGGATCATTTGCTACATCGATCGATTTATTCTAAAAAAGAAATCTTTGCTAGTACATCGATCAACATATATACACACACCACATACACAGAAAAAAACTCCCGAAGCAAAAGCAGGCTTCTCCGGTCTATAGTTGTAAGGCTCGTCGCGGGAATGCCAGCCGTATGTACCTTGGAAAGTTGTGGGAGCACCTAATTAACGAGCGCTCCTTCGGAAGCCTCGCAACGATCAGCGCCACTTGGCGCGCTCACAACCATTCGCTACATGTCGTGCTCTGGGCGCTCTCTTCGGATTTTGTTTTTTTTTTATTTTTACGCACGTGTTTTCGGCTTTTTAAAGGGTTTTTTTTGGTTTTGGTTTTCTACCGGTCTTTCCTAGCTTTTCGATCAAATTTTTTTTTTAAAAAAAATAATTTTTTTGCGTAAAAAAATGCATTTTTTTCGCGTGAGGCACGATTTTGCTTCCGTCAGAGGCACGGTTGTGCTTTCGCGAGAGGCACGGGCGTGCCTCTTTCGGAAAGAAAAAAACGCGTTTTCTGTTTTTTTTCTTTCGCGAGAGGCACGGTTTTGCTTCCGCCAGAGGCACGGTTGTGCTTTCGCGAGTGGCACGGGCGTGCCTCTTTTGAAAAGGGAAAAACACGTTTTCTGTTTTTTTTTCTTTCGCGAGAGGCACGGTTTTGCTTCCGCCAGAGGCACGATTGTGCTTTCGCGAGAGGCACGGACGTGCCTCTTTCGGAAAAGGAAAAAAACGCGTTTTCTGTTTTTTTCTTTCGCGAGAGGCATGATTTTGCTTCCGCCAGAAGCACGGTTGTGCTTTCGCGAGAGGCACGGACGTGCCTCTTTCGGAGAAGAAAAAAAACGTGTTTTCTATTTTTTTTTCTTTCGCGAGAGGCACGGTTTTGCTTCCGCCAGAGGCACGGTTGTGCTTTCATCAGAGGCACGGGCGTGCCTCTTTCGAAAAGGAAAAAAACTCGTGTTTCCGGTTTGGTTTTTTCGTCGGTTTTTTTCTACCGGTTTTTTCGTGAAAAAAAAGTTCGTCAAAACCTATCAACATGGGATCTAGTTTTGAAGATCTCGACGCGAGGAATCCAATGGCGAAAGCTGTTCGAGATTTGGACCCACGGTTTAAGAGATAAAACATTTTGAATAAACGATCTACGAAAAAAAGAGAAAACTCCCGGGTTGCGACAAGTGGCGCACATGCAGCGCGGCACTTGTCGCAACCTGGGGAAGTTGGAGTAATCTCCGCAAGGAGTACTCCTTAATTAGTAATTTCGGAAAGTTGTGTCCTGCTTTCGTCGACAAAGCAAATCACCAGATAAAACGTGCAGTTTAAGCTGAATCCCTCTCCGGTGTTCACCACACATGTTTCTCTCAACAGGATATTGCATATCTTGTAAACACACTACACATACATAAAAAGAAAAAATGAGATAAAATAAAAACTGGACAAAAAAAGCAACATAAAATCAACAAAACCGAAGAAAAAATATATTGTGTTATGTTGTGTAATTTCTTTTTCAGTCACGTGTTCCAATCAAATATTGGGAGAGGCTAGGGGTAAGTCGACTGAATATTAGGGTCAGTTGAATCGTTTTCAGCTTTCAGATGCAGATCCAAAGGTGTTGATTCCTTCTTCTATTTTTTGAACTGTTTTCCTTGTTCATCTTCTACACCGAGCAGACCCCGAGCCGCCAGTTACCGAAAATCAACTGACGGCAACTTCCTTTCTTCTCAAAATCAACTGACCGAAAATGCGTTTTCAGGCATTATATATGCACATGACACGATGCAGAGAACCCTGTGGGCATGCGCTTCTTTTCATCCGCTTCGCTGCCGTGATATTTGTTCATGCATCGCTCGCCGAAAATTTCCTTTCTGACTGGCACACTAGCAGCATCTAGAGCCTTTGTGGGCACTGGAGCAGGAGCTGAATCCTTCTTCTTCTTTTTTTTTGTGAGGGAGGAGCTGAAACCTTGAACGAAAAGAACGACAGGAACAAAAAGTGCAGAAGAAGTAGCATCAATCATTCTGGAAAGGCAGGGAAGAGCAAGAATTAAGGAGATGGAAACGATCAGATCGACGTCTTTGGCGCCAGGAGGGATGCACATGAGCGCTCGTCGTGCTGGGCGGGCGCACCGGCCGGCTCGACAACAAGGGCCCCGCTTTTGTCATTGATGGCAATGCCGCACAAATCCCATGCTACCATGATCGGTCACAGATTCACGGCGCAAGGATTTCTCTACGTGTACTCGTTTCTCTCTCTCTTTATTACTTTTATTACTAGACGATCAAGTAAGGGACAGTCCCTTTCCTGTTGAAGAAAGTAGTACTACGTACTTACTTAACATCACGCTCGAAGAAAGAAAGAAAGTACAGTACTCATGTACTGCAGTGGTATCTGCGGGGCTAGCTATGGTCGTTGTTGTATGCCGACAGGCCAGAGGTGTACGGTCAAGTTGAAAAGACCTCCATGAGATTAAATCAAGGACGTCGGGTGGTGAAAACCTTTTAGCCTAGCTAGCGTCCAGACTCCAGAGACTCGCACCGATGGATAGAGCGCGTTTGCGGGATCGAAGACGTCGGTTTCACAAGGCCTATTTGTCGAAAGGGGTGGGGCGGTACGTAGACAACGTAGCAATTTCTCGGCACATGCATGGCCGCGCGGTGCATGCAACGCAGCACATGCATGTATGAAATCTTTGGATTTACCCGGCTTGATTTGACCGTACCTCGGTCGTTTTCGTTGCTAACATTATCGCCAGCGCTGATTTTATTTATTTATTTGTATGTATGTATAGCTTGCACAAGCTGTTTGATTTTACCATCACCACGTCCGTCCTTCAGACTGGCTTTCGCACCATTCGGTATCAGTGGTGAGCTATTTCAAGAACAATGAAGGCTGGCTTTCGCGAGGAATTCGTGAACCGCTAGGTTTCCATCGACTAGCTATGAACGCCAGCACCTGGCCCTGATCATGAGGGATGCCACCATGTACAATTCGGGACGGAACGGGGTGGGAATATCGGTAGACACGCCGCTGCCGAGGCATTAACGGCAGTCGGACACGGGCACATGCAGAACGAGAAAAGCTTGCGGCAGAAACGGCCGCGTTCCGGAATCGGCCTAGCGTCTGGAAAGCAAGACCGCGGCCACCCCAGTCCGGGACGGCGCGCACAGGGGCCGCTCCAGTGCGCCAACGCAGGACGTGACGACGGCGGGGCAAACGGGCGCGCCGTTGCGCCGGCCGAGGCGTTGCCAGGCTTCCCCGTTCGAGTCACTCTCGCTCGTCGCTGAGGGGCACGGGCGTGCGTGCAAACAATGCCACTGCAGCCCGTTCGATGGAATAGTCTTGTTTTTAAAGGATCAGCTGGGGCTCAATTTATTCAATCATCGGTCGTATAGTGCCTTTTGCTCCTTGCTGCATAAACATGTCCTGTGCACTGAAAGCCGGCTCGTTTTTTTACCCACTGTTCTCTCTGCTCCAGTCTAGCTAGCTAGCTAGCCAACCATTATGCATGCCTAGGTTCTAGAGCCGAGCAAGTTGTGATTTACTCCCTCGGTTTCTATAACTCATTTTAAAGATTTCAATGCGGACTACGTACCTGCAAAATGAGTGAAATTATACTCCAAAATACGTCTATATACATCTGAATGAAGTCCGTATTGAAATCTCTAAAAGGCTTATATTTAGAAACGGAGGGAGTACACCGTGTTGCATTCATCGAGTTCACCTTTTACTTATTTCGTCATGAAAAAAATTAGTAGTCACAAAAAACAAAACAAAGAAAATAAACGGTCACGACAATACCATTTGTCCAACCAGTTTTTGTCAATTTTACCGTCTTGTAAACTAATTTGCATTCCCCCCAAAAAGCTAACTTTTCTATTTCTCGTGTCTATTTTTCTGCTGCAAAGCCATAAACAAGTGTAGCACAACACATTTTAAGAGTAGCAACAGCTGGCAAACTGAGGACGTGGTTGACATCACAATAGATTATGGTAATCAAGCTTTTACATCTAGCTTTTGGCTAACCAACCTTTCCCTGCCATTTTTCTACAGCTCGCGGGTGACTGGATGTAACTAAACTCATCTTATATCTTAATGGAAAAGACATGCAATGCTCTCTTAAAAAAGAAAACGAAAAATAGCTGATTAGAGAAGTAACTTCAATACAACGCAATCGCAAACTAGCCCAACCTTACATGTTTCCGCTTCGTGTTTCTTTAATTTGGACCTACAGCGTGTTTTAAGAACAAAGGGCATGGCATGTAAGATGACTTCCATGACAAAAATTAAAAGGGCATGTAAGGTGTATTTCTTCGTAGTTCGAAGTTGTAAGGGCAAACAATCGAATGGTGCAGCGAATGAAAATGCTACTTTTTTTGACCCCGATGAAAATGCTACTCTACAATACATACTCATAAGATAGGTGCATGCATGCATGCCTGCAGCCGTAGGGAGTACAAGGCCGAGCAACATTTTAAGTTTTTGCATGAGCTGTGACCCGCCGGCTTGCGAGTTCAGTAACAAGCTTGTCCTCCCGGCAACAACAACAACAACAAAATGCCGAGTACCAGTACTCCCACTCATATTACCTAGTAGGTCTCCACTCCTAGTACATCTTAATTTACACACAGAACCGTACATATACGCTATCAACGCGCGCATTCGTCGCCGTACGAGCGATGCTTCAGGCTCAACGTTGATTAATGTCATTACATGCACATGTAGCACATGCGGGTGGCCGACGTAATCTCATCTTACCACGTCCCGTTCAGGCCCTGGTAGGCCGCGGCGGGGGCTGCGCCATTGGGTGACGCGCGGTGGCCGTTGGCTGCCGCCGCGCGCTCTAGGGACTGCACCTGCGTCTTGAGGAACTTCACGTAGTGGATGGCCTCGTCCAGCATAGACGCGGTGTCCATCTTGGTCCCTCCCGGGACGAGACGCTGCAGGATGCGGATGCGCTCGCTGATGCGCTCCCGCCGCATCCTCGCCGCCACGCTCTGCGGGTCCGTCGAGATGTGCACGTTGCGGCGCTTCGGGGGGCGCACCGTGTCCGGGTCGATGTTCACCGGCTGCAGCGCCGCGATGCGGAAGATCATCTCCCGCATCGCCGCCGGCCCCGTGGTGCCAGCGCCGTCGGGCTGTGGCTGCGACGTCGCTGTGTACTCGGAGCGACGATGGCCGCCGTTGTAGGGGGCGGAGTTCGGCAGCTGGGAAGAATACGGATCGTGGTAGGCCCCGCCGGCGTTGGCGCTCGCCATGTGAGGCGCCGAGGAGAACTGGTGACGAGGGGCTTGCGTGCATGGAGAAGGGGGCACCGGCATGGCGTGGTCAGGGAACGCAGTGAGCTGCTCTAGCTGCAGCATTGCGTTCATAAGCTCCAGCTGCGCCTCCGGGTGAGAGTTCAGCGTGTCGAAGTCCATCCAGAGGTTGTGCGACTCGACCTGTATCACAACTTGTTGTTTCGGGAGATGTGGATGATGAGAGAGGGCAAGAGGGCGAGGAAGCTAGCAGCTAAGCCAGAGCACAGGTGTAAAAGGGCTGTGTTGCTTAGCTAGTTGTAAGCAGAAAGGCGCTATTTATAGGGAATGGGCAGGGCCTAGGGCGCAGGTTCCTCCAGATTTGATTTGACTGCCCATCATCCGTTCCCAGAATGCATACCGGTGTCCCATTGAGCCAGTGAGGAGCTGCCACCAGGGTATAGGTATTTTTTTTTTTGAAAGGAGGATATACCCCGGCAGCTGTATCTGAAAGATGCATGCAACCATTTTATTAATTTTTCATGTTATAATTTTTGAAAAGGAGGGTATAGGTAATTTGATTTGAAAGGCATTTTTCATGTTATAATTTTTGTGACATACTATTACTTACATTTTATTAATTTAGATCTATGGTTAAATCCGTACCGAGGGACTACATGGAGCGTTTATTTCCCATATATTCACTTTCGTCCCATTTATGCATTCAACATTTCCCAATTCAATAGACTAAACACCGACTAATCAAAACACCGCTTCAGTCTATCGTGGGTTAGCGAGAGAGGAGCTCCCACACGCATCGACGTGCCGCTGGCCACTCCGTCCACGGTGGCCAACCCACCCCACCCCTCCCAGTCGGCCGCCCACTCAGGCCACCGCTCCTCCCCAAGCCTTGTTGCTACCCTCTCTGGGATCCCGCGTTGCCTACAGTCAACCTTGGATGGCGCAACCCCGAGTAGGCGAGGGACGAGACTTCTTCCTCCGGTCCGTCAGAGGTCCAGGAAACACTTATGTCTCCTAAGGTTCGGGAGAGGACGCTAATGGGCTCGGACTGGTGGGCAACGCTCCCCTCCACCCCCCCCCCCCCCAAATCGAGCACCCCCGCCTTAGATCCATCGTGGTTGTGCCCCCTCCCGGTCAACCTATCCACCAACACCATTGAAGAGGGATGGGCAGTCCATCAATCCCGCAAGAACCAGTGCCCAAGCAAAGATCCAGTAGACAACTCGTAGTAGGGATGAAAATGGAGCGGAAATGAACAAAACTGGGTGTTGGCACAATTGTTTTCATTTTTTTTGCGGAAGCGGAAACGAATACAAAAACCCCAGAAACAAATATGGAAATGAATACTACCGTAAACAAAACTCAAGCGAATATGGCACGGATGCGGAGATAGAAGCGAGTGTCCACGGAACCAAAGATCCATTGAATCATAGAAAAAAGACAGTTCTCACATTATTGTTTACATACTTGACAACTTGAATAGTAGTACTAGTATTGTAGTACACACTTCAACTCGGCAAGAAAATGTACATGATGCATTGGTAGTATTGTAGAAGTTGGGCCATATGGGCCATTTTGCCCATTCGGTGGAGGGCCTACTTATGTGTTTGTTGGTGACGGTGTAATGCACCGGGGGTGGCTCACCGAGGGGAGCCTAGCAGTAGGCCTGCTGGAGGGCCCACAAGACCCTGTTGTCGGTGTCAAAACCGGCAGATCTCGGGTAGGGGGACCAAGCTATATGTCTCAGGATTGGTGGTAACTATGAAAGGACATAGTGTTTACCTAGGTTCGGGCCCTCTTAATGGAGGTAAAACCCTACTCTTGCTTGATTATATTCGAAGGGTATAGGGGTTACAAGATTTATCTACCACGAGATCATATTAGCTAACCCTAGTTTGGCTAGCTTAGTAATGTTGTGTTCCTGCCTCCGATCTAACCCTCCGGTTTATATAGACACCGAAGGGGCTTAGGGTTGTACAAAGTCGGTTTAACAGAAACTTGCCATCCACGTATGCAGGAGTCCCTACCGGACACGAGAGGCGATCTTCTGTCTTGTATCTTGACGCCCCATCAGTCCGGCCCATATCCAATAGACCGGACGCCCGAGGACCCCCTAGTCCAGGACTCCCACAGTAGGCCCTGAACCAGTCTTCAATGACGATATAGAGATTGAACCTGCTGTTGATCTTGATAACCCACAATCAAAGAATCAATGTTATGATAAGAGAGACTTTATTGCTAAGAAGTACGGTAAAGAAAGAGAACCATGGGTTCAGAAACCCATGCCTTTTTCTCCTAAGCCATCCAAGAAAAAGGATGATGAGGATTTTGAGCGCTTTGCTGAAATGATTAGACCTATTTTTTGCCTATGCGTTTGACTGATATGCTTAAAATGAATCCTTATGTCAAGTATATGAAAGATATTGTTACAAATAAAATAAAGATACCGGAAGCTGAAATTTCCACCATGCTTGCTAATTTTAAAGGTGGAATACCAAAGAAACTTGGAGATCGAGGAGTACCAACTATACCATGCTCCATTAAAAGAAACTATGTTAAAACTGCTTTATGTGATCCTGGAGCCGGTGTTAGTGTTATGCCTTTCTCTTTATATCGTAGACTTGATTTGAATAAGTTGACACCTACTAAAATCTCTTTGCAAATGGATGATAAATCAACTGCTATACCCATCGGTATTTGTGAGGATGTGCCTGTTGTGGTTGCAAATGTTACTGTTTTAACGGACTTTGTCATTTTTGATATTCCTGAGGATGATAGTATGTCGATCATCCTTGGTAGACCCTTTTTGAATACTGCAGGGGCTGTTATTGATTGCAACAAAGGCAATGCCACTTTTCATGTTAATGGTAATGAGCATACAATACACTTTCCGAAGAAACAACCTCAAGTTCATAGTATAAATTTTGTTGAAAAAATTTCAACCACTACTATTGGAGGTTTTCAATTCCCTCTTCCTACTGTCAAAAAGAAATATGGTATTCTTATTGTTGGGGACATGCATATCCTCGTTGAGGTAACCTAGTGCTATTCGAAAATTCTCCGGTTTCATGTTATTTGGAAGAAGTTTGTTAACAAGACTTGATCAACCTTGTTAGTGGATTCCTTTTGATGAGCACGAGATGGATGAAGTTAGAAAGCACAACCTTCTATACCCTCCTTTTACTTTCTGTTATTTAGATTAAATAAAGCAAAATTAGTATTTTTTGTCTGTTTTCTGAACTATCCGTGCAATAAAAAATACCCCGAAAATAAAAGTTCTCCAAATGCCCTGAAAATTGAGTATGATTTTTTGTAGAATATTTGAGAATTTCTGGCACTTAGAACACACTAGGGGGACCCACCATTTGGTCACGAGGGTGGAGGGCACGCCCCCCTTGCCTCGTGGGCCCCACGTGCCCCCTCCACTTATTCCAGCACCCACACACTTCCTCTTCCTCTAGAAAAAATCATCCTGTAGCTCAAACCCGTGTTCTTGCTCGTTTTGCTGCCATTTTCGATCTCCTTGCTCAAAGCTCCATTCACAAAACTGCTTTGGGGGATTATTCTTCGGTATGTGACTCCTCCAATGGTCCAATTAGTTTTTGTTCTAGTGCTTTATTTATTGCAATTTTTTGCTGCCGAGGTGACCATGCTCTTGAGCTTGCATGTCAAATTTATATGGTATAAAATAGTTTTAATGCATGATATAGCCTCTGGGCACTTGTGAGAGTAGTTGCTATCAATCTTATTGAGTTTGGTTCACTTTTACTTTGAGTCACTAAAAATTTCAAAAAAATTTCAGAGGAAGAAAATTATGAAGAGATTCTTGAGAGGCTCCTCGAGCCGAAGCTCGAAGGAAAAGTAGAATGAAGAGAATAAAAAGCCCAAGTACAATCTTCCTCGCACCGCGGAGGTTCGGCCGTGTGAATGGCCTTGTGATGCATTCTTGAGAGCCGCCGGAATTTACGACGACTTCTACTATTTGGCTGAGAATGCAGGCATCACCGACTTCCTCCACGACCAGTCTGAACAGTACCTCCTACTCACTAATATTTTCGTGCAAAACTTTCATTTCCATGCTAGAAGGTCACCACCTTCGGTGGATTTTTATTTATATGATGAGTTTAAGGAGATGTCACTATATGATTTTTGTGTAGTTTGCAAGCTGCCCTTGGAGGGAAGCATCAAGGAACCACATCCTAGTGATGTGGATGAATTTATTGATAGAATTGCTATAGGGGAAACGAGAAAAGTTTCAGATGCAAGGATTACTAGTGTACATTTTCCTGTCCTACGATACTTTGCAATATTTTCTAGTAGATGTTTAATTGGTCGTGGGAACGGTGGGGGCCTCAGTTCTCCTGACCTTGCTATTTTGTGCCATGCTTTATTTCGTGATACAACTTTCAGTTTAGGCGCTATTGTTGCTAAACGGTTAAGTCTGAACCATTCAAAGGGCCCCATATTTGGAGGTATCTTTGCTTCACGCCTTGCTAAACACTTTGAGATACCTATTAGGCATTATGAGAAATAGGAAAAGTTGCTTCCCACTATTTTCTTAGACTATAAGAGTATGGTAGCACATGATTTTATTGTCAAAGATAAGAAGAAGAGACTTAAGTATTACTTGGTATTTGCTAAAACTAAGTGTGAGACTATTACCTTGTATGCACCCTCTTTGTTTAATATACATTCATGCACGTACCTCATCATGCCCGAGGACATTTATGCATACTGGGAGCTGACACGAGGTCTAGAGCCTGAGCCAGTGCCACCTCTTGATCCAATTCGGGAGTCTATTTATAAGTGGGATCCGGAGGAGTTCGCTAACCAGTGGCACCCCGAGGACCCTCCTTAGTATACCGGATAGGATCACTTTGATCCATGGGCATATACCAACTTAGGCCAAAAGCCTAAGCTTGGAGAGTACGTATTTCTCACCGACATTACATTCATGTTCACACACTCATTCTAGTTGTCGGTGTTCATACTTTTTCATTGTACTATCCATGCTAGTTTATTTTCTTTTCTTGCTTTCTTCTTGTGTGTTTGAAAAACTTTGAGAAAAACCAAAAAAAATTAGTTGTAGATCTTAGTTAGTTTACTTTCCATGCTTGTAGTTGTAGTAATTAAAAGAAAACCCAAAAAATTCCCCGTTCTTCTTTTGCTTGTTGGGAGCTTTCCCGTGTAAATAGTTTTTCTCGTTCTTTGAACTTCTTTTCTTTTCTTTTGGGGGTCGAGAGGAGAAGACCACGATGAAAATGATGAGTTGCTCTCATATGAATTATTGTTGATCTAACCAAGAGCCCATATTACCTTGTCTTCTCCTTTGAATTAAATGCCTGCAGATTCCAGGTTAGTGCAATGCACGTGCACTATTATTATTATACACACTGTTCGGTCATGCAAGTGAAAGGCAATAATGACGATATATGATGAAATGATTGAGATGAGGGAAGCTGGTATGAAGTCGACCTATCTTGTTTTTGTAAATATGATTAGTTCATCGTTCCTGATTCAACCCATTATGAATGAAACATTTTTACAATCACAATTAGAGACTATAGTTATTCATGCCATGCTTATTAGCTAGGAGTTTATAATGGTTTACCTTGCGTGCCAACATGCTATTAAAATGGTTGTGATGTGGTATGATAGGGTGGTATCATCCTTTGAATGATTCGAGTGGCTTGACTTGGCACATGTTCACGCATGTAGTTGAAACAAAATCAACATAACCTTCACGATATTTATGTTCATGGTGATTTATATCCTACTCATGCTTGCATTCATTGTTGGTTAATCTTAATGCATGTTCATGACTGTTGTCGCTCTCTAGTTGGTCGCTTCCCAGTCTCTTTCTAGCCTTTACTTGTACTAAGCGGGAATACTGCTTGTGCATCCACTTCCATAAACCCCAAAGTTATTCCATATGAGTCCACCATACCTTCCTATATGCGGTATTTACCTACCGTTCCAAGTAAATTTCTATGTGCCACACTCTAAACCTTCAAATGAAAATCTGTTTTGTATGCTCGAATAGCTCATGTATCAACTAGGGATGTCTATATCTTCCATGCTAGATGGGTTATTCTCACGATGAGTGGACTCCGCTCATCATTGACGAGAAAATGGCCGGTAACCGGGATGTCGAGTCCCATGCTCAAATCAAATCAAAATAATTGCAAACAAAACTCCCCCAGGATTGTTTTAGTTGGACGGTACCCGTTGTTTCGAACCAGCCGTGGAATGTGCTTGTTGGTGGTGGGGGAGCATAAACTTTACCATTCTGTTTGGGAACCGCCTATAATGTATGTAGCATGGAAGATATCGAGATCTCTTGGTTGTTATGTTGACAATGAAAGTATGCCGCTCAAAATATTATTTATCTCTGTTTCAAAACTCAAGCTCTGGCACCTGTGCAAATCCCTGCTTCCCTCTACGAAGGGCCTATCTATTTACTTTTATGCTGAGTCATCATCCTCTTATTAAAAAGCACCAGTTGGAGAGCACCGCTGTCATTTGCATGCATTGTTATTAATTTACATTGAGTATGACTGTGACTGGATCTCTTTTGCCATGAATTACAATGTCTAGTCAGTCCTTGATCTTGAGTGGTGCTCTGCATTTATGTTTTGTGGTCTCGAAAAGAGCTAGCGAGATACCTTCTTGTTATATCATATCATTATTGTTTTGAGAAAATGTTGTCATCCAAGATTTATTATTATTACACGCTAGTTGATTATGCCATTGATATGAGTAAATGTGAGACCTGAATGTTATTGTGAGTGTGGTTAGTTCATAATCTTTGCTGAAAACTTGAATGCTGGCTTTACATATTTGCAACAACAAGATCAAACAGAGTTTGTAAAAGTTTTTCTTTATCACTTTCAGTTTTTCAACTGAATTGCGTGAGGACAAGCAAAGGTTTAAGCTTGGGGGAGTTGATACGTCTCAAACGTATCTACTTTTCCAAACACTTTTGCCCTTGTTTTGGAATCTAACTTGCATGATTTGAATGGAACTAACCCGGACTGACGCTGTTTTCAGCAGAATTGCCATGGTGTTATTTTTGTGCAGAAATAAAAGTTCTCGGAATGACCTGAAACTCCACGGAGTCACGTTTGTGAATTAATGAAAATATTGGTGAAAGAATCAACAGAAGGGGGCCCACACCCTGTCCACAAGGGTGCAGGACGCCCCCTAGGGCGCACCCCCTGCCTCGTGGGTCCCATGGACCTCCACCGACCTCCACTCCAACTCTATATATTCATGTTTGGGGAGAAAAAAAATAAGAGAGAAGGATTCTTCACATTTTACGATACGGAGCTGCCGCCAAGCCATGTTCTTCCTCGGGAGGGCTGATCTGGAGTCCGTTCGTCGTTTCGGAGAGGGGAATCCATCGCCATCATCAGCATCAACCATCCTCCATCACCAATTTCATGATGCTCACGGCTGTGCGTGAGTAATCCCATCGTAGGCTTGCTGGACGGTGATGGGTTGGATGAGATTTACCATGTAATCGAGTTAATTTTGTTAGGGTTTGATCCCTAGTATTTATTATGTTGTAAGATTGATGTTGCTATGACTTTGACATGCTTAATGCTTGTCACTAGGGCCCGAGTGCCATGATTTCAGATCTAAACCTATTATGTTTTCATGAATATATGTGAGTTCTTGATCCTATCTTGCAAGTTATAGTCACCTACTACGTGTTATGATCCGGCAAACCCCGGAGTGACAATAGTCGGGACACTTCCCAGTGATGACCGTAGTTTGAGGGGTTCGTGTATTCACTAAGTGCTAATGCTTTGGTCCGGTACTCTATTAAAAGGAGGCCTTAATATCTCTTAGTTTCCAATAGGACCCCGCTGCCACGGGAGGGTAGGACAAAAGATGTCATGCAAGTTCTTTTCCATAAGCATGTATGACTATATTCGGAATACATGCCTACATTACATTGATGAACTGGAGCTAGTTCTGTGTCACCCTATGTTATAACTATTGCATGATGAATTACATCTGACATAATTATCCATCATTATCCATTGCCTACGAGCTTGTTTCATATTGATCTTTCCTTAGTTACTTCTCCGTTGCCACTATTATGATTGCTACAAAACCACTATTGTTACTTTTGCCACCGTTACCGTTGCCTCCATACTACTTTGCTACTAAATACTTTGCTGCAGATATTAAGTCTTTTAGGTGTGTTTGAATTGATAACTTAGCTGCTAATACTTGAGAATATTCTTTGGATCCCTTGTGTCGAACCAATAAATTTGGGTTGAATACTCTACCCTCGAAAACTGTTGCGATCCCCTATACTTGTGGGTTATCAAGACCTTTTTCTGGTGCCATTGCCGGGGTGCATAGCTCTATTCTTTTAGTCACTTGGGATTTATATCTGTTGATCACTATGAGGAATTTGAAATATGAAAGAACCAAGATTTTCCCCTCAACTACGAGGGGAGGTAAGGAACTGCCATCTAGCTCTGCACTTGATTGACCTTCTATTTTGAGTAAACTTGTGACACCTACACCTGCTATTGATTCTGATATGTCACACGTTATTGATGATGCCACTTCTGCGATGCATGATGCTTATGATGATACTACTCCTCTGCTTAATAATAATGTGCCATTAGGTGAATTTCTGGATGAACAACTTGCTAGGGTTAGAGAGAATGAAATTATTGAAACTAATGATATAAATGAAAGTGATGATGAAGATTCTCCCCCTAATTATGAATTTCCTGTTGTGCCTGAGGGTTATGTTATGGATGAAGAAACAACTAGAGACCTTCTTGCTTGCAATGATAGATATGATGTAAAGAAATTATTAGCTAAGCTGAAAGAAAAGTCTTTGAATGCTAGAATGCAATATGACCCTGCTTTTGCTACTTCACCTATCTATGTTACTGATAAGGATTATGAATTCTCTGTCAATCCCAAGTTAATTACTTTGGTTGAATCTGATCCTTTTTATGGCTATGAATCTGAAACTGTTGTGGCACATCTTACTAAATTGAATGATATAGCCACCCTATTCACTCATGAGGAAAAAATTCGCTATTATTATATCCTTAAAGTGTTTCCTCTCTCATTAAAGGGTGGTGCTAAGATATGGTTTAATTATCTTGCTCCCGGTTGTGTGCGTAGTCCCCAGGATATGATTTATTACTTCTCTACAAAATATTTCCCCGCTCGTAAGAAACAAGCTGCCTTAATGGAAATATTTAATTTTGTGCAAATTGAAGAAGATAGTCTCCCACAAGCTTGGGGGAGGCTTCTCCTATTACTTAATGCTTTGCCTGATCATCCTCTCAAGAAAAATGGAATGCTTGATATATTTTATAATAGACTAACTGAGGCTTCCAAAGATCACCTGGATAGTTGTGCTGGTTATGTTTTCAGGGAAAGAATTGTTGAGCAAGCTGAATTGCTATTGAATAATATATTGAGTAATGATAATGATTGGACACTTCCTAAACCAACTTTTAAGCCAACTCTGAAGAAAAGGGGTATTCTACTTCTTAGTCCTGAAGATATGCAAGAGGCAAAGAAATCTATGAAAGAAAAAGGTATTAGAGGTAAAGATGTTATGGAACACTTTGTAGGAAGCACTACGACGTGCGTTCGTCATGGAGGAACACCGCACCCTGATGGGTGAGAGTATGGAAAAAGTTCAGTCCGCGAAGAGTGGACTGCCCGAATGTCGGATTTCGGGTTCTGCAAACTCTTGATGGTTCGAACTCTAGGGTGTGTGCAGAGATCTCAACCTACCCAGCCTGCCTACTCGCAACACTCCTAGGCCTAGCGCATTAAGCTCAAAGGGGGCAAAGAGACACATCAGTTTATCCTGGTTTGGGCCACCTTGGGGTGTAATACCCTACTCCAGCATTTTGGTCGATTTCCTCGAAGGGCTGAGGATGAACTAGTACAGTGGATGAACTGGCCTCAGGAGGTGAGGCGTTCTTGAGCTCAAGAGAGCTGGTGAGGGGCTTTTGCTTTTCTTTGTTCGTCGTCTCTCATCTCTCTTCTCTTGTCCCCCATCTCTTGTCCCTCGTCTCTCGTCCCCCGTCTCTCGTCCCTCGTCTCTCATCCCTCGTCTTTCATCCCTCGTCTCTCGTCCCTCCTATTTGGTGGCTAAGTCCTATTTATAATGGCCTTGGTCCTCTTCCCAAATGTCGGCGGGAAGGGATCCCACAATGGCCAGATTTGAAGGGGGACAGGTAGTACATCCTATCCTGACTAAAGTGGTCTTCGCGTGCGAAAAGCTTATGGTCGTGATGCTGCGGTGGGCTCGGCGATGACCTCTGTCCTGCCGTCCTGACGGTCTTGGTGTTGTTGCACTAGAATGGAAACCTTTGGCTGATTCCTCGGGACTCCACACCTATCGCTTGTCTCCTTTGCACCAAAGAGGAAACTGGCACTCTCCGCCCGCTGATGCCCGCCTGGGCTTGGTCGTCATGGCTCACGTCAGCTGAGCCTCGTGAGGTGCACCTTGCATAGAACTCTCCGCCCCTCGGGAGCTAGCCTGAGGAGGCCGATCCCTCGGGGGTCTTGGCGTCGTCCCCCTTGCAAGGCTTGGCCCCTCGCGATGGTCTTGAGCAGTTGATGTTGGAGCCGGGCCATACCAGGTAGCTGATGGAGCCGTGTAGTGGGCCGCAGGCAGGCAAGTCTGGGTACCCCCATATCCAGAACGCCGATAGTTGCCCCCGGGCCCAAGGCGTGCTCGGACTTGGCTTCTAGGCGAAGCCAAAGGGCAAGTGCGAAACGCCGCAGGCCCTAACCGCCTACGGCCTTGAATGACATGTGGTGGTTGATGGGACGTGGGCGTCTCCACTTCCCCACGCCTCCTTGATATACACCAAGCCTGGAGGACACCCATTGTTAGAGCAGCTCGCCCTTGTAGGTTGTCGCACTTGACCTTCGTTTCTCCTTCTCCCAAACTCGCGACTCCGCGTGCAGATCCGGTGCCAACGCCTCACCCTTTCCCCAGCTTCTACCATGGCCCCGCGGCAGAGGAAGAAGCAAGGGAATTCGCACGCCCTGGCTGGACCCCTGCCGGCCTTGGAGCCAGCCCTTGAGTGGTCAACGATGATCAATCAGGAAGGGCTGGTCAAGGTTCGCCCTACTCTCGTAGCCGATTCCAATGAGTGGAAGGCGATGGCCATCCGGCCTGCGTCTTGGCTTGTGGGTGACATGAGCGCCACCGAGATCCCCATCTATCTCCATGCTCTCTTTGCGGGTTTAATCGCATTACCAGATCCACTTGCTGCATCTGAATCCCCGTCCATCATCCTCCTTGCCATCTTCGCCTTCCTTTGCGAGGCTATGGTTGTCATTTCTCCTTCCGTGGCCCTATTTCGCCATTTCTTCTTGCTCCGGTTGGTCGACGCCCGCCAATGCTCTGGAAGCGCGACGTTTGAAGCTGTGGTGGCGATTGCTGGCTCGGGGATTGACTTCGAGCTTTCGCCTTCCGCGAAGGGGTTCCGGAAGCAGTGGTTCCATATTGATGCCGGTACGCGCATCCCCCTATGAGGGATTCCTAGACTAAGGGGTCCTCGGGCGTCCGGGCCTATGTGACCTGGGCCCGACTGGTGGGCCGTGAAGATACAAGATAGAAGTGTTGGGGAACATAGAAGAAATTCAAAATTTTCCTACGTGTCACCAAGATCTATCTATGGAGAAACCAGCAACGAGGGGAAGGAGAGTGCATCTACATACCCTTGTAGATCGCTAAGCGGAAGCGTTCAAGAGAACGGGGTTGAAGGAGTCGTACTCGTCGTGATCCAAATCACCGGAGATCCTAGTGCCGAACGGACGGCACCTCCGTGTTCAACACACGTACAGCCCGGTGACATCTCCCATGCCTTGATCCAGCAAGGAGAGAGGGAGAGGTTGAGGAAGACTCCATCCAGCAGCAGCACAATGGTGTGGTGGTGGTGGAGGAGCGTGGCAATCCTGCAGGGCTTCACCAAGCACCTGCGGGAGAGGAGGAGGTGTCACGGGAGGGAGGCAGGCGCCAGGGCTTCAGGTGCGGCTGCCCTCCCTCCCCTCCACTATATATAGGGGCAAGGGAGAGGGGAGGGGGGGCGCAGCCTTGGCCCTTCCTCCAAGGAAGGGTGCGGCTAGGGAGGAGTCCATCCTCCCCAAGGCACCTAGGAGGTGCCTTCCCCTTTTCGGACTCTCCCTTTCCCTTATCTCTTGGCGCATGGGCCTCTTGGGGCTGGTGCCCTTGACCCATATAGGCCAAGGCGCACACCCCTACAGCCCATGTGCCCCCCCGGGGCAGGTGGACCCCTGGTGGACCCCCGGACCCCTTTCGGCACTCCCGGTACAATACCGATAATGCGCGAATTTTTTCCGGCGACCAAAACAAGACTTCCCATATATAAATCTTTACCTCCGGACCATTTCGGAACTCCTCGTGACGTCCGGGATCTCATTCGGGACTCCGAACAACATTCGGTAACCACATACAAACTTCCTTTATAACCCTAGCGTCATCGAACCTTAAGTGTGTAGACCCTACGGGTTCGGGAACCATGCAGACATGACCGAGACGTTCTCCGGTCAATAACCAACAACCGGATCTGGATACCCATGTTGGCTCCCACATGTTCCATGATGATCTCATCGGATGAACCACGATGTCAAGGACTCAATCGATCCTGTATACAATTCCCTTTGTCTAGCGGTATTATACTTGCCCGAGATTCGATCGTCGGTATGCCGATACCTTGTTCAATCTCGTTACCGGCAAGTCTCTTTACTCGTTCCGTAATACATCATCCCGTGATCAACCCCTTGGTCACATTGTGCACATTATGATGATGTCCTACCGAGTGGGCCCAGAGATACCTCTCCGTTACACGGAGTGACAAATCCCAGTCTCGATTCGTGCCAACCCAACAGACACTTTCGGAGATACCTGTAGTGCACCTTTATAGCCACCCAGTTACGTTGTGACGTTTGGTACACTCAAAGCATTCCTACGGTATCTGGGAGTTGCACAATCTCATGGTCTAAGGAAATGATACTTGACATTAGAAAAGCTTTAGCATACGAACTATGATCTTTGTGCTAGGCTTAGGATTGGGTCTTGTCCATCACATCATTCTCCTAATGATGTGATCCCGTTATCAACGACATCCAATGTCCATGGTCAGGAAACCGTAACCATCTATTGATCAACGAGCCAGTCAACTAGAGGCTTACTAGGGACATGGTGTTGTCTATGTACCCACACATGTATCTGAGTTTCCTATCAATACAATTATAGCATGGATAATAAACGATTATCATGAACAAGGAAATATAATAATAATAACCAATTTATCATTGCCTCTAGGGCATATTTCCAACAGTCTCCCACTTGCACTAGAGTCAATAATCTAGTTCACATCGCCATGTGATTAACACAAATAGGTCACATCGCCATGTGACCAACATCCAAAGAGTTTACTAGTGTCTAAACTAGTTCACATCACCATGTGATTAAGTCTCAATGAGTTCTGGGGTTTGATCATGTTTTGCTTGTGAGAGAGGTTTTAGTCAACGGGTCTGCAACATTCAGATCCGTATGTACTTCGCAATTCTCTATGTCATATTGTAAATGCTGCTTCCACGCTCCACTTGAAGCTATTCCAAATGGTTACTCCACTATACGTATCCGGTTTGCTACTCAGAGTCATTCGGATAGGTGTTAAAGCTTGCATCGACGTAACCCTTTACGCCGAACTCTTTATCACCTCCATAATCGAGAAACATGTCCTTTATTTACTCCAAGGACAATTTTGACTGCTGTCCAATGATCTATTCCTGGATCATTCTTGTACCCCTTGACTGACTCATGGCAAGGCACACTTCCGGTGCGATACACAACATAGCATACTATAGAGCCTACGTCTGAAGCATAGGGGACGACCTTCGTCCTTTCTCTCTCTTCTATCGTGGTCGAGCTTAACTTCATACCTTACAACTCAGGCAAGAACTCCTTCTTTGACTGATCCATCTTGAACACCTTCAAGATCATGTCAAGGTATGTGCTCATTTGAAAGTACCATTTAGCATTTTTGATCTATCCTCATAGATCTTGATGCTCAATGTTCAAGTAGCTTAATCCAGGTTCTCCATTGAAAACACTTTTCAAATAACCCCATATGCTTTCCAGAAATTCTACATCATTTCTGATCAACAATATGTCAACAACATATACTCATCAGAAATTCTATAGCGCTCCCACTCACTTCTTTGGAAATACAAGTTTCTCATAAACTTTTGTATAAAACCAAAATATTTGATCATCTCATCAAAGCATACATTCCAACTCCGAGATGCTTACTCCAGTCCTTAGAAGGATTGCTGGAGTTTTGCATATTTTGTTAGCGTTCTTCAGGATTGTCAAAACCTTCTGGTTGTATCACATACAACCTTTCCTCAAGAAAACTGTCGAGGAAACAATGTTTTTGACATTCTATCTGCAAGATTTCATAAATAATGCAGTAACTGCTAATCCATTTCCAACAGACTCTTAGCATTGCTATGAGTGATAAAGCCCCACCGTAGTCAACTCCTTGAACTTGTCGGAAAACATCTTTAACGACAAGTCGAGCTTTCTTAATGGTGATACTTACCACCATTGTCTGTCTTCCTTTTAAAATCCATCTGTACCCAACGGCCTTATGACCATCAAGTATTTCTTCCAAAGTCTGGATCCTTTCTCAGATTTTATGGCCTCGAGCCATTCGTCGGAATCCGGGCCCACCATCGCTTCTCCATAGCTCGTAGGTTCATTGTTGTCTAGCAACATGACCTCTAAGACAGGATTACCGTACCACTCTGAAGCAGTACCTGTCCTTGTCGTCCTACGAGGTTTGGCAGTGACTTGATCCGAAGCATTATGATCAGTATCATCAGCTTCTACTTCAATTAGTGTAGGTGCCACATGAACAACTTCCTGTGCCCTTCTACACACTTGTTGAAGTGATGGTTCAATAACCTCATCAAGTCTCCACTATCCTCCCACTCAATTCTTTCGAGAGAAACTTTTCCTCGAGAAAGGACCCATTTCTAGAAACAATTACTTTTGCTTCTGGTTCTGACATAGGAGGTATACCCAACCATTTTGGGTATCCTATGAAGATGTATTTATCCGTTTTGGGTTCGAGCTTATCACGATGAAACTTTTTCACATAAGCATCGCAGCACCAAACTTTCAAGAAACGACAACTTAGGTTTCTCCAAACCATAGTTCAAACGGTGTCGTCTCACCGGAATTGCTTGATGCCCTATTAAAATGAGTGCGGTTGTCTCTAATGCCTAACCCATGAACGATAGTGGTAATTTGATAAGAGACATCATGGTACGCAACATATCCAATAGGGTGTAACTATGATGTTCGGACACACCATCACACTATGGTGTTCGAGGCGGTATTAATTGTGAAACAATTTCCATAATGTCTTAATTGCGTGCCAAAGCTCGTAACTCAGATACTCATCTCTATGATCATATCATAGACATTTTATCCTCTTGTCACAATGATCTTCAACTTCACTCTGAAATTACTTGAACCATTCAATAATTCAGACATGTGTTTCATCAAGTAAATATACTCAGTATCTACTTAAATCATCCGTGAAGTAAGAACATAACGATATTCACTGCATGCCTCAGCACTCATTGGACTGCACACATCAAAGTGTGATACTTCCAACAAGTTGCTATCTTGTTCCATCTTACTGAAAATGAGGCTTTTCAGTCATCTTGCCTATGTGGTATGATTTGCATATCTCAAGTGATTCAAAATCAAGTGAGTCCAAATGATCCATCTATATGGAGTTTCTTCATGCGTCTACACCAATAGACATGGTTTGCATGTCTCAAACTTTTCAAAAACGAGTGAGTCCAAAGATCCATCAACATGGAGCTTCTTCATGCGTTTTACACCAATATGACTTACATGGCAGTGCCACAAGTAAGTGGTATTATCATTACTATCTTATATCTTTTGGCATGAAAATGTGTATCACTACGATCAAGATTCAATAAACCATTCCTTTAGGTGCAAGACCATTGAAGGTATTATTCAAATAAATAGAGTAACCATTATTCTCCTTAAATGAATAACCGTATTGCTATAGACATAATCCAATCATGTCTATGCTCAACGCAAACACCAAATGACAATTATTCAGGTTTAATACTAATCTTGATGGTAGAGGGAGCGTGCGATGTTTGATCACATCAAACTTGGAAACACTTCCAACACATATCGTCAGCTCACCTTTAGCTAGTCTCCGTTTATTCCGTAGCCTTTTATTTCGAGTTACTAACACTTAGCAACCGAACCGATATCTAATACCCTGGTGCTACTAGGAGTACTAGTAAAGTACACATTAACTTAATGTATATCCAATATACCTCTATCGACCTTGACAGCCTTCTTATCTACCAAGTATCTAGGGTAATCCTGCTCCAGTGGCTGTTCCCCTTATTACAGAAGCACTTAGTCTTGGGTTTAGGTTCAACCTTGGGTTTCTTCATTAGAGCAGCAACCGTTTTGCTGTTTCATGAAGCATCCCTTCTTGCCCTTGCCCTTCTTGAAACTAGTGGTTTTATAAACCATCAACAATTGATGCTCCTACTTGACTTCTACTTTCGCGGTGTCAAACATCGCGAATACTTCAAGGATCATCATATCTATCCCTGATATGTTATAGTTCATCACGAAGCTCTAGTAGCTTGGTGGCAATGACTTTGGAGAAACATCACTATCTCATCTAGAAGATTAACTCCCACTCGATTCAAGTGATTGTTGTACTCAGACAATCTGAGCACAAGCTCAATGATTGAGCTTTTCTCCCTTAGTTTGCAGGCTAAGAAAATCGTCGGAGGTCTTATACCTCTTGACATGGGCATGAGCCTAAAATCCTAATTTCAGCCCTCGAAACATCTCATATGTTCCGCGACATTTTGAAAACGTCTTTGGTGCCTCAACTCTAAACCGTTTAACTGAACTATCACGTAGTTATCAAAACGTGTATGTCCGATGTTCGCAACATCCACAAACGACGTTTGGGGTTCTGCACACTGAGCGGTGCATTAAGGACATAAGCTTTCTACTGATCGCATAATCGCTACTGTCAACTTTCAACTATATTTTCTCTAGGAACATATCTAAAACAGTAGAACTAACGTGCGAGCTATGACATAATTTGCAAAGGGCTTTTGACTATGTTCAGGATAATTAAGTTCATCTTATGAACTCCCACTCAGATAGACATCCCTCTAGTCATCTAAGTGATTACATGATCCGAGTCAACTAGGCCGTGTCCGATCATCACGTGAGACGGACTAGTCATCATCGGGGAACATCTTCATGTTGATCGTATCCACCATACGACTCATGCTCGACCTTTCGGTCTCTTGTGTTTCAAGGCCATGTCTGTACATGCTAGGCTCATCAAGTTAACCTAAGTGTTTCGCGTGTGTAAATCTGGCTTACACCCGTTGTATGTGAACGTAAGAATCTATCACACCCGATCATCACGTGGTGCTTCGAAACGGCGAACTTTCGCAACGGTGCACAGTTAGGGGGAACACTTTCTTGAAATTTTAATGAGGGATCATCTTATTTACTACCGTTGTTCTAAGCAAATAAGATGCATAATCATGATAAACATCACATGCAATCAAATAGTGACATGATATGGCCAATATCATTTTGCTCCTTTTGATCTCCATCTTCGGGGCTCCATGATCATCATCGTCACCGGCATGACACCATGATCTCCATCATCATGATCTCCATCATCGTGTCTTCATGAAGTTGTCTCGCCAACTATTACTTCTACTACTATAGCTACCGGTTAGCAATAAAGTAAAGTAATTACATGGCGTTGTTCAATGACACGCATGCCATACAATAAATTAAGACAACTCCTATGGCTCCTACCGGTTGTCATACTCATCGACATGCAAGTCGTGATTCCTATTACAAGAACATGATCAATCTCATACATCACATATCATTCATCACATTCTTCTTGGCCATATCACATCACATAGCATACCCTGCAAAAACAAGTTAGACGTCCTCTAATTGTTGTTTGCATGTTTTACGTGGCTGCTATGGGTTACTGGCAAGAACGTTTCTTACCTACGCAAAACCACAACGTGATATGTCAATTGTTATTTACCCTTCATAAGGACCCTTTTCATCGAATCCGTTCCGACTAAAGTGAGAGAGACTGGCACCCGCTAGCCACCTTATGCACCAAGTGCATGTCAGTCGGTGGAACCTGTCTCACGTAGGTGTACGTGTAAGGTCGGTCCGGGCCGCTTCATCCCACAATACCGTCAAAACAAGATTGGACTAGTAACGGTAAGCAAATTGAACAAAATCAACGCCCACAACTACTTTGTGTCCTACTCGTGCAAAGAATCTACGCAATAAACCTAGCTCATGATACCACTGTTGGGGAACGTAGCAGAAATTCAAAATTTTCCTACGTGTCACCAAGATCTATCTATGGAGAAACCAGCAACGAGGGGAAGGAGAGTGCATCTACATACCCTTGTAGATCGCTAAGCGGAAGAGTTCAAGAGAACGGGGTTGAAGGAGTCGTACTCGTCGTGATCCAAATCACCAGAGATCCTAGTGCCGAACGGACGACACCTCCGCGTTCAACACACGTACAGCCCGGTGACATCTCCCATGCCTTGATCCAGCAAGGAGAGAGGGAGAGGTTGAGGAAGACTCCATACAGCAGCAGCACAATGGTGTGGTGGTGGTGGAGGAGCGTGGCAATCCTGCAGGGCTTCGCCAAGCACCTGCGGGAGAGGAGGAGGTGTCACAGGAGGGAGGGAGGCGCCAGGGCTTCAGGTGCGGCTGCCCTCCCTCCCCTCCACTATATATAGGGGCAAGGGAGAGGGGGGGGCGCAGCCTTGGCCCTTCCTCCAAGGAAGGGTGTGGCTAGGGAGGAGTCCATCCTCCCCAAGGCACCTAGGATGTGCCTTCCCCTTTTAGGACTCTCCCTTTCCCTTATCTCTTGGCGCATGGGCCTCTTGGGGCTGGTGCCCTTGGCCCATATAGGCCAAGGTGCACACCCCTACAGCCCATGTGGCCCCCCGGGGAAGGTGGACCCCTGGTGGACCCCCGGACCCCTTTCGGCACTCCCGGTACAATACCAATAATGCGCAAAACTTTTCCGGCGACCAAAACAAGACTTCCCATATATAAATCTTTACCTGACCATTCCAGAACTCCTGTGACGTCCGGGATCTCATGCGGGACTCCAAACAACATTCAGTAACCACATACAAACTTCCTTTATAACCCTAGCGTCATCGAACCTTAAGTGTGTAGACCCTACGGGTTTGGGAACCATGCAGACATGACCGAGACGTTCTCCGGTCAATAACCAACAGCGGGATCTGGATACCCATGTTGGCTCCCACATGTTCCAAGATGATATCATCGGATGAACCATGATGTCAAGGACTCAATCGATCCCGTATATAATTCCCTTTGTCTAGCAGTATTATACTTGCCCGAGATTCGATCGTCGGTATGCCGATACCTTGTTCAATCTCATTACCGGCAAGTCTCTTTACTCGTTCCGTAACACATCATCCCGTGATCAACCCCTTGGTCACATTGTGCACATTATGATGATGTCCTACCGAGTGGGCCTAGAGATACCTCTCCGTTACACGGAGTGACAAATCCCAGTCTCGATTCGTGCCAACCCAACAGACACTTTCGGAGATACCTGTAGTGCACCTTTATAGCCACCCAGTTACGTTGTGACGTTTGGTACACCCAAAGCATTCCTACGGTATCCGGGAGTTGCACAATCTCATGGTCTAAGGAAGTGATACTTGACATTAGAAAAGCTTTAGCATACGAACTACGATCTTTGTGCTAGGCTTAGGATTGGGTCTTTTCCATCACATCATTCTCCTAATGATGTGATCCCGTTATCAACGACATCCAATGTCCATGGTCAGGAAACCGTAACCATCTGTTGATCAACGAGCCAGTCAACTAGAGGCTTACTAGGGACATGGTGTTGTCTATGTACCCACACATGTATCTGAGTTTCCTATCAATACAATTATAGCATGGATAATAAACGATTATCATGAACAAGGAAATATAATAATAATAACCAATTTATCATTGCCTCTAGGGCATATTTCCAACAAGAAGGACCTCTTCCATGTCCGGATGGGACTCTCCTTTCCGTGGATGGCAAGCTTGATGTTTCGATCATGTACTTTCCTTTCTCTATAACCGACTCTGTACAACCCTAGAACCCTCCGGTGTCTATATAAACCGGAGGGTTTAGTCCATAGAGTGATCATAATCACAATCATACATGCTAGACATTTAGGGCTTAGCCATTACGATCTCGAGGTAGATCAACTCTTGTAACCCTTATATTCATCAAAGTCAATCAAGCAGGAAGTAGGGTATTACCTCCATCAAGAGGGCCCAAACCTGGGAAAACATCATGTCCCCTGCCTCTTGTTACCTTCGATCCTTAGACGCACAGTCCGAGACCCCCTACCCAAGATCTGCTAGTTTTGACACCGACACCCTGCTTCTGACCCCTCGAGCATCGGCCGCGCCCAGCTCTGGCTGGGGGCATGTGAGGCTCGCCGACCGGCGCCTTACACTACAAAAAAATACACTTCCGTGATGATACGTGTTTGTCAGAGTAGGTCACGTTTTTTGTCATGCATGTACATGCATGACAAATTTTTAACAGAATCAAGATAGTCATACCTGTGCTGTCGTAGAAGTGTTCCATGACATTACCAAAATTATCATCACGGAAGTGTCCACTTCCATGACGATAAATCGCGCGTCACAGAGTGCTTTCGTCAAGGGTGACCGACACGTGGCATCCACCGTAATGGAACGCCGTTAAGCTATCGGGCCGGGTTTTAGAGCCGATAACCCGTTAACAGCCCCGACCAATGGGAAATTTCCACGTGTAAAATTCTTATTGGCCGGACAAAACACGTGTCAGCTCGTCAGTGGGTCAGATAGGCGCATATCATATGTCAACATGCCCCACGGCCCACCACTGGCCCATTTAGCTTACAAAGCCGGCCCGTTTGACTTGGTCAAAAGTTAACGGGCTGGCCCATGAAAAGCCTGTTAACGGTCTCTTTGCAAATAGCCCATTTTAGGGCCCGTTAACTCATGGCCTGTTAGGCCCTAAGGGAAATCGGCCCAACAATGTCATGTGGGCCGTCGAATATAATACCAGCCCATTTCACTTTTAGCCCATGTATGGCCCACGACGTCTTTCGGCCCATGTGAGGTCTTCGTATCTTTCGGCCCTTTACAGTGCCACGGTGACTCTAGCCCATAATGAACAGTAATTTTCTTTGTACCCGTTAACGGCCCGTGATTTACATGGGCTGTTTCCAGCCTGTGTTAGCTTTTGGCCTATTGACGGCCCATACGTTCTTGGGCTCCTTTTTGGCACTTGATTACTTCCGGCCCGTTACTGGCCTATTCCCCTAATGGGCCAAATTCGGCCCATGGCAAGAGTCGGCCAGTTTCTGGCCTGTTCCCCTAATGGGCCAAATTCGGCCCATGGAAAGAGTCGGCCCATTACTGGCCTGTTACCCTAATGGGCCAAATTCAGCTCATGGCAAGAGTCGGCCTGTTTCTGGCCTGTTAACCCATTGCGCCGTTTCTAGCCCGTCCTATATTGTGGCCCATTAACGACCCGTTATGCCTGTGACATAATTAAGCCTTTGCTGTCCTACGGCCTGTTAACGGCCCGTTACTGTGCTGGGCCAATACCAATTATGCCCGTTTACGGCCCATGTACCGACCGATTCTACGGCCCTGTTGGAGGCCCATTTATCAATGGCCTGTAGGAGACCCATGGATCCTACGGCCCGTATATGGCCCATGGTAGTTGAGGCCACTAGCAAACCAGGGAAAAAGAAGACTAGGAAATAAATAAGGCCGAAACTAATGCTAGGCTATTAAGGCGATTGCACAGATTACATCCACTCGGCATCAAAGATCGCCACCAGTGCAAATATAGGGAACACCCTACACTATACAAAGATGGCTTGCTATTTTCTTCAGCCGGTGGCTACACGTTAAGAATAAATTTTGTATTGCACCAAAACAAATTACAACTATATAACAAAAGGAAGGTTGGCATAAAACTTAACAGTCTAGCAGATAAATGCACCACCAGAAGTTCAGAAGCTCAGTTCATTTGACCTGACTGTTACGTTTTCATGTTGTATTGTCCGATGTTGCACCATAACCCTCGCCTTCATTTCCCCTAGGCTCCTGAACAACATAGCAAATGTCTGATAGTCTGGTTTCAAAACCATGCATATCTTGACGACATCGAACAATGTCTCTCCTTGTTTCACAAAGGGTCTCTGTTAGGGAATGGACTTGTGTCTGGAGCGCAGATACAACATTGCTTTGAGCTTGCATATCTTGATCATGAGGCAGTTTGGACGATATTGCCTTAACAACCAACCCAGTATTACGCAGGAACGTGCTTTTGGCACTGTTAGTGGACAGGTACTGACCCACTGCAGCAAGAGCTGACATTGCGGTTATAGTTGCCTCGCCACCTTCAGAAGGTGGCGGTTCCACCATTTTTTCCATAGCTCGCTAAAAAGTTGAGGTTTTACATTAGTAGTACTAGAACAGAAGATATTAAGAAGGCAACAAAACCAAACAAAATAGCTTTGGTTTATATACAGAACTTATTCTGGTGAACCCATGTAAAATATTAGTTGTATTTTGTTGCAAAGTACATAATAAAACCAGGTTCCAAACATATGACCATGTACCATCTCTAATGTATTGTCTATTTCTTCACATTGTATTGAGGGCTAAGGATAAATAGACGAAGTTTATAATACGGTAAGCATAGTATGACATCATTCATATAACAAAACAACTAAGAACAGACAAACAGGCAATTGTAACGTTGTGTGGGCAAGTCCAGCACGGAACTAGATTACGGGTCAAGATCAAAGGAACATCACTCCTCTCTTTTAAACCTTGTAAGGTGCAATGATATGCTAAGACAATTGTGTATAAAATTGAAAAGAGTAATAGACATTGGCTGCAAACCATGCAGTTCAAGGCACAAGTCAGAGTAAGTAGTAGTTAAAAGGCATGAGAATTAAGGACTTACAACAGTGGCTTTGACTGGTGTAGTCATGCCCTTCTTCTTGCTGGTGTGGCAGTCCTTGAAGATTTCCACATCATTTGTTTCAGGTACTTTTTGGTCCTTGCAGGCTTTCCTCTGCATTTCGAACAAGTCAATATAGATCTGATAATATGGTACAGTGAAAAGAGTAAAACAACAGCTAATTACAAGAGCCTCGCAGTGTGCAATATAGCTACGAGATCCTGTCGTCTGTTGGAATTTCACTTTCGTACGGCTGGCCTTGTTCTTTGAACAGTTCACCTACAAGAAGATAGATTTGCGTGGCACATGCGTAAATAGGACTTCAACATGTGATCTGATCACATATATATAATGTACCTGATACTTCGGATCAGTCCAGTGTTTAACAAGGCCCCTCCAGTCTTCATCCGATATATTTTCCACTGGAGATGTTTGGGAAAGTTCACTGTTAGCCTTGCCTTCAAAGTGAGTTTTCCTCAAGTTATACTGATACTGTCGCAGAGCAGACTTGAAAACATGGGTGCAAGCTTGTCTGGTTGCATCATCTTGTCTATCCAACTTGAACCTCATCTGTTGAAAATTACGGGAGTCTCATTATCAGCGACCTAGAAAGTATGGGACAGAGCAAGACGATATTACTAGTTTCCATACATAACCATACTTACAGATAAATGGTCGAGGAAGGTGTTGAACTGGGTTTCGTCTTTGTCACTCCTGTACTGAATCCATGTTGGGAGGATACGTACATGACACCTAACGGCAACCGCTGCCTCTGGTACTAACTTGGCTGACTCTGTAGCATCACGTGGCCTTTTTAAACCTGCCTCAAAACGGATCTCCATTCTTCCTCCTCTAGATTTAGTTAACCTATCGAGCATTATCCCTGATGTTTGTTTCCTCTTGCGCCTAGGTGCTAGTCCAACAACGAACATAGGAAGTGTTAGTGTACATCAAACTGTGAGACTACATATAAAGAAGCATGCAACTGTAACTTGACTCCAGCAACTACCTTCTTGCTGTTGAAGCTCACAAGGTTCATCTAATATTGCCAACTCGTCTTGTGTCAAGAGTGCTTGGGAAGTAGTGTCAGGTGGCAAGGGAGCTTGGGAATGTGCTGCTAGCTCAGTTGACGCACGAGTAATTCGTGCAGCTGGTAGTACTTTGGTAGGTGTTGCAAGAACTAGGGATGTCTCTGCTTGTTTGGTGGAAACTATTTGTTTCTGTTTGGCTTTTTTGCAGCTCGTGTAGCATGGGATGGCGTGTTTGTAGAATTTTCCGCTGGACTTTGACCTTCTATTGCACCATCAGTACCAGCAGAATCTACAGGATTCATCCGCTTCTCATTCCTTGCCATTCTGTGTTTCTTCCTCTTTCTTTGTGCCATGTTAAGTGAAGCCGACAATAAAAACGAATAACAATTTAGTTCTTCAGAACAAATTGATGCGTGATGCAGACGAACTGAACTTTGATGTTCGACAACCACATGATAGGAGGATGTAATATGTATGAAAAACAGGACGAAAGAGATAACCAGAACTATGATGTGTAAACTAAGAAGAAGACATTTCACCAAATTAGAAGCAATGGAATGGAAGGCAGACACCATATGAAAGATGCTACAAATATCGCTTTGCCAAGTTAACAGTGTCTCATCATAAATGGCGTTTAAACAAATGTGAAGCAGTACAAGAAATAAATCATATGCAAGATGCAAACAACATCACACTACCATGTTAGAGGTCTCTCGTCATTAGTGCCATTGCATATTCACAACATTGCATATTCACAACTTATGATGTGTAAACTAAGGAGAAGGAATTTCAACAAATTAGAAGCAATGAAAGCTAGACACCATATGAAAGATGCAATGAATATCACTCTACCAAGTTAAAATTGTCTCGTCATAAGTGCCATTTCAACAAATTAGTAGTACAAGCTATAAAAGAATGTGAGATGTAACCTATATCACACTCCAAAGTCAATCATGTCTTATGATAAGTGATTGTTGCAGGTTACACAATAGTAGTAATTTGATGTAAGAACATGGTGTGATAGACAGATATTGTATGTTCTAGAAACAGGAACACGTGTCTTATTCAAGTATAATGTGTAAAGTAAGCAGATGGAATTCAACAAAATTAGAAGCAATACAAGCTAGACATCACACATAACATGCAACCACATATAACAGTGCCAAGTTAGAGGGAGCACCGGTGATGCTGCACTAGGGGAGACGTGCTCATCATAAACAAAGCTTTGTTGAGTGTCTATGCATGTGTTGTCTTGGAAATCATCTTGGGGGTGTGGAGGAGTAGAAACTGTAGAGGCCCTCCGTTCGGAAGGAGCACCCTTATCCGCTGCCTTGCTAACTTCCTTCCGCTTTATTGATTTTGAATTGTCAAGTAAAACCGACAAGAAAAAGCAATAAAATTCTCTCTTCAGAACTCATTCATGCATGATACTGACAATCACTACTTTGATGTAAGGCAAACACATGATACTAGGATGGAATATGTACGAAAAACAGGACGGCATGGCATGTTCACAACTGTTTGTGTAAACTAAGCAGAAACCATTCCAGCAAATAAGAAGCAATGCAAGCTAGACACCACATGAAAGATGCAACCAATATGACTCTGCCAAGTTAAAAGCGTCCCATCATAAATGGAATTTCAACAAATTAGAAGCAGCGCATGCTATAAATCATATGAAAGATGCAACTAATATCGCACTGCATATACTAAAGGTGTCTCGTCATATTGATTGATGCGGGATACAAAAAACAATAGTTTTATGTAAGGACATGCTTAATAGACAGATGTACTATGTACTAAATATAGGAAGGCATGTCACATTAACAGGTAAAATGTATAAGCTAAGCAGACTAGCACATGCAGTTTAACCAGATTGGAAGAATTACAATCTAGACACCATATGCAACATGCAACCACATATCACGCTGCCAAGTTAGAGCAAGCACCTGCGATGCTAGTGTAGGGGAAATGCTGTAATCAACTACAGAGCTACGTTCACTATCTTCATCTAGCATTTATGTTTCTTGAGAATCATGTCCGGAGGCTGACGCTGCATTCTTTAAATAAGGAGTAGTCCCCTTGCCTGCCTGCCTCGTCATAAGTGATTGATGAGGGATACACAAGAACATTAGTTTGATGTAAGAACATGGTTAATACACAGATGTACTAGTATGTACCAAAAACAGAAAGGCATGTCATATTCAAAGGTATAATGTGTAAGCTAAGCAGATGCAATTTAACCAAATTGGAAGCAATACAAGCTAGACATCCGGCTGGAGTGGTGAGCATGATCATCTAGGACCTGAGAGCCTGGTGGGAAGTGGGCTGCTTCGCCACCATCACAGCTTTTTAGTTGGCTTCCAAGTAGTGCCTATCTTTGCTGGGCTTGTCACTGGCTCGGCCAGTGCCCTGACTGGCTATTTGTCTCACGAGATGGTGGTTCATGTAAAAAACTATCTTTCCTTATCAGACCGACTTCGGCCTTTAGAATACAAGCTCGATACCATATGGAACATGCAACCACATATGACACCGCGAAGTTAAAGCAAGCACCTGGGATGGTGGTTCATTGCGAGCGAGGTCATCAACTCCAGAGCTATGTTTAGCGTCTCCTTCTGCTGACACCGCACCCTTTATAGCGCTGTAACATGTCGTGCATACCCGCGAAGAAAGCTGGTGCAACTTCTCTCTTTTCTTTGCTGCTTCTCTTTCGGCAGACTCTGAAATACCCTTGCATAAAAACACAATAGTGAGAGTATGGGTGAAGTGTGTGCAGAACTAGTGCACTGTAAAAGTAGCAGATAGCATGTGGCTGAAAAATAAATGACAGGAGACATATGATAGCTCTACAACATTGCATGGCAAACAAAATTAGATTCTACTCCGTATGATTTTGTAATATATGAGCACAGGAAATGCAGGTACTCCTCCAGCACACCACCACATGTGGTCATATCTAAGATAACAGTCGACTGAAAATAAATAGGTCAGTCGACTTTTTTAATGAACCGTCCGATCTATAAGGAACGCGCAGATGGCCTTCGTCTACCTCCCGCCAGTCACTGTTGACAATCTTTCTCGAACCGCCAGCGACCACCGGCCCAGACCCCTGCCTCCGCCGCCCCGCCCTCCCCTCGACCTCACACCACCGCCGTGCTTGGCAGCGCCCCCAGGCCATCCCTTTAATCCTGGCCGACCTCCAGTCTCCAGATCGGGCGCCAGTAGATCTAGGCCGCACACGCCCCTAAGATAAACACCAAGGCGCTGCTTCCCCGGTGTAATAGGCGTGCTAGCGCTTGTTACGCTGGGGAATGCTTCCGTTAATTGGGAATCAACTGGCCAGAAATTGAAATTCAAGGGGGCGACGGACCTCTAGCTAAGGTGACATAGTATATGAGGAGAAACCTTGTGCATCACGAGTTACTAGGAACATCTAGTATGAAGAAGAAGCGGTCAACTATTGTCTTCTGTGGGATGAATACCGTGCAAGCAGACACGTAAGATTTGCATGAATAAGGGAAGAGGAGTACCCGTATCGGTTGCCAGTGTGGTGTCGATATGTCGCAGCGATCTTCTTGTTTTTCCCGGGGGAACTGATGTTTTGGAGAGCCATTGTTCCTTGGAAAAACCCATGGCCAAATTGTTGACTATGTTGCCGTGGCCGTATATCGGCGGAGGGGAAGCAGATCCGAGGCAGCGAAGGACGGCGTAGCAGGAACAACTTCGGTGCGGTGGACGGTGGCGAAGTTGGAGCGGCAACGGTGAGGCGTAGGACGGTGTGGTTGAACTGGCTCGGGTATAGACTGCTCGGCCTCGGCTTCAACTACTAGCCGTGGAGGGTGTTGCGGTTGAGGTTGCGGTGGACGCCGATGTCGGGGTATCGGCTCCAGCATGATGGAGGAGGGCGACGGTTGATGGGTGGGATGGGGTGGCGGACGGAGGACGCAGGGGTTTCGCGGCTGGTGGAGAGGTAGTTTTGGCACCCACAGAGTACGGTTGGGGAATCGGATGGGTGGGGGGGAACCATGTTTTGGTCTGGGACGCGCTTGTTTTTGGCTTTTTTGAACAGAAGATGGGACGCGCTTGTTTGAAATTTGGGGAAAGTACAAACTTTGCCCCCCTCTTAAATTTCGGACCTACTATGGGTCAGGGGTAGGATGGTAATCCCGAGTGTCCCAAATAGTGGACGGGAGCGATTTCGTCTGCGCGCATGTGTGCTTAGGCGGCCATTGTGTATGAATGTTTTTCGGAGGCGGTTGCGTGGTGTCTAGATGAAGCTACAAACCTACCCCGGTTTAGACCTTTGGACGTCGGGCCGGTAGGTTTCACAGGTCGGAGTTATTAGAAAAGTAATTTCCTTATACTACCAAACATTGGTCTCACGCGGTTTCGGGTGAGTAGAGGCTCTTTTGGCGCTTCGTTCGAAATTTTGAAACACAAGCATTCACGTTTAGAGTACTCTTGAACTATGAGGATTGACCTAAATAGACAACATTATATTTGACCTTGTATATTTGAAAACCTCATTAAATTATCAGCTTCTTTTTGAAATTTTGACACTTGAAAATCCTGTAACTATGATTATTTTGGAATGGGAGGAGCTAAATTTGAATCTATTTTGCACACGACTACATATGCTATCATGTACAAAATCAGAGCAAAGATTGGTGCCCCCATAATTTAGGTATGGTTTACAAATGCCATGATATCAAATTCAAATAATTGAATGGACTTCATGTTGAATTCGATTTTTTTAAACCACCTTAAGTTGAATTCAAATGCATGCTAGTTCATAGGTAGCTATTTATAATGTGCGTTGTGTAACTTTCGTATGTATAATGTGCTTTACACACACAACATGAGCTATACTCACGTTTATATTTGATTGCTAAAGCGATGCATTGTCTGGAGTTCCAAATACTAACTATGTGGATCAATTGTGTCGAATAATAACATAGACATGCTCAAATTCGATAGAATCTAGATGTCCGATGGATCAATGACCACTCCTTACACGAATTGCAAATATCATGATCCCATCCTAATGTTTGGATACAATTTATATCTTGAATCAATGTGTAGATCAGTCTTTTACGTTGTCACAGCCCCAGATCAGCCCTTGTTTGTTTTTGCTTTAGCATCCATGCAACATGTTTAAATTTTATGAAATTTGAAATGGGGATGACCAAGCCCTAGCACCAAAGCATTGCAAATAGGTTCAACTTCAAAATATCTTCAAAGATCCCAAATTGGTTTGTAAAAATGTTCATGATCACTGGAAAAGGGTGAAAACCATATCCATAGATGATGGATATTTTTCCAAGACATTTTTGGATTTTTGAATAAACCATATTGTATTTGACCTTGGGCATTTAAATACTATAAATAATTTAAATGTTCAAATAAATGTTGGAAATTGTTAAGGGTCACTGAAATAATACAGAAAGCACCCATAATTATTTCCAGGATTTTATAAAATGATTTGATATTTTAAATCAAATCAAAAAAAAATTGCAGAAATAGAAAAGAGAAACAGAACAGAAATAAAAGAGAGAGAGAGAAGGACTTACCTAGCGCTCACCGAAGCCCACCTGGACAGCCCAACACTGTGCAGCCCAACCACCAGGGGGCATGCCTGTCTTCTTCCCGTGCCAGCGCACGAAGAAGCTCGGTGGCGAGCACCGCCACCGCGCTTGGCCACCTCCTGCCTGGTTGCCTCCCTCCTCGATGCCCGGAGACGCCACGCGCCTCCCCGACCCCCTCTCACTTCTCCCTCGCTCTCTGGACCTCCCTTCCCCTCGCTCCTCTGCTTCCCCTCCCGCGACCGAATGGAGCCCGTCGCCGCCGACCAGCGCTCGCGCGGCCACAGCCACCGTCTCGCCTCCCCGACGCCTCCCAGAGCTCCGCTGTTCCGCCCTCGTCCTCCTCGTCGTCTCACGCGACCGGAAGGGCCCCGAGCAGCCGCCATCGACATCGTCTTCAAGCTTCGGCCCCGGCGCCCTTCTCCGTCAATTCGGCCACTCCGGCGCGCCCCCGAGCCCCCTAACCCTCCCTGCAGCTCCGCGGTGAGCCTCTGACCCGATTCCCCCTCTCCCCGTGCCCTACCTCCCTCTCTAGCTGCCGTTCACAACGAGCCGAGAGCTCTTCGCCGACGGCCATGGCGCCGCCGCGGCCACAGTTGCTGCCGCCCGTGTTTGAGCACGTGTCTGCGCTCAGCGTGGTCCCAGGAGCCCAGAACAAGCACCCGTTCGTCCTCTCGTCAACCGTAGCCTCGTTTCTGTCGAGGTCCGAACCTCGGCCGCCGCCGCGAGCCTGATTCCGGCGAGCCCGTTCGACCTCAGCCCCTCCCGCTTGCCTAGATGGATGCGGCTGAGCGCCAGCTACGCGTAGATGATCGCTGCCGCTGTTTTGGTCGCCGAAGGACGTTTCCCGAGCCCCTCTGCCGCGTCGGGACTCGCCGGCGGTTAAACACCGGCGACCGTTGACCCTTGACCGGCGTGGGTTGACCCACTGCCCGGTTTGACACTCCCCTCTCTCTCACTGATGTGTGGGCCCCAGGCCACTAACTAAACCAGGATTAGCAATAGTTTAACGCTAACTAAATTTGGTTAGTTAACTAACCACTGACACTCGGGACCCACAGGTCAGAGTTTGACCAGACTGTGCCACGTTGACCTGCTGACGTCATCATGACGTCAGGATGACGCAGTAATGTTTCTGGATTTGTTTTTATTCAGAAAATTCCAGAAAATGCCTAAAACTTCTAAAAATCATAGAAAATTAACCGTAACTCCAAATTAAATAAATTATATATGAAAAATTATCAGAAAAATTCAAGGAATCCATCTGTACCATTTTCATGCATGTCAGAACAACTTATAGCTGCTGTTTAGCACAAATCAATTAAATGGCATTTGAATAATCACATATGGAGTTTGAATTTGAATATTATATTCAAACCAACTTCATTTAATCTGTTGCTAGTTGCATTAGCTCAAAACACATTCATATTGCCATGTCATGAACATGCATCATATTGTGCATTGCATTGATTGTGTTCCTTTCTGTGTTGCCGGTATTTGTCCCCTCTCGATAGACGCGATACCGATGATGTGATCGTTGACACTGATGAAGACTCAATGTTATCTTCAGAAGTGCCAGGCAAGCAAAAACCCCCTTGTTCATTCCGATACAATCCTACTCTCTCGCTCCTGCTCTCTTTTACTGCATTAGGACAACATCGATTCATCTGTTACTTGCTGCGGTAGCTGAACCCCTTTATCCTTTGCATGACCTGTCATTGCCACAGTAAATAGATGAAACTCACTAGCATGAGTAGGAGTTGTTTGAGCCCTGTTGTGCCTACTCATTCTTGCTTGTTTGTCATGCCTGCTACTGCTTAGAGTTGAGTCAGGTCTGATTCATCAGGGATGAATCAGAGGTGTGTGAACATGTTCTACTGTGTGTGAGCTAAGTGTGTGAACACGATTTCGTAAAGGTAGCGGTGAGAGGCCATGTAGGAGTACATGGTGGGTTGTCTCATTGCAGCCATCCTCAGGAACTGAGTTCTGTGTTTGTGATCCATGATTCAGCTACTACCACGCATTGGGCCCGAAACCAATGGACCCTCTCGGCTTCTTGATCACCCTTGTCCTCTGTCCAGGAGTTGCAAGTAGTTTCTGGTGTTTGTAGTATGCTGGAGGCCGTGCGCAGCGCTGACCGTAGGGGTGGGCTGTGATGCGGTAGGCACGTGGCCGGGTAAACCGGGCGCCCGTTTGGTGTCACGGAACCCTGTACACATCGTTTGGGGCTGTGAGCGAAACTCCGGCCGGATCTCCTCATGGATGGAACCCGAATAGGCGATAAACCTGGACTAGAGACTCGAGTGTTTAGGCAGGCCGTGGCCGACACCCACGTTGGGCTTCCGCTTGAAGGTTGCCGAGTACATGTCGTGTAAACGGCGGTAAGTGGTGAGAGCGTGTGTGAAGAAGTACACCCCTGCAGGGTTAATATCATCTATTCGAATAGCCGTGTCCGCGGTAAAGGACTTCTGGGTTGCTTATATCAGTTCATAGACAAGTGAAAGTGGATACTCTAAAATACGCAAGATAAGCGTGAGTGCTATGGATGGTGTTCTCGTAGGGAGACGGGAGCGGATCCATAGTGGTGTATTGATATGGGGAATATGTGGACTCGTGTGCGCCACCTTAAAAGAGTTACATTGCAGTCGTAGTTCAGGATAGCCACCGAGTCAAAGCTGGCTTGCTGCAGTTAAACCCCACCATCCCCTTGTTGATAATGATGCATATGTAGTTAGTTCTGATGTAAGTCTTGCTGGGTACATTTGTACTCACGTTTGCCTATTTTATGTTTTTGCAGAGAGACTTCAGTCTCACTAGTAGTTCCGCTTGGACTTCGACGTTTAGCTTGTTACCTCAGCTACGATCTTGTGCCCTCGGCAGTATCTGGTAGATAGTCAGGCTTCTCAGCCTTTTTCAGTTATAGATGTCTGTACTCAGACATGATAGCTTCCGCTTGTGCTTTGTTTTGTATACTCTGAATGTTGGGTCATGAGACCTATGTTTGTAATATCTCGCTCCTCGGAGCCTAATGAATAAATACTTGAGTCATAGAGTCATGTTGTGATGCCATGTTGTGTTTGCACATATCGAGCATATTGTGTGTATGTTATTGAAATGCTTGGTATGTGTGGGATCTGACCATCTAGTTGTTTATCTTTAGTAGCCTCTCTTACGGGGAAATGTCTCCTAGTGTTTCCACCGAGCCATGGTAGCTTGCTACTGCTCCGGAACACTTAGGCTGGCCGGCATGTGTCCTTCTTCGTTCCTGTGTTTGTCCCTTCGGGGAAATGTCACGCGATGAATACCGGAGTCCTGTTAGCCTGCTACAGCCCGGTTCACCGGAGTCCTGCTAGCCTAGTGCTACAGCCTGGATTCACTCGCTGATGACCGACACGTTCGATGCTGGGTCATGGATGCCTGTCC
Organism: Triticum aestivum; assembly: GCF_018294505.1. Taxonomy (NCBI): domain Eukaryota; kingdom Viridiplantae; phylum Streptophyta; class Magnoliopsida; order Poales; family Poaceae; genus Triticum; species Triticum aestivum. The sequence continues at coordinate 232,689,351 of NC_057813.1, forward strand.
CTGTAAGTCTGTGCCACTTTGGGTTTACGACTAGCCATGTCAGCCCGGGCTCCTTATCATATGGATGCTAGCGACACTGTCATATACGTGTGCCAAAAGGCGCAAACGGTCCCGGGCAAAGGTAAGGCGACACCCGTGGGAATACCGTGCGTGAGGCCGCAAAGTGATATGAGGTGTTACATGCTAGATCGATGTGGCATTGAGTCGGGGTCCTGACATACGTGTAGTTTCACTCTCCATCGGTGGTCTCTCACACATGCTCACACACTCTCTCCCGAGGTGTCTTTCTCGCACACATGCTCTAGATATAACCGTCCCTCCCTCTCGTAACCATTTACAACTGTTTTCACTAACCTTTATCACAAGCACTCTTCCTCTCGCAAACATACACACGCACAATCCTCATCGACCCTTTCTATATACATAGACCTGCCTACGCGTCTCATGTACGCACATTATCTTTACGCCTGTCTCTCACGCATTGTCTCACACCTCTCTTCCTAATCGACGAGTATGATTCTAGCAGAGCATTCTGTAGGATTCCCCTTAAAGTTAGGTTGGATGAATAGTAATATCAGAGATAAAGGGGTTACCTTAGTCCGAGAACCTAGGGTTACAAATCCTAGCCGGCTTTGTCAGTGGACACAGAGTCCTTCACAATTCTGCTATCTTTGTCTTGTACGACTAGTCATCCATGGGTCTTCCTAAATGCATCACGGGCCGACCAATGTGGCGCAAGACAGAACCGAACGAAGGGCCTCACCTCGACCCACCAGACCTCACGCGGTGACACACCCTCTGCCCCTGTTAACAGAGTGCAATCCGATACTGAACTATGAGCAAGTGACCATATAATCACCACAAAACGTATATAGTGACCGTAATCAGCTTATTCTGAAGTTCGGTGACCGTATTACGCTTTTCTCTCCGCAGGCCCTCAAAAACTACATCTCTACATGTTCTCGCATGTTACATCTAACAACTATGCAATACAGCACTACTACTACACTCTAACACAATAAATAATATGTGTTTTTAGTTTTACTAGATATCATATTTTTACTTATAATTATTCAGTTTGCATACATTAAAATTGCCTTTGAAATGTATGGCCAGTATCATCTACCGCGCGGGAAAAATCCCTCCCTTTCCTGTTTAATCGGGTTTGTATCGATGGATCGTGCGAAACAACAAAACTATAGTACTATACAATACAAGTGACAGTTCACTGGGCCATCGTGTCGTCTACTCCTCCGTCGTAAGAGTGGAGCGCTCGCTTTCATAAATCTTCTAGTCCCTTTCGCCGACATGTGGGACATCAAGCTACCGGGTCGACGTGCCATACCGGAATAAAGTGCAGAGCAGCCGGGGTGAAGCACCCTAGTCATGGCGCCGGCGTAGTAATGAGCAATGAGGCGTCAAATCACAAAGCTGCACCTTTCCCACAGTTAAGTTGGAGGGATGAAGTAATAATGCTAAAAAAAGAAGTTGGAGGGACGAAGCAACCATCATTTCACTCGTTGCTGAATCCGCTTCTCCCTCATCTTCTTCAACTTAACCACGTGTTGCTTCTGCCGTTGTTCTGCCTCATGTGGGACGCAGATCGGCTTGGTAAAGCACTGACACGTGGGACCGCATGTTAGCAAACCACCAGGACAATGTCCTACGAAAATAAGAAGCCTAATCCTAGACTTACAAAGGGCTACGTATACTTTCCATCTAATCTATATATGCCCCCCCCCAATTTCAGGTGTGGTGGGCCTAATCCTCTCCTTTAATCCAATCAAATAGTCCCCACATCACATCAGGTCGTAACTTTACGTAAACCATTACGTGGATGTAGCATTGCTCAGATAAGAAACCTCCCCCGCCATCCGCGCGGCAAAATCACCTCCTTTTTACTAATCTTGATTCTATAATTTTTTAGATCAATATAATTGAGATTTGTATAGATAGCGCATAGGAGCAAAACCAAGTGGTATGGTTAAGGGCATCCACAATTTGTAGCCAAATGTGAAAATAGCTTTTGGCATCGTGGGAACCATTGTGGACAGTGTTGCCAAAGCCAAAAACATGGAACCGAAGCTCCCTGGTTGAATGATTGAAGGAATAGAAAAATGTAATGTCTCTCCTCTTTCTCCCATGCTTAGACGCATGTAGTACAATATAGAGCACATAGTCTACTCCCCCGTCCCTTCTATCACAAATCACAAAGCAGTGAGGCGTCAAATCACAAAGGCATGGATGAAGCAACCATCATTTCGCTCTTCACTGACTCCGCTTCTCCATCGTCTTCTTCGAGAAACCATCTCACCGCACTAGTACTCCTAGTAGTACTAGTAAAGGACTTCCTGGATGCAAATAAGGTGGTTGTCTTGGCTTGCAGGCGGCACTTGCGAACGACTTACCGTGGTCTCCCTCAATGGTGTTCTTCATCGAACGCACTTCGCCAAACCACAAAAAAAAGATATCGTCGACGTCACCGCAATGGGGAAGGAAGTCAAATATAGTTACTACCTCCATTTTTTTGTACACAAGTCCAGTATATGAAAATTAAAATTTGCAAAGGGCCACTAACACTAATCGAGGCAAAATTGATGGGGTTATCAACCAAGGACATTAATATCCCCTGCATGCATGCGGAAGTGAGAAGGTTGGTTTGCATGGCGCTGCATTAATCAAGCGATGAGGAGTGAGATGGTTAGCTCTTTGGTCTTTGGAGAAAAAAATACGCATTAATTGACACGTGAAATGAGGATTTGTATCGATTAAATCCCGCGAAGGAAAACCCCGCCTTTCTTTTTTAACATTAGTACTCCTAGGATGTACGTACTTATCCTGTTTGGGTCTAGGCCTTGCATTTCCAAACTTCGCCACATATTTTTGCCAAGCTTGCCTAAAGTTTTCAAAATGAGAAGGAGGTACACTTGTGCACAGCTGTTGCGGTCGCACCGCATCCTCACACGGTCGCTCCTGCACGCCGCGCTCGCACCGCACCCTCACACAGTCGCTCCTGCACGCTGCAAACCCAACCAAGGGAACACACCCTCACTGACACATCGCATGTGAACAAACCAAACTCAGCCATCCTATCGCTGACACATAATTTTCGTTCATAGAGTATGTTTATCCAACCACACGTTGGGGAGTATCCATACGGCCCGTGCGGTGCTCTGTTGGGGAAGAAGAAGAGGTGAGGAAGAAGGAAAGAAAGAATAGGAGACATAGGATATTCATCCAACCGCCTGAAATGGTAGACTTACCCAAGTCAGGCGACTTGCATAACAAATATATGTTTTTACACAGCAAAAGATCCATAAAAACAACAACATAAAGAAAAACTCTCACTGCTCGCGGAAGGAGACGGCCTCGTCGTCTATGGCTGCCGGCGCGAACCAGCCGTCGCTGCCGACGTGTGTCTCCGTACCGTGGTTGTCCTCGGCTTCCAGCTACTCGTCCAAGCGGAGCGTGCGGGCGCTCTGCATGGACGAGAGCACATCCTAGTTCAAGTCGAGGACGTCCGGTTCTGCCTGCAGGAGGGCCTTGATGGCAACGGCAACTGCGTGCTCCATGTCGAGTCGAGCCTCTGCCGCCCGGTTCAAGTCCAGGACGTCCGGTTCCGCCTGCAGGAGGGCCTCGATGAGAGTGGCATCCGTGCGCTTCGCGTCGAGTCGAGCCTCTGTCGCCCGGTTCAAGTCCAGGACGTCCGGTTCCGCCTGCAGGAGGGCGTCGATGAGAGCGGCATCTGCGCACTCTGCGTCGAGTCGAGCCTCTACCGCCCGGTTCAAGTCCAGGACGTCCGGTTCCGCCTGCAGGAGGGCCTCGATGGCAGCGGCATCCGCGCGCTCCGCCTCAAGTTGAGCCTCCGCCGCCCGGTTCACATCCACGACATCCGGTTCCGCCTGCAGGAGAGCCTCGATGGCAAAAGCATGAGCGCGCTCCGCGTCGAGTTGAGCCTCTACCTCCCGGTCCTCCTTTAGTATTGCCATGTTGAACCGCTGGTCCGCCTGCACGATGGGGGACTCGGACGCCGACACGAAGTCGACGTCCATCGTCTCATACCCATCGGGGGCCTTATGTGCCGCGACCTCCGCCGTGAACATTGGATCGGCTTCCTCCTCCTCGTAGCTTGGCTCTAGAGAACTCGGGGATTGGCCCGCCGCAAAGCGAGCTTGGGAACGGAAGTCTGTGGCGCCGACCGCCACCACGATTTCTGCGTGGCGCTCCGGCATCAACATCTTGTAGTAAGTGATCTTGCGGTGCACCATGGCTTTCCGGCGAACTAGGGGACGCTTGATGCGGGCTAGGGGATCAAAAGGTGGGGGAATGGGCTGGAGATTTGGTGTGGTTTTAGGGCAGTGGCTGGCGTAGGCCGAGCAGCGAAGGTTCTGGTGTGAATAGTGGTTCTGGTGACGACCGGTCAATCGGTTTTGACTATACACCGCTCTTGTCGCATTCGCGTTGCAACCCGGCACGCTGGACCCTCCACGTCGCTCGTTGAATGGAACGCGCTTCGTCTTGTGGGACTGCAGTTGAGAGCAAACCGACGTCCCTCCCCCTCCCTGCCCACATCATTTATTATACCACCACTCCCTCCGTTTTATGCGGAGTAAATAAAAACAGAGGGAGTATACTACGGATGAGGATCCCCTGATGTGGACGAACCCATTGAGTAACTGACATGCGGGGCCTAGCAATCATGGGGTCCGCCAGTAAGTGACCGAAAGGGAGGGTAAGGCAGGGATACCTACGTCAGAGGATCCACTTCCACTATACTACTTTGACCAAATGTTAGAGTAATAAAATATGACATGCAACTTACACAAATATTAGAGTAATAATATATGACATGCAACTTACACAAAGCATACAGGGTCTAATGCGTTTTTCGAGGCTAACTTTGACCAAATGTTAGAGTAATAATATATGACATGCAACTTACACAAAGCATACGGTCAAATTCGTATGTGAAAGGAGTTTCCAATGATATAATTTTCACATTATACATCTCATGTACTATTAATCTTGTCAATAGTCAAATTGGAAACCATCTCGAGTACAAATCTAGGAGTACATACGAATCTAACAATATTGATTGGGCGTTGTTGAATGTTGATACCTTTTTGATCAAAGTAGAGATACTTTGACTACACATAAAACTTATATGTAAACTAGAAAGGATAGGAGGGAGTATATTTTACGTTAAAAAACGAAACGAACATTGAATACACTTTATATATGATTTGCGGATGCTATGATCACCGGTTCAAAATTTTGAATCCGCCTTAGGTATCACGTGCCCCCACTCGTTCACTCTCGATTTCATCTCGTGGTCCGGAGATCTATTGAAAGAGGACTAGGGTGGGTACATGCGAATGATACTCGGCGGAATGTTCAAATGAGGCATGCGGGAGGATGGACTCGACTGGAGAGCGACATGATCGATGGAGAAGAGGGTTGGAGAGGAATGAGAAATAAGCAAACGCCACATGATTATACTTGAACGACTCAAATAAACAACAAGTTGTCTTGCTTGGCCTACATAGTGAGAGGCCTAATGCGCAACGCGCAGCACTGACGCTTGAATATGGCCGGGAAAACAGGGAAACCAACATGTGGGGCACACCCGTCGGGACGACGTAGCACAGACTAGTCCAATGGAGGAGCTGGCCCATGACCTCCTCGCCACCGACAACCATTCATGTGGGTCGTTGGGGCCAACAATGGGGCGCAGCTCCAGCACCGCCTCTGGACACGGCGACCGCGGTGAGCGACATGCTCATATCGTCGCTAGCCATGGTCGGTTTCAGTGTGTCGAGGGTGGCGTTTGGTTTGTGCCCAAGGTTGCCCCATCAAAGCATTGGGTTACCAAAATTTTAGTTGAGGTATTGGTTGCCCATGATTTGGCCTACATTGACAAGAAAAATGAACTAGAGTTGGCTAGAGTTCATTGGCATGCCAAAGAAATGGCAACCATCCAAACAAAGACCAATCTTTGGGTCATGACCAAACTTTTGGTTGAGGTATTGGTTGCCCATAATTTGGCCGACATTGGCAAGAAAAATGAACTAGAGTTTGCTAGAGTTCATTGGCATGCCAAAAAATGGCAACCATCCAAACAAAGATCAATCTTTGGGTCATGACCAAAATTTTGGTAAGGTGCACTTTGTCCACAATCCAAACACACCCCAACACCCGGCTCGTCGAGGATGCACGGGGCGCCGCGACGCGTCCGCGGAGTGGTGTAGCACGGCCAACTGCATCCTCTAGACCTGAGACCATGCCGGGTCGTCTTGCTTTTTCAATGACATGCGGGGATCACATGTGAGCAAAGGGCATCTCCAACGTTGTCAGAACCGCAACTGACTACCATGGCATACCAAAACCCTCGTCCCTCGCGCCATCGCGCGGTGCATTCCCAGCCGACGCCAGCTGCCCGCATTCATGCCATCTGTTTGTATGTCGTCGTTAAGAGGCTCGGTGCCCGAGGAACCAACTCTGGCGACTTAATGATGCACCCGGGCGCTTGGCCTCACCGGAATGCGCTACTTAAAGCGGCAACGCCCAGCTAACCTACACACCATAGCGCATCGTCCTCCTACCTGGCACCACATTCGCCATGACCGCAAGTGCGAACGCTCTGCAGGAGAGCTTGTCTTCGGGGATGAAGCTCGGGGTCGCCGCCCTCACTCAAGTCGCCTCTTGATATGTCTCCAACGTATCTATAATTTTTGATTGCTCCATGATACTTTATCTATTGTTTTGGACTATAATGGGCTTTATTTTACACTTTTATATTATTTTTGGGACTAATCTATTAACCGGAGGCCCAGCCCAGAATTGCTGTTTTTTGCCTATTTCAGTGTTTCGAAGAAACGGAATATCAAACGGAGTCCAAACTGAATGAAACCTTCGGAAACGTGATCTTCTCACCGAACGTGATCCAAGAGACTTGGACCCTACTCCAAGAAGTGCCAGAGGCGGTCACGAGGGTGGGGGCCGCACCCTCGTGCCTTGTGGGCCCCCTGACGCTCCACCGACGTACTCCTTCCTCCTATATATACCTACGTAGCCCCAACAGATCGGGGACGGAGCCAAAAACCTAATTCCACCGCCGCAACTTTCTGTATCCGCGAGATCCCATCTTGGGGCCTGTTCCGGAGCTCCGGGCATCTACCATGGAGGGCTTCTACATCATCACCATAGCCCCTCCGATGAAATGTGAGTAGTTTACTTCAGACCTTAGGGTCCATAGTTAGTAGCTAGATGGCTTCTTCTCTCGTTTTGGATCTCAATACAATGTTCTCCCCCTCTCCCGTGGAAATCTATTCGATGTAATCTTCTTTTTGCGGTGTGTTTGTTGAGATCGATGAATTGTGGGTTTATGATCCAGCTTATCTATGGAAAATATTTGATTCTTCTCTGAATTCTTTTATGTATGATTAAGTTATCTTTGGAAGTCTCTTCGAATTATCTGTTTGGTTTGGCTAACTAGATTGGTAGTTCTTGCAATGGGAGAAGTGCTTAGCTTTGGGTTCAATCTTGCGGTGACCTTACCCAGTGACAGAAAGGGTTGCAAGGCACGTATTTTATTGTTGCCATCGAGGATAACAAGATGGGGTATTTATCATATTGCATGAATTTATTCCTCTACATCATGTCATCTTGCTTAAGGCATTACTCTGTTTTTAACTTAATACTCTAGATGCATGCTGGATAGCGGTCGACGAGTGGAGTAATAGTAGTAGATGCAGAATCGTTTCGGTCTACTTGTCACAGACGTGATGCCTATATACATGATCATTGCCTGGATAACCTCATAACTATGCTCAATTCTGTCAATTACTCAACAGTAATTTGTTCACCCACCGTAGAATACTTATGCTCTTGAGAGAAGCCACTAGTGAAACCTATGGCCCCCGGGTCTATTCTCATCATATCAATCTCCATCACTTTATTTACTTTCTTTTGCTTTTACTTTTTACTTTGCATCTTTATACCAAAAATATCAAAAATATTATCTCTATCAAATCTCACCCTCGTAAGTGACCGTGAAGGGATTGACAACCCCTAACCGTTGGTTGCGAGTAGCTATCGTTTTGTGTAGGTACGAGGGACTTGCGCGTGGTCTCCTACTGGATTGATACCTTGGTTCTCAAAAACTGAGGGAAATACTTACGCTACTGTGCTGCATGATCCTCTCCTCTTCAGTTTGCCTCTTTCCCAATCTCCCCCTCTTTTTCCCTTTGCCTTTTGTTTGCTCGTGTGTTAGTTTGCTTGTTTGTTGTAATGGCCTTACCTAAATCTGGTGATCTTCACCATAAAAGGCTAGAGGAGATCGAAAACAATGTCAGGAAGTTTATGGTTTTGCAATTTGAGCATAATAATTTCTTTAGAAACAAGCTTAAGGAACAAAAGAGTTTTATGAGTTATATGAATAAAGAGCTCGATGATATGTCCAAAGAATTTGATGGTATAAGAGCCCAAATCGCTCGTCTTGAAAAGATGACCGCTGAAATTTCGGATATGCAAGCCACCTTAGTCAATAAGATTGCCGCTAAACCGGATTCCTATGAAAATCAAGGTGAAGATCTAAAAGTTATTGATGTGTCCCCTATTAAATCTTTATTTTGCAATATGAATCTTGATGAAACTGAATATGATCTTCCTTTACCTAGAAGGCGTTCTAAGAATTCGGAGTTTTTAGATCTTAATGATGAAATTGATAAAAGTGGGATTGAAAGAAATAGAAATCTAGATGTTGCTAAACCCACTATATTGGATCTCAAGGAATTTAATTATTAAAATTGCTCTTTAATTGATTGTATTTCCTTGTTGCAATCTGTGGTAAATTCTCCTCATGCTTATAGTCAAAATAAGGCTTTTACCGAACACATTGTTGATGCCTTGATGCAATCTTATGAAGAAAAGCTTGAGTTGAAAATTTCTATCCCTAGGAAACTCCATGATTAGTGGGAACCTACTATTAAAATTAAAATTAAAAATTATGAGTTTCATGCTTTGTGTGATTTGGGTGCTAGTGTCTCTACTATTCCCAAAACTTTGTGTGATTTGCTAGATTTCCGTGATTTTGATGATTGCTCTCTAAACTTGCATCTTGCAGATTCCACTATTAAAAAGCCTATGGGAAGAATTAATGATGTTCTTATTGTTGCAAATAGGAATTATGTGCCTGTTTATCGTTCTTGATATAGATTGCAATACTTCATGTCCTATTATTCTTGGTAGACCTTTCCTTAGAACGATTGGTGCAATTATTGATATGAAGGAAGGAAATATTAGATTCCAATTTCCCTTAAAGAAGGGTATGGAACACTTCCCTAGAAAGAAAATAAAATTACCATATGAATCTATTATGAGAGCCACTTATGGATTGCCTACCAAAGATGGCAATACCTAGATCTATCTTCACTTTTATGCCTAGCTAGGGGCGTTAAACGATAGCGCTTGTTGGGAGGCAACCCAATTTTATTTTGTGTTCTTTGTTTTTGTTCCTGTTTAGTGCTAATTTTTTTTCTACTTTCTGTTTAGATGTGGTTTTATGTTTTAATTAGTGTTTGTGCCAAGTAGAACCTATAGGATAAGCTATGATGATAGTTGATTTGATTCTGTGAAAAACAGAAACTTTGCGCTCACGAGAAACAATTCAATAAATCACAGGAACGTGCTTTTGCATTGATTATTTTTTATGATGATCAATAAACAAATTTTCCAGTAGTTCCTATTTTTTTTGGAATTTTTAGAGTTCCAGAAGTTTGCGTTAGTTACAGATTGCTACAGACTGTTCTGTTTTTGACAGATTCTGTTTTGCGTGTGTTTTTTGCTTATTTTGATGAATCTATGGCTAGTAAAATAGTTTATGATCCATAGATAAGTTGTAATACAGTAGTTTTAACACCAATATAAATAGAGAATGAGTTAATTACAGTACCTTAAAGTAGTCTTTTGTTTACTTTCTCTAACGGAGCTCACGAGATTTCTATTGAGTTTTGTGTTGTGAAGTTTTCAAGTTTTGGGTGAATTCTTTTGATGGATTATGGAACAAGGAGTGGCAAGAGCCTAAGCTTGGGGATGCCCATGGCACCCCCAAGATAATACAAAGACACCAAAAATTCAAAGCTTGGGGATGACCCAGAAGGCATCCCCTCTTTCGTCCACTTCCATCGATAATTTACTTGGAGCTATATTTTTATTCACCAACATGATATGTGTTTTGCTTGGAGCGTCTTGTATTATTTGAATCTTTTCTTGTTAGTTTACCACAATCATCCTTGCTTTACACACCTTTTGAGAGAGACATACATGATTTGGAATTTGATAGAATACTCGATGTGCTTCACTTATATCTTTTGAGCTTGATAGTTGCTCATAGTGCTTCACTCATATCTTTTTGAGCGTGATAATTTTTGCTCTAGTGCTTCACTTAGATCTTTTAGAGAACAGTGGTGGATTTGTTTTAAAGAAACTTGATCTCTCATGCTTCACTTAGATTATTTTGAGAGTCGTTAATAGCTTGGTAATTTGCTTAATGTTAATATACTTGGTGTTCAAGATATGTGAAACTTTCTTTTGAGTGCGTTGAATACTAAGATAAGTTTGGTGCTTGATAATTGTTTTGAGATATGGAGGTAATAATATCAAAGTCATGCTAGTTGAGTAGTTGTGAATTTGAGAAATACTTGTGTTGAAGTTTGTAAGTCCCGTAGCATGCACGTATGGTTAAAGTTGTGTAACAAATTTGAAGCATGAAGTGTACCTGGCTTGTGCATCCTTATGAGTGGCGGTCGGGGACGAGCGATGGTCTTTTCCTACCAATCTATCCCCCTAGGAGCATGCATGTAGTACTTGATTTTTGATGACTTCTAAATTTTTGCAATAAGTATATGAGTTCTTTTGACTAATGTTGAGTCCATGGATTATACACACTTTTACCTTTCCGCCATTGCTAGCCTCTTCGGTACCGTGCATTGCCCTTTCTCACATTGAGAGTTGGCGCAAACTTCGCCGGTGCATCCAAACTCCGTGATATGATACGCTCTATCACACATAAACCTCTCTATATCTTCCTCAAAACAGCCACCATACCTACCTATTACGACATTTCCATAGCCATTCCGAGATATATTGCCATGCAACTTCCCACCGTTCCGTTCATCATTATTATGACATACATTACTTTTGTCATATTGCCATTGCATGATCATGTAGTTGACATCGTATTTGTGGCAAAGCCACCATGCATTATTTTTCATACATGTCACTCTTGATTCATTGCACCATCCCGGTACACCGCCGGAGGCATTCATATAGAGTCATATCTTGTTCTAGTTTCGAGTTGTAATCCTCATGTTGTAATCAAATAGAAGTGTGATGATCATCATTATTAGAGCATTTCCCCAATAAGAAAAAGAAAAAAAAGAGAGAAAGGCCAAAATAAAAAAAAGGAAGGCCCAAAAAAAGAAAAGAAAAGAAAAGGGCAATGCTACTATCTCTTTTTCCACACTTGTGCTTCAAAGTAGCACCATGTTCTTCATGTAGTGAGTCTCATATTTTGTGCTTCAAAGTAGCACCTCGTTCTTCATATAGTGAGTCTCATAAGTTGTCTTTTTCATACTAGTGGGAATTTTTCATTATCGAACTTGGCTTGTATATTCCTACGATGGGCTTCCTCAAATGCCCTAGGTCTTCATGAGCAAGCAAGTTGGATGCACACCCACTAGTTTTCTTTTGTTGAGCATTCATAGCTCTAGTGCATCCGTTGCATGGCAATCCCTACTCCTCATGTTGACATCAATTGATGGGCATCTCCATAGCCCGTTGATTATCCTCGTCAATGTGAGACTTTCTCCTTTTTTGTCTCCTCCACACAATCCCCATCATCATATTGTATTCCACCCATAGTGCTATATCCATGGCTCACGCTCATGTATTGCGTGAAGGTTGAAAAAGTTTGAGATTATTTAAGTATGAAACAATTGCTTGGCTTGTCATCGGGGGTATAGAAGTTGGGAACATCTTTGTGTGACGAAAATGAAGCATAGCCTAACTATATGATTTTGTAGGGATGAACTTTCTTTGGCCATGTTATTTTGAGATGACATAATTATTTTGATTAGTGTGCTTGAAGTATAATTATTTTTATGTCAATATGAACTTTTGTCTTGAATCTTTCGGATCTGAATATTCATATCACAATTAAGAAGATTTACATTGAAATTATGCCAAAGTATCACTCCGCATCAAAAATTCTCTTTTTAATATTTACCTACTCGAGGACGAGCAGGAATTAAGCTTGGGGATGCCTGATACGTATCCAACGTATCTATAATTTTTGATTGCTCCATGCTACTTTATCTATTGTTTTGGACTATAATGGGCTTTATTTTCCACTTTTATATTATTTTTGGGGCTAACCTATTAACCGGAGGCCCAGCCCAAAATTGTTGTTTTTGCCTATTTCAGTGTTTCGAAGAAACGGAATATCAAACGGAGTCCAAACGGAATGAAACCTTCGGAAACGTCATCTTCTCACCGAACGTGATCCAGGAGACTTGGACCCTACTCCAAGAAGTGCCATAGGCGGTCACGAGGGTGGGGGGCGCGCCCTCCCTCCTGGGCGTGCCCCCCTGCCTCGTGGGCCCCCTGACACTCCACCGACGTACTCCTTCCTCCTATATATATCTACGTACCCCCAACAGATCGGGGACGGAGCCAAAAACCTAATTCCACCGCCGCAACTTTCTGTACCCGCGAGATCCCATCTTGGGGCCTATTCCGGAGCTCCATCGGAGGGGGCATCTACCACGGAGGGCTTCTACATCATCACCATAGCCCCTCCGATGAAGTGTGAGTAGTTTACTTCAGACCTTCGGGTCCATTGTTAGTAGCTAGATGGCTTCTTCTCTCTTTTTGGATATCAATACAATGTTCTCCCCCTCTCTCGTGGAGATCTATTCGATGTAATCTTCTTTTTGTGGTGTGTTTGTTGAGATCGATGAATTGTGGGTTTATGATCCAGCTTATCTATGGAAAATATTTGATTCTTCTCTGAATTCTTTTATGTATGATTAAGTTATCTTTGCAAGTCTCTTCGAATTATCCGTTTGGTTTGGCCAACTAGATTGGTAGTTCTTGCAATGGGAGAAGTGCTTAGCTTTGGGTTCAATATTGCGGTGACCTTACCCAGTGACAGAAAGGGTTCAAGGCACGTATTGTGTTGTTGCCATCGAGGATAACAAGATGGGGTATTTATCATATTGCATGAATTTATTCCTCTACATCATGTCATCTTGCTTAAGGCGTTACTCTGTTTTTAACTTAATACTCTAGATGCATGCTGGATAGCGGTCGATGAGTGGAGTAATAGTAGTAGATGCAGAATCGTTTCGGTCTACTTGTCACGGACGTGATGCCTATATACATGATCATTGCCTGGATAACCTCATAACTATGCTCAATTCGGTCAATTGCTCAACAATAATTTGTTCACCCACCGTAGAATACTTGTGCTCTTGAGAGAAGCCACTAGTGAAACCTATGGCCCCCGGGTCTATTCTCATCATATCAATCTCCATCACTTTATTTACTTTCTTTTGATTTTACTTTTTACTTTGCATCTTTATACCAAAAACACCCAAAATATTATCTCTATCAGATCTCACCCTCGTAAGTGACCGTGAAGGGATTGACAACCCCTAAGCATTGGTTGCGAGTAGCTATCGTTTTGTGCAGGTACGAGGGACTTGCGCGTGGTCTCCTACTGGATTGATACCTTGGTTCTCAAAAACTGAGGGAAATACTTACGCTACTATGCTGCATCATCCTCTCCTCTTCGGGGAAATCCAACGCAAGCTCGAGATGTAGCACCTCTCGCGACGCAATAGCAGCGTGGCCGGACGCGGACACGACCGCACAAGTGGTGGCCATGCTGGCGGCCGACGACGGGAGCACCGTCAGCCATGCGTCCTACTTGCCGCCGTCCAACGTCCGACACCACCGAGGTCAGGGACTCCTCCGAGGATGAGTAGGGCATGGGAGGCGGCAGGGCATGGTGTGCCAACTGGCCGGTCCGTATCCCGTGTTCTACTCTTCCTTGCCGGAGAACGCACCTTCACTTCACGGGTCTTGAACCCCGCCCCCGTACATAGAGATCGCAGATGGAGGACGTCGGTCGCCTCCATAGAATAGGTTTAGGGTCGGGTTTCTTTTATTTTTCTGTCCTATAAAAGTTCGAAATGTAATGAAAATCTGTCGTGTTTGCATTAATCTCGGCCGGTGTATATGAACTTTCACAATAATATACATATTGTAGGAGTACTAGCAAGATGCCCGTGCGTTGCACGGAAGATCAAGATCTTGTGGGAGAGAAGGGTGAACGAGGGAAAGCCTTATCTGCAAATGTGGAGAGGAGTGCGGGTAAATTGTCATAGTTTCCTTCCTATCCGTTAGATATAGATCGGACGACCTATATTGCAGGATCACAGGCACACCATCATCACCAACTCTGCTTTTTATTGAACCGAGACAAATCTAACATGCGAAGTAAGATAAACACATAGGGTCTATACATACACAAATTATCTTAGGCACTCCAATAGTACGTCCACTACACATTCACACATTTCACATCTTTCTACATCTATGGGAACCTACGAAAGGGTTAACGTAAATTGCCTCTCTCTCTGCTCCCCTGATTTTCATGGTGGTGGGCCCCTCCCTCCCCCCAATCTACAATAAACAGCTCACACATTTCACATTACGTTAATTATGTAACTGGGATTCCATAGGTGTAGCATTACTCGTCCTAAAAAACCCAACTAAGCTAACCTTCCAGCATATCGCGCGGGAAAAGACCCGGCCGCGCCGTTTTAGTCAGGGTTATCGGATTACTAGTAGTAATATCGATGGATCGCGCGAAGCAACAATTTTTTTGAGGGGGCAAAGCACCTAGTTTAAAAGGAAAAAAGGCGGTACACTCACATCACTCCTGTCGCGGTCGCATTGCACCCCACACACGTTCGGTCTTGCACACGGCTCACGCAAACGGAACGCGCTTCGGCTTGCCTCTTCACTGACATGTGGGACTACACTTGGAGACACCGACCATGCGCCAAACTCCGCCCGCCCACAGCGCGAAAATCCTCTCCTCCCCCCACACCCAAAAATTCCCCCCAAATCCGATTCAACCGCCCTTCGGCCAACTAGCCAATAATATTCCCCAAACCCCGCTCCCCCTGTCCCCCTCTACTCCATTCGCTCCAGCAAAGCCGCCCTCCCCGCCACGCTGATACGTCGGCGCCGCGGTTCGTCGATCCTCTCGCTCCCACAGTATGCTCTCGTAGACTGCCGTCCTCTAGCCGCACTGCCACCTCTGTCTACGTTCTTGTGGAGGCGCACAGCGGTCAGCGCCGCCACCGCTGGCGACGTCCGTGTGGAGACGCACGGCGGTCAGCTTCTCCCACGGTACGCGCATTCTAGACTGAGGCCCCGTTCATGTCGGTGTAGCGTTGAATGTTAGCTGATAGACGCTGTTAATCTCACTGTTTGCCGAAGTAGTTTACTATCAATATGCTCTGCTTAAGAAGCTTCCTTGCCCTGTTCTGCACACAATCTGCTTAGCTGAGATGGCATGCCAAGGCTGATTAGTTGCTAAAATATCCTGCCATATATTTATTGTGACGTATATTGCCATGGTCTAGTAGCCAATATGTTAGGTGAAATAGCTCTACACCATTTTATACTTGATCTTTGTTGCTGCGATGGCCTTCGATAGTTTGATGGCTGTGTGCTCGGATTCATTGACTGTTGAAACAGCCTGCCATAATTTAGCACTCAAATCTGTTTGCTGAATTAGCTTTACGTATATTTCATTACTTAGATATGCTCGTCCAAATATCTTGCCATAGCTTTAGACATCGACCTAGGTATTTTTTTCTGGACTTCATAAAAAAGCATATATGTTTTTCCTGTAATATCTACTAGAAGAACTAATTTGTATGTCTAATAGATGGACAGGACTTGGATAACTTCTGCTCGAAGATTCTCCACTGCATATGTCGAGGGGGTTGAAAACTTCCTGAACTTTATCAGAGCTGAGTACGGTGGTCCGAAATCAGATGTGCTTTGCCCGTGTAGCAGTTGTATGAATTCAGTTACAAGACCCCAGTCAACTATGCAAAATCATCTACACTTGTATGGGATGTCGGTCACATATACTAGGTGGGTTCATCATGGTGAAGCTGTGAACGTCAATGTTATTGACTATGTTGAAGTAACAAATCACCATCTTGATCTGCCTGATGCTCAGGTGGAAGAGGAGGAGGAGGTGGTGGTGGTGGAGCTAGTGAGTTTGACGAACATTGCAACAATGCTACGAAATGCTCATGCATTCCGTGAACTTTCACCTGCAGAAGAAAAATGATGGGCCCGCATGTTGGAAGAATGCAACATTGCTGTCACCCCAGGAAATAAGCTGTTAGTATTCTCAGCTATGGTCACCTTTCTTCAGGTGAAGACATCTTAGTGGATGACCAACAAATCATTGATGCGATGTTGGCTGCTTTCCGCAAATCTTTCCCAGATGCGTCTGAGCTGCCACACACCTACAGTAAAATGAAGAATTTCCTTCCTGCAGTTGGAATTGGATATGATATGATCCATGTTTGTAAGAATAATTGTGTTATGTTCTGGAAGAATTATGCCAACTTAAGCGAATGCCCGAAATGCAAATCATCACGATGGAAAGATGGCGATGCTGTGAAGAGGATTCCTCATAATGTTCTTAGACATTTTCCAATTACACCAAGATTGCAGAGGTTGTTTCATGATGCTGAAACAAGAGAGGATGTACCGTGGCATTCTAGGAACCAGGGGTACAGAGATCAGAATGTAATGAGCCATCCATCTCATGGTAGTGAGTGGAAAAGCTTCAATGATAAACACAAAGAGTTTGCTGCTGACCCGAGAAGCATTAGACTTGGCTTAGCTTTAGATGGATTTAACCCATTTGGCCACCAGAGTGCCACATATAGCATGTGGCCAGTGCTTGTTATCCCTTACAACATGCCTCCAAATGTCTGCACCAAAGAATTAAACTACATGATGGCCTTGCTCATCCCAGGTCCAAAAAGTCCTGGAAAAGATTTTGATTTGTTCATGGAGCCTCTTGTGGAGGAACTTCAATAGCTATGGAAGGGTGTTCTCACTCGAGACCTATATAGCAGCCCACCAGCTGATTTCTTTCTGCGTGCTGTTGTAATTTGGTGAATCCATGATTATCCGGCTTTGGGCACTATGTCAGGGCGAATGACACATGGTTACAATGCATGTGTTCGCTGTGATAGGAATCCGCTGTCATACGCAATACTTAGCAAGATCTGTTACATTGGACACCGCCGTTTCCTTGCCAAGGACAAGCCGCATCCTAGAAAATACCAAAGACATGTGTTCAATGCAAAGCATGAAAACTGTGATGCGCCAAAGAGTCTCACCGCCGATGAGTTGCAAGTGGAATTAGAGAAGGTCAGGCATATTACACCAGGAAACCATCCTGGTAATGGTAGCGGGAAAAGGAAGCGTGGCACGGTAGAAGAGAGATTATTGTTTACCCACAGGTCCACTTTGTGGGACTTGGAGTATTGGAAAGATTTGGATCTGTGGCATAATCTTGATGTGATGCACATCGAGAAAAATATATGTGACAACATTATCGGCACACTTCTTAACATTGAAGGCAAGATGAAAGATACCTTAAAATCTAGGATTGATTTGACACACCTGGGTATCAGAAAGGATTTGCAGGTGCAAGATGAAGGTAAACCACGGGATATGGCACCAACTGTGTACGTCTTGGACAAGGTAAAAAGAAAAGAATTCTTCGAGGTCCTGTCACGTGTGAGATTCCCACATGGATTTGCCTCCAACCCTGAAAGGAGAGTCAGTGCAGATGGAAACAAGGTACAAGGGTTGAAAACTCATGACTGCCACGTCCTACTTCAAAGGGTTTTACCTATTATCCTTAGAGGATTGGGCCGCCCTGACTTATACAGAGCAGTTGGAGAGTTGGGACAATTCTTCAGGGAACTCTGCAGTAGAAATATCAGGAAAGATGCTTTGGAGCGTCTTAGAGACAATATACCAACTATCCTATGCGACCTTGAGAAGATATATCCTCCAGCCTTCTTTAATGTGATAGTGCATTTGGCTGTTCATCTACCTGATGAGGCACTACTTAGAGGTCCAATACAGTATGGCTGGATGTACCCTATTGAAAGGCGGCTAGGCACTTTCAAAGTCTATGTTAGGAACAGAGCTAGACCCGAGGGTTCCATTGCAGAGGCCTACATTGCTACAGAAGCGTTGACATTCCGTTCAAAATACATTGAAACATGTGATCAACTTAGCAAAGAGGTAGGTGAAGACAATCCCGGGCTCAATATTTTCGATTATTCTGTTCGAGTTACAGGGAAGAGTCGACAAGAGGACAAACCTAAAGACTTGGACAAAATGGTTCGGTATGTGTTGAATAACTGTCCTGAGATACTACCTTATATCAAGTAAGTGCAGTACTGCAGCTTATACATCGTAATCCACTAAACTTGCAGCACATTCTTATATATTTAGATGTTTGACGCGATCACTATGTTGTGCAGCATCTACAAAGAGGAGTTACTGCCAGAAAATCCAAGAAACATTGACAAACTGGTTATGGCAGGATTTGCGAAATGGTTCAAGAACCATGTAAGCTTTTGAAGTGCACTGTCAGTTTTTTTAATATATTGAGTACATAAGATGATCAACTTGTCTATTTTCTAACCATAGATTAAGAAGATGTGGGAGGATGGGCAGGCAGTTGATGATGCCCTTTACTCACTGGGAATGGATCCTGATACTCGGGTAAGACATTATGAATCTTGCGTTGTTGGAGATGTGCGCTACAACACCCTTGCACGAGACGAAGGCAGGAAGACACAAAATAGTGCCATCATGAGCATGGATACGTATGACAAAGAGACAACTGAAATGTATGCTAACATAATAGACATTGTTCAGTTGCAGTATATCTCCAGTTTCGAGGATCATCGGTGTGTGGTTCTGTTATGCTGTCGTTGGTATAACCTGTTTTCCAGGATCGCAAAACCTAGAGCTGATGATTATTTCAAATCCATCAATGTCAAGGCGGCGTACCAGACCAACGAGCCTTTTATTTTGGCAAATCAAGCAACACATATATTTTTCTTGGAAGACACATTTGCTCGTAGCGATGACTGGAGAGTATTGCAAAGGTTTGAGCAGAGGAATTCATTTAATGAAGTTGCACAACAAGATGATGCTTAAACTGTCCTGATGTACAAGATAACACATATGTTCCTAATATCTTTGAGAACCATCACGTCAATGACGCCGGCGAAAAGATTGCCTGTCGTGCTGTGGCGTACAAGAGTTGATCAAGAAGAAGCCAACGTTCGAGGACGTTGAGGACGAAGAAGAAGATGACACCATAGGGAATTACGATTCAGACTGATACACATGGTGAAGATGTTGACGCTGCTGCTGCGGATGATGATTACATTGCTTTTGTCGTATTTGCCTGTCAGAAGATGTTTTTTATCTACTATGTGAAACTGTGTTTGCTATGACAACTGAAACCTGATGAACATGTTGTTTAGTATTTTGCTGTGAGAACATCACTTGTTATGTATGCTGATTTGTGTTTGGTGATTGTATGAGAACTAAAACATGATGACATTGTTGTGTAGTTGTACTCATATTTGGCTGTGATACTTGAATTTGATGACATAGTTTGATGTTGTACTGCAATTTGCTCGACGTCTTCAAATGAGAATGAAGCTGACCTGACAGGGCCTCTGCTATTTATTTATTTATATGAGCAAAAGGGGATACCCCCTGATTTCCGTTAATAGAAATCATTAGATGTTCACAACACTATGCCCAACCTGCTACATAGGTTTCATTCATTACTAGTTTCAGCAAAGTGCTCATGTCATAGCCACTGAATACATCACGAGTGCTACATACACTGCAAATAAAGAGACAATCATCCTACAGAGCACATCGATTTTTCCCATTATCTTCACAAGCTCTTTCATCTCCTCATTGCTGTCAAGGCCGTTCAGCAGCTGCTGCTTGGCCATGATCAGAGGAAATGCATCTTTAACCTTCTGCTCTGCATCTTCCTCTTCTGCCGTTCCTTCAGTTACTTGTCCAACACCCCAACCTGCTGGTATTGGGATTCCTCGGCTAACCAAATAATCAGCATAGTTGCATTCCCCCACATCAGGAACTTCCCAAAAATACAAATCACACGAATCTTCCCTTTTCTGCACGAATCAAATTGGAAGATCATCAACCAAACTATTAAAAAAAACAGCAACTGAAAGCAGCAGAACAACACTTAAACATATTATTACCCCATGATTCGAGCATTTGTAGAAGACTCGGCCAGGGTTGCGGATTGTGGTTGAGACGCGACGGATGACTCTGCGTGATTTGCAGTAGTGGCACCACACCAACGGCAACGGGTTGCGATGAGCAATCGGCTGCGGTGCGTGTGTCGGCGGGGGTGTGATGAGACCCAAAGGCGATGGTACGGGTGGCGACTTGGCGGATGTCTGGTTGTTGCCTGCTGAAGAGCAGGTGGACTAGCAGCCAACAGACATGGTTGCTGCGGCCAGAGCTTCTGATGCTAGGCAGAGTAAGTAGAGAAGAGGAGAAGCGAACATTGGATATGTCAGTTTCATTACTTGCAGAGTAGCATAGCACCATATATAGAATATAGTCATAGTCTAGGTTTGGATTCGAACCAGCTACAGAAGAACATCTTTCTTTTTTCTAAAACTCGGAAACGTCTCTTTACTGGTACACTAGCTTGTTCTGTACGCCTTCCCAAGTCTTTGATTTTCTTTCCCTTTTTTTGCGAGGAAGGAGGATAAAATTGAGAGTTCCTCGGACTCGAACCCAAGACCTCTCGGTTGAAAACCAAGGGTGCTAGTCACTTATGTGGCGAACGTTCCCTATGAGGAGGACGGCAGACGAACGCATTTTCCTCGCATTTTTATTCCTATATATAAAAAAGTATGCTACTTGGTGTCCGCTTAGTCAAAAAACGATTGTGCCAACCTTGACCGTTGGATTGACATTCAATGTCTGTTGCGTTTCTTCAGTCTCTTCTTCCTCGAGCCGCCAAAGCCAAACCAGTGGCGGCGGGACCGCCTGCTCCCTCCTCCCACGGCTGGCTGTGATCTTCCCCGGCTCCTGTTCGTTCCCGTCCGAGGCCTCACCATCATCCTCTGCCTTGGTTCGCTCGCCGCGGCGCCGCCCTCTGGTGTTGTCAACATGGTCAACAACCGAGAGGAATAAGGAGATGACTGTACATGGTGAGGATGACAGTAGGGACCCAACAGCGCGCGCAGTAATTTTGTTTTTTCGGGACGGAGAAGGGTATCAACTGGGTTGTGCGGGACCCGTGGCCCGTCTAGCCCAGGCTTTTATTTCATATGTTTAGCACATGACCAGCCAGTTTATTTTTTCCCTTTCTGAAAAATGGCTAGCTAGCTATTTTGTTTTTTGCAGAATAACCAACATAGGCCTACCTGCTTTTCTACGCCCTCTTGTGCCGGAAATCTATCAAGACGAGGAGGGATGCATTTTGCCCAGAAAATGGGCTATAAGTAATAAGAAATGGGCTATAAGTAATAATTAATGGGCTGTAAAATGAAAAAAATACAGCAAACATGCAATTAGTTCCAGAATACTGTTTTCTTTCGGATTTTGATATTTTAAATTTCATTGTTTTTGTGCGGGTAAAATTTCATTGAATTTAAATTAAGGTATATTTAGATTTAAAATTAATTTGAATCTGGCTAGAAATTTCGGGCTGTATGCTGTTTGGGACAGATTTGGAGGCTGACTTATGGGTCTACTAGGTTGACGTGTACTTTGACTTTGTCAACTTAGTCCACAAACGATTCTAGCAGCAGTGACCGTTGGATGTTAATCCAATGGCCGTGCTACTTCTTCAATATCTGATCTTCTTGCTCCAGCCGCCCAAACCAACTCTGGTGGGACTACCTGCTCTCGCCTCCCGTGGCCGGCTGTGCTACCGCACAGGCCGCATCGCCCCACCCTACTTCATTGCTGGCCAGGCCATTCCTCTACTCGCCCACACCTCCTGTTATTTTCCGGCGACGGCAGCCGGACCAATAAACCCTCATACTCCCCACCGCGTGGGCAACCATTGCCGAGTCTTCCCCGTCTCCGTGTCGTTCCCTTCCTAGGCCTCGCCATCGTCCACCGCCATGGTGCTCTTGGCGCGGCCTGGTCAACGTGGTCAACAAACGACATCCATCGGCCATGGACTGTACGCGCAAAATAATGATTCCTCCACCTAATAGCTGGGACCCATCGGAAGGGCCTCTATATTTCACGAAAAAATTGTTCCCCCCGCTGACATGTCGGACCCACCAGCTATATCTTCGCACGCAAGGAAGTGCTGCCTTATTACCCACAAAAAAATGAATAACCCCCTGCTAGCTGGGACCCACCATAGTGGGAGGATGACTTGTGGGCCAACAAAGTTAACGAGGATGGAGGGCTTTGTCAACTTAGTCAATATGAACGATTCTAGCTCCAGTGACCGTACGATGTCCATCCAACGGCCGTAGTGCTTCTTCAACCTCTGGTCTTCTTGCTCCAGCCGCCCAAAGCAGCGCTGGTCGTGCCGCATGCTCCTGCCTCCCGTGGAGGGCTGTGCTGCCGCGGAGGCCTCACCGCCCCCTACTATTCCCACCGATGGCCAGGCCCTGTGGCGACGGCAGCCTCACACCATAGCTGAACCAGTGAACCCTCGTACTCCTCTCCACGCGGGCTTCCACTGCCGCGTCTTCCCCGACTCTATGTCGTTCCCTTCCTAGGCCTCGCCATCGTCCACCGCCGTGGTGCTTTTGTCGCGGCCTGGTCAACGTGTTCAAGGAACGACTTCCATCGGACGTGGACTGTACGTGGAGAGGCTGACACCTGGGTCCACGACCGCAGCAAGGAAGTGCCTCCTTATTACACGGAAAATAATGATTCCTCCACCTGACAGCTGGGACACACCGGACGGGCAAAAAAAACGTTTCCCCCTGACTGCTGGGACCCACCAGCTTCATCTTCGCATGCAAGGAAGTGCGTCCGGGCAAAAAAATGCGATTTGCCCCCCTGACTGCTGGGACCCACCAGCTACACCTTCGCACGCAAGGAAGTGCGTCCGGGCAAAAAAAAACGATTAGCCCCCCTGACTGCTGGGACCCATTGGCTGCATCTTCGCACGCAAGGAAGTACGTCTGGGCAAAAAAAAACTATTCACTCCCTGACTGCTGGGACCCACCAGCTACATCTTCGCACGCAAGGAAGTGCCTGACAGTCGGGACCCACCTGGTCGAAGCGTACGTAGCGTTGTCATTCTGGTCGCGAACGTGTACATACATATATACTGGTGGATGTAGAGGCGCGCACGTGTCGTAGTAGAGGCGCGCACATAGCATGTACATGTACGTACAGCGGCCAGGGTGCAAGAAAGAAAATACGGCCACGTATGTGTACATATGAGCGGGGTCTCGAACGCCTGCTCACGCATACGTACGGCGAGGGCTTGTGTACATGGCTGGGTCGGAACAGAGAAACAACGTCGTTGTCGTGTTCATGGGGAGGCAACGGAATGCATTGTGTTCATGGGGAGGCAACGGAATGCGTCCTGTTCATCGGGAGGCAACGGAACACGTGGGAGCCAACCGGCTGGGTCGGAACGGAATGCGTGGTCGTGTTCATTGGGAGGTCTTGGACAAAACAGGCGATGGAAACGAGGCCTGGCGTACCGCAGAACGGAGGAAACGGCCTTGTGTTTGACCAGCCATGTTCGAAATGGGATCCTGTTCATCGGGAGGGGTCTGGCGTACCGCAAAATGGAGGAAACGGACCTCCTAAGGTCGAAATAGGGGTCCCGTTGATCGGGAGGGGTGTGGCGTACCGCAAAACGGACGAAACGGACCTCCTACGGTCGAAACGGGGGTCCTGTTGATCGGGAGGGGTCTGGCATACCGCAAAACGGACGAAACGGACCTCCTACGGTCGAAACATGGGTCCTGTTGATCGGGAGGGATCTGGCGTACCGCAAAATGGACAAAACGGACATCCTATGGTCGAAACAGGGGTCCTGTTCATCGGGAGGGGTGTGGCATACCACAAAACGGGACTCCACGGGATACTGTTCATCTCCACTGTTGACCTCCTCCAGCCTCCACGAGCTACCGTCGACCTCCTCCAGCCTCCATGGGCTCCTGTTCATCCAGCCTCCACCGCGCGCTACTCCACCGACTACTGTTCAACCACCCCTCCATCGTCTACTGTTCATCCAGCCCTCCACCGTCTACTGTTCATCCAACCCTCCAAACCACGGGGTCCTGTTCAACCACCCCTCCACGGGCACCCCTCCACCGTCTACTGTTCATCCAGCCCGCCACACCACGGGGTCCTGTTCATTCAGAGGCAACGCCACCGCTCACTGTTCATCCACCCCCCAACACTCACTGTTCATCCCAGAGGCAGCATCAATCGGCTTCAGTTAGCAGCAGTAGCAAAGGAATCGCTCGATCGGGTTCAGTTAACAGCCATCAATCGATCGCTCGGGTTCAGTAACGCGTAGCCTGCAGTGCAATCACTCGGGTCCAGTTAGAGCCCAACGCCTCGCTCGGGTTCAGTTAGAGCCAACGCCTCGCACACACGCGTATACGTGTATGTGAGAAACACGCATTGCTCGGCCCCTGACCTCCTACCGTAACTGGCAACTCCCCGAAATTTTCCTTGCCCTCGCTTCTACCATAGTTTTTTCCGTCATGGACGGCCCAAAGAATGTCATGCAGCTGCATCTCCGGCCCGCCCAGGACGAAAAGCCCATTTTCTGTCATGATTTTTTGTCATAGAAGTAGGAGCCCACCACATCTATGATGATACCGGGTTTTGTCACAATTATCGTCATAGAAGTGTCATATGTATGACAGAATTTTTTTTCATTCGTCCCAAAATGTCATGGATGTGTCTTTTTTTTGTAGTGTTACTTGTGTATGGAAGAGGCTGGCGAGGCTGCAAAAGCTGGAGGTGACAATGCCGATGGTGGTGAAGGAATTCGTCAGGCAGCGTGTTGCCCCGCTCCAGCGCCATTCTTGCCCGATGTGGGACCTTGCCGGCACCGAGGATCCCATGAGGCTATAGTGGCCGTCGTTGCCCTCCGAGACCTTGACCATGGTGCTCAGACTCCTGACGGGCGAATCCAACCCCGCCGATTTTCCATTAAATGGCTGCCTCCTCTACCAGTGCTCAAACAAGGCGGCCTTCGTGGGACAGATGCCCCTATCCGATGAGTGGGCGTTACGCCCGGAGGGCCTCGAGGGGCCTTGTGAGAACCCAATCCTCATGGCTCCCCTGCCGCTTGACCCTACTGCGTGCAACCCAAGTGTGGAAGCAGGGAGGCGCACGCCGCCAGCCGTTGTTGAGGGAACCTCTGGAGATCTTGCGCCGCTAGGGGCTCCGGAGACCGGGGCTCTCGAGACTTAGGAGAGGGCCACCACAAGGCCGGTGCAACTCGACGCTCCGGAGGTAGTAGCTCCTGAAGTTCGAGGCGATGGCTCCGAGGTGGCTGCTGATGATGGGGCGCCCACTAATGGCCCCAAGGACACCACGCTGGAGACACCGTTAAGTGCTTCTGCTCTTGAGGCCACCGCCCTGGGTGCCCCGCCGAGCACTCCTCCTCCCGAGGGTCGCCCGTCAAGGCCCGGCCGGCCCCGCCTGAATCTTGAATCGCTCCACAAGAGGAAGGGATCTCCGTGCCACAGTGGCGGCGCCCGCCGACCGCTGAAGTTGAGGAAGTACATGGCTACGGACAAGTAAGTACCTTTGTTTATGATTCCTCGCACGCCATGCTCTTTTCTGACCGATTCCTTAGGTTCCCTGTGACAGTGAAGCCTCGGAAAGGGATCCCTTCCAGGGATCCTGGCTCGATCCCAGTGCACAGCCCCCATGCCCTGGCTCCACCCAGGACACGGGGCCGACTCCAGCCGCCGGGGTGCCGCAGGCCCCCCTGGCCCCAAGCCTCCTAATTCCTTCCACGGTGACCCGGCCCAGGGGGCAAGGGACGTGTCTCTGCCTCTCCCTCTGGTTGATGCTGGCAGCTGGATGCCCCCCGGGCGGTCTTCGTCTTTGGGTTGCGGAGCCGCATCGGCCAGCCCCCGCCGAAGGTAGGCGAGACGTCCCATGATTCTTCGGCGGCTCTAGGTGCTGAAGAAGGGCTTGGCAGAGCGCTGGCACGCACGCGTGAGTGCAGTGCCGTCCGCTTCGAGCTTTTCAGCGACGCGATCCGCGCGATGATTCGGCTTGGTGGGGAGCTAGTCGACGTCGACACCAAGCTCATGGCAGAGGATCGCTGGCTGGCGCACGAGTGGCGCCAGCTGAGGGCTGCCATCAACCTCGGGAGACTTCAGAGTGATTAGGCCGACGCGCTCGCAGCGGCTTCCCTTGCAACTTCTCACGAGGCTTGCGCCCGTGGCATGGAAGAGGCCAAATCCGCCCACCACAGTTGCGAGGCGGCTGAGGAGCAAGAGCAAGAGCTCCTGTCTTCAAATGTTGTCTTGGAGCGGGAGATCGAGGAGCGGTGCGCCCTCCTGGCCGCGTCACCAGGCGGAGCACCCTTCACTGGGGCGGAGCTTCTGAAGCGCCAAGATGACCTGGCGCTGGAGGCTGTGGAGCACAGCCTGGCGCTGGAGAGGTTGGAGGTGAGGGAGCACCAGGCTGCCATGGCCGAGGATGTCGTCCCCGCCCGAGAAGCCTAGGTCCAGCTGGAGGTGGAGGAGAGGGTGGTGAAGGCACGCGCGGACGTAGCTGAAGGGCACCACCTAGAACTGGAGCTTCTCAGGGCTGAGCTTGAGGGCAGGACCTCCGCCTTGAAGGCGAAGCTAGAATCCGTGGAGCAGTGTGAGAACACTGCCAGGGAGGCCCCGACTTCCACCGAATCCGCCTTTGCAGCTGCTCGCATTGAGTTATCCTCCCTTCAGTAGCAAGTCAAGGACACTGCATCTCTCGCGGAAAGGGCTGCGAATGAAGCTAGCCACCGCTTGACACTTCAACGCGAGCACGGCTCAATGCTCCAGGACCTCCGGTCTAGGGCCAACCGAGCCTTGGATACCATCTGTGACGAGAGCGCTCCTCATCCGCATGAGAACGACTACACCAGCCACCTCAACTTCTTCCTTGGTATCGTGACCCGCCTGGAGGACCGGGCCATGGCGGCCCGCAAGCTTGTTGAGGAGAGGAGCTGGGGCCTTCTTGGGCGAGCGTTCTAGCGTGTCTTCAGCAACCTCCTCAGTCGCGATTCCCACTTCGACTACGAGGCTGTGCTAGCCCCCGTGCCCGCGGCTACTCAGGACAAACTCACTAGGTGGGTGGACGACCATGTGGACGCTCTGGTGAAAGAGTTTGCTTCTGAGGATGACACAGTCATGCTCGTGGCCGGAGTGGATGACACGGGCGATGGTGACAGGGAGGGTCGCCGCGACGACTTGGGCAGCACGAGCGGCACGGATGAGTGTGACGAAGAGGGTGCACCCAGCTAGGCCCGCGCTTATTTTTGCTTTAACCTGTTTAACCAAACTTGAACACCTCCTTGTGAGAGCATTTTCAAAGGGGGAGCCCCTTGAGATGTATGGATAATTATGCAATGCCTTTGAAGTAGTGCTTGCGATGCGGCTCCTCGGGTTCGCACCCTCGGGTAGAATGGCTGTTATGACTTATCTTGGTTCCATGGGTCTCGCGTGAGCCCTGATGCCGTAGTGACGCTTGTTCTCGTGAGGCTAGCTCACCGTGGAATCACGAGGGTTTAGCCCTCCCGAGGTGGCTGCTGGGCTAACCTATAGTGCTTCACATGGGAGCAACTGCCGGGCCACGGCTAGGTGCGCGTGTGATGGCCGTACCCCTAGTCCCCGGGGGAAAAACCTTTGCAAGCCTGAAGCCAGCTTGAACGTGCCTAATGCGCGCGCACCGCACCCAGCCCCCGCTCGCGAGGTGCTCGGGGGCGGGGCAGCAAGTACGAGCCCTGCTCAAAAACACGAAACCCGAGAATGAAAGACTGACACAAGGCAAGGAAACTCCCCCCATTTTGATAAACACACGAGAATCAAGTTCATTCTAAAAAGCCAGTGAATTGAGTACAAAAAGAGAGGCAAAAGCAAATTGCCGCATCCGACGCCTAGCTAGTCTTCAGGTCTTCTCACCAGCGCGGAGCTAAGTGCTTCCACTGGATGTGGATATAGTCATTGGGGAACAGTGTCAACGGCCAGCATGGAGCATGGTGCTTCCACTTGGACGTGGGTGGGAGCCCCCCTGAGGCCCCAGGGCGGCGCTCAGGAGACTCCGGGGCATGTACAACCCCACTCATTATTACGTGAGAGTGTCACGAGCGGAGACCTTCACAGACCGGAGCCTTGCTTCATGTCGCCCGACGAGGACCACGCCCTGCGCCACCACTGACCACCATTGGGGAGACCGACGGGTGACCTACCTCCGAGTAGCGTCTTGCTCCACACTGCACGGGGGAGGCCCTGGCACTAGGCTCCCCCATGCCGCTCCCAGGGCCCATCATGTTCCTGCGGCTGGGCTGCCGCCTTGGGAGCCCTGGCGATAGTTGCTCCCTGGTTCACCTACGATCCATGGTTAGTACAGGTGTGCCCCTGAGGCGTTAACTGTACCCAATGGTTGTTGCTATCGAAGATGTTGGCGGAGTCCAGTAGCGGCCCGCTAGGGGCTTCAGCTTTGTGTTCCTCTAGCGCACAGCCTGGCATGGGGGATCGGCTGGAGCCTTCTTCCAGCGTGTACCTCAGGTCCACGGCGACGGGTACGTAAGCCTCCGGGATGGCCGCGCCTGAGTCACCGCCCGATTGCCTCACGCTTCTGTATTCTTTGGTCGCCGCCCGGTCCTGACGACCAAGGGATGGGGCCCCAACACAACCCCAGGAGTTGCTTGGAGCCACCCGTCCCCAGGGCGGCGAGGTTGAAGTAGTGCGGGCCGCACCACGGGGTAGGCCGGCGCCGAGAGGCTCTTCAGGAGCCTTGGGATGAGGCCGGCGGGAGTGGCATGGGTGAACGCGCGGCCCCGCCACGGCGCGTCGAGCAGCTCGGCAACTCTCTCCAGCAGGGCATCACGGCCGCCCTCTGCCAGTTTGCACCTCAGCAGCTCACGTGCCATGATGACTGCGGCCCGCATGTTTGCCTGCTCCCGGCGCGAGTGCGGTGCTGCTGCCGCGACGTAGCTCGAAGACCGTGTGGCGACGCGGTTGCGGCGTGGTGCCACAGGAGAGGGCTGCGACCCGTGCCTCCCGCAGCCGTTGGCCCCGGGTGGGGTGCGAGCTGTGAGTAGAGCGGAGTGGAGATCCTCCTTGCTGGCAGGTACTATCGAGGAAGCCCGGGCAACCCAGTGCTCCGCGTGGGCTCTCGGGGTGTTGGCCATGGGAACGTCGGAGTGGCGGCGGGTCGCATGTCGGAAGAGAGGACCAGACGCACCCCTACCCGGTGCGCCAAATGTCAGATTTTGGGTTTCGCAAACCCTTGATAGGTTCAAACTCTGGGGTGCGTGAGGAGATCTCAACCTATCCAGCCTACCTACTCGCAACCCTCCTAGGCCTAGCGCGTCAAGCTTAAAGGGGGCAATGAGACACAGCCGTTTATCCTGGTTCGGGCCACCTCAAGGTGTAATACCCTACTCCAGTGTTTTGGTGGATTGTCTCGAAGGGCTGAGGATGAACTAGTACAGTGGATGAACTGGCCTCATGAGGTGAGGTGTTCTTGAGCTCGAGATAGTTGGTGAGGGGCTTTTGCTTTTCTCTATTTGTCGTGTCTTGTCCCTCGTTTCTCGTCCCCCGTCTCTCGTCCCTCGTCTCTCATCCCCCATCTCTTGTCCCTCGTTTCTCCTCCTTCCTCTTTGGTGGCTAAGTCCTATTTATAGTGGCCTTGGTCCTCTTCCCAAATGTTGGCGGGAAGGGATCCCACAACGACCAGATTTGAAGGGGGACAAGTAGTACATCCTATCCTGGCTAAAGTGGTCTTCTCCTACGAAAAGCTTCTGTTAATGATGCTGCAGTGAGCTCAGCGATGACTTCCATCCTGCCGTCCTGGCGGTCTTGGTCTTGTTGCACCAGAATGGAAACCTTTGGCTGATTCCTTGGGACTCCGCACCTGCCGCTTGTCTCCTTTGCACCAAAGAGGAAACTGGCGCTCTGCGCCCACTGACGCCCGCCTGACGCCCGCCTGGCCTTGGTCGTCATGGCTCACATCAGCTGAGCCTTGTGAGGTGCACCTTGCATAGAACTCTCCGCCCCTCGGGAGCTAGCCTGAGGAGGCCGATCCCTCGGGGGACTTGGCACCGTCCCCCTCGCGAGGCTTGGCCCCTCGCGAGGGTCTTGATCAGTTGATGCTGGAGCTGGGCCGTACTAGGCTGCTGATGGAGCCACGTAGTGGGCCACAGGTAGGCAAGTCTGGGTACCCCCATATCCATAACGCCGACACCGAAGCCTTCAATAGCCTACTGTCGGGCTTTGAGTTATGCGATGTAATTCTCTTTACAAGCTTTCTTTTTTTTGATATATATATAAGGTTGAACCTGTGTATAGATAGTAGCCCCTAAGACTCTGTCCAAATTAGAATAATCTGGATAGAGGATCAAAAACAAATTGATAATGTATCATAATATGTTGTTGGACAGGCTTCTATGTTGGCGGCTACTGCCCAGGCCGCAGAGGTTGCCGATCGAGCTCAATCGGAAGCTTTGGCTATCCGATGAGGAACTCGGCCGCATCAACAAGTGGTTTAATGAAACCCAAGGTATGCGGCACTACTACATACCCAAAAGTCATATGTCTGTTAATCATTTAGACGGACTAGATGTTATGATTATACTCACAGTTGGCGCAGCCGAGGTCGAGTCCCTCAACAACGCCCTCGCCCAAGCCAAGAAGGAGGCAGAGGTGAGCAAGGTGGCCGCTGGCAAAGCGGCCAAGGTGTTAGAGGTGGAGCAAACCACCCGCCAAAGACATGAGGCGTGGGTGGGGGAGGGCGAATAGGAGCTCAAGGACGCCATTGCTAAGTGTGAGTCCTTGGAGCATAAGAGTTTGAAACAAGACTCCGAGCTCACCAAAGCTCTTGAGAGTGTGAAGGAAGCCCGGGTTGAAGCCCAGGGCGCTCGCTAGGAGATCCAAGAGGCAAGGCAAATAGCGGCTGGTAAGGCCTTTCTTATGCAGAGTAAATTTACATGGAAGAGATACATTTTACTGATCCGAGTTTGGAGTTCCTCAGGTGCCTTTACGGATCTGCCAAGGAGTATTGCCGATGCCGCCGAGTTCTTCCACGCCGAAGAGGGGAGTTCAACGGAGAAGCTATTCTGGTCACAGTACCTTGCGCCAGAGTATCCGGCGGCCCTCAATGATCAGCTGAAGCAGCTAACAAAGCTGCACAGGGTGGCCGGACTAGCCATGAAGGACGTAATAGTCCGTCTTTGGCCAGCCGAGCCCATTCCCATTAGCTAATTCGGGCTTGTGAAGCGGCTAGTCGAGGCGTGTCCTCGGGTTGACGCCATCAAGCGATCGACCTGCATAGAAGGTGCCCAGATGGCCTTCGGCCGAGTCAAGGTACAATGGGAGAATATGAAGGCCACCGAGATTGCCACCACGAGGCCGCCTGAAGGCAAGGATCATCGGCGGCCGGAGAAGTACTTCGGCGAGGTCCTCAAGGGAGCCCGCATCATAGAGGGCCAGTGCTCAAAAGATATCATATTTGATTAGTAGAGTCCAGCTTGTAAAAACCGTGTAATGAACTTATGGTGTAAAATATTTATGCTTCCACTTTATGATTAGTTTATCCTCCTGTTAGGCCGTTTTAATTTATAAGTCTGAAAGTTTGCCAGTCGTCGGCTTCTGCCCCCATGTAAACATTACAGGGGTGTTTGGGAACGCATGGCCGCACTTTATCCAATGTCTTGGTCCAATGTAGGAGGCGTCTTGCAAGGTGAACTAGGCAATTAGACTATGCGGCTTTAGTACTTTCACTTAGCCATAAGAGTCCATTGGTGGCGCTAAGTGTGAGTGGCAGTCCGGAGTACGGCGACTTTGCAATGCGACTGGTCTAAGCCTAGCCCCTCGTATAAAACGGCATAAATCACGAACAATTTTTAGTATAACACTAAGTCACCGGATCACTGACCCGCTCTCGCATATCATGACAGTCAGTTTTCGACTGGATGTACTGAGGTATTTAACCAGACGAACCAGAAATACAATCATAGTAGTTCTCCCTTTACTACCTTAGCCAAACTTGCGGAATGTAAGGTGGCAAACACAGGAGCCGGGCAACCCAACTATAGCCCAAAGACATGATTCGGAGCCGATGCATATAATGCAATATCCGGGACGCCAAAGAGTTCCCTATAGGTGTTCGGACTTATGAGTTTGTGGGGCCGAATACAACCCCTGGTATGAAGGCCGTGCCGAACCACATATGTCAGTCGAATGTAAGGGGGGAATAAGGATGACAAGATAATGCAAGAATCCAACCTAAAAGGTGATGATCATCTGCTTCCTTTATATCCTTGTTAATACGTCGAGGCGTGTTTCGATAGACAATGCCATTTAATATTAAGGTCATGTTACATGCCTGAAGAGAAAAAAATTACATAAGGGAAAGTCTAACATAGGGCCTAAAAAACAATAGTTCAGAAACTCCAGAGAGGCCCTATCACATGTTTGCGCCGTTTCTCCTTAGTAATAAGTCCTTTGATAGGAGTGTGTGATGGTTGGGAAATGCTAGTCCAGATGGGGTCAAGCCGTACTATGGACCTTTTCCGTAGTGCGCCTCCGGCGCCATCCAAGGTATTTTTAGTGCGTAGTTATGTACGCGCGGTACGTAAGCCGCAACCTAATGGGACGATCAACGGATGCCGAACTGCTAATCGAGGTCCGGATCCGTTGATTTATCAGAATTATGCATGGACCAGACTCATTTAGATTCATCATTGGCTTTATTGGCTGATGAACTGTTCGGCTTGATAAGGCCGCCATACACCTCGGCTGCGAGGGCCGCGGTGTGCTCTTCAGTACAGAGGGAGCGCTCCATATTTCCATTGACTGTAATAATGCCCCGTGGTCTAGGCATTTTAAGCTTCAAGTAAGCATAGTGCGGGACTTCACTAAAGCGGGCGAAAGCAGTTTATCCGAGTAGTGTGTGATAGCCACTACGGAAAGGGACGATGTCAAAGATTAACTCTTCACTTCGGAAGTTGTCTAGGGAGCCGAATACTACCTCCAATGTCAGTGAGCCCGTGCAGCGGGCCTCCACGCCCGGTATCACGCCTTTAAAGGTAGTGTTACTGTGCTTGATTCTTGATGGGTCAATGCCCATCTTGCGGACAGTGTCTTGATAGATCAAGTTGAGACTGCTGCCCCCGTCCATAAGGACTCTAGTGAGATGGTATCGTCAATAATTGGAACAAGTACCAGGGCGGACGAACCCCCGTGAAGGATATTGGTTGGGTGATCCCTGCAATCAAAGGTGACCGGACAGGCTGACCATGGGTTAAACTTGGGGGCGGCAGGCCCTATAGCGTAGACGTCCCTTAGTGCATGCTTGCGCTCCCTTTTGGGGATGTGAGTGACATAGACCATGTTCTCTTTTTTCACCTCGGGGGGTAACTGCTTCTGACCCCCAGTGTTCGGCTGACGGGGCTCATCATCGTCTTCACTTGGAGGTCCCTTTCCCTTATGTTTGGTATTTATCTTACCAACCTGTTTGAAAACCTAACAATTCCTATTAGTGTGGTTAGCAGGCTTATCGGGTGTGTCATGAATCTGACAGAGCCTCTCAAGGATTTTATCGAAGCTGGATGGCCCGTCCTTATTGCCTTTAAAAGGTTTCTTTCGCTGACCGAATTTAGAACCGCTGAATCCGGCATTGACTGTCGTATCGTCTTCGTCGTTGTTGTTGTTCCGACATTTGTTTTTATTGCGGCGAGGTTAACCATTGCCATCCCTCACCTTAGAAGTGTCGGGGTCGCCCGAGCTATTGCTTCTACGGGCCAACCAGCTATCCTCGCCCGCACAGAAGTGTGTCATAAGTGCGGTTAAGGCTGCCATGGTCTTCGGCTTTTCCTGCCCAAGGTATCGGGCGAGCAATTCGTCCCAAACGCCGTGTTTGAAGGCTGCTAAGGCTTTGGCGTCCGGACGATCCACATTCTGGTTCTTTTCAGTTAGGAATCGATTCCAAAGCTTGCGAGCTGATTCGCCTGGTTGCTGGATTATGTGACTCAAGTCGTCAGCATCTGGTGGCCGGACATAAGTGCCCTGAAAGTTGGCCCGACAAGCATCTTCCAAATCTTCCCAGGTTCCAATGGAGTTTTCTGGGAGGCTATTCAGCCAGTGCCGTGCTGGTCCTTTCAGATTTAGAGGAAGATATTTAATGGCGTGGAGATCATCTACTCGAGCCATGTGAATGTGGAGAAGAAAATCTTCAATCAAGACGGCCGGATCCATCGGTTCGTCATACTGTTCGATGTTTATGAGTTTAAACCCTTCCAGAAATTGGTGCTACATTACCTCATCGATGATGCATAAAGGGTGTGCGGCCCCTCTATATCATGCAATATCATGGCGGAAGTCGGCTGACATCTGAGTTCGATTCTGATCCCGAGTATAGTAATGGTCGTCATGCCGGGCCTCATAGCCGTTGTCTCGCGCCGGGGTACGGCCTCTTGATCCGTAGATTGATCTAGTCTGGCCAGCTTTATTGGCTAGGTCATGTTGCAAGTCATGTGTATCCCGTTACTACTGTCTCCCTGCCTGTTCGGCGAGGGGGTGCGGGTTGGTGTTCGGCTTGATATGCCGCTTTATCCCGTCCACGTGGTGGTTGGTATGGTTGATCTACCTGATTGTATTTTGATGGTATTGGCTCAAGGGCTTCGTCGTCGAATTGTGGCAGCAGCGTGCGCTTGGGGTAACTTTTGGCAGGTCACTCGTGGCTGTACTCCTCAGCAGCCAGGACCTTAGTCCACCTTTCATTGAGTGTATCATGTTCAGCTTTGAGCAGCTGTTATTTCTTTTTCAGGCTTCGCGCTGTGGCGATGAGCTATTGTTTGAAGCGTTCTTGTTCGAGGGGTTCCTCTGGGATGATAAAGTCTTCGTCATCGAGGCTAATGTCCTCTTCATATTCTGGCATATAGTTGTTATCCTTCGAATCTTCGTGAGCAGCATGTTTAGGACTATACTGACCCTCTTCCCTATCAACCTGTTCGGATGTGGGCTCGATGGGGTATTCGGGATCTTCGGCATCATCCGGAGTCTCATTGTCTCTAGGGCCGGTACTGCTGTCCTTCGCCTGACACGATCATGAGCGGCGCCGCCGATGTCGATGCTTTGGTGGTTTATCCACGGGTTTGTCCTCATCGGGGTTATGATTATCCTCATTGCCTTTTTATCAGGAGTGTCCACCATGTATACATCATAGGTTCAAGTGGTCGTCCAACGCCCTGTAATGGGTGGGACTTGGCTTGGTTCGGCGTCTGCATCATCGTCCATACCTTCGATGTCTTCGAACACGTAGTTCAATATGTCGGTTAAATCCTCGACAGTGGCTATTAGGTGGGTGGTGGGTGGGGCATAAAATTCCCTGCTCTAATCCCCCAGCTCGAGCTGGGTACAGTTTGGAGGTAAATCCTCCATGATGGCGAGAGACTGCATTAATTCCAATGCTTCATCTAGGAGCGAAAGCTGGACCAGAAACTTTGGGCCTGCAGGGCTAAGTTCGGCATGGGACACCTGATCGGACCCAATGAGCGCCGACCTCGACAGTTCGGAATGATTGTCTAGAGGCAAGTCCGAGATTGCATCTGGGTCTTCGGTCAGGAGCTCCACAAGGGGAAAGAGTCCGGTGGGGCTCACGCTCCCGTCTTTGGATGATGCGACCTGCTCCGGATCTAGGGCCGGGGCAGGTATGGTTGCTGAACTCTGAAGGGGATCTAGCAGGGGATCCGAAGAGCCTTCTTGACGGGGGACACAGAGAAGTAGCCGAGGCCATGAACCCCTCGAAGATTAGATCTCCTCGGATGTCAGCGATGTAGTTCAGGTTTCCAAACCTGATCTAGTGGCCGGGGGCGTAACTGTCGACCTGCTCGAGGCGGCCGATCGAGTTGGCACGAAGCACAAAGCCACCGAACACAAAGATCTGTCCGGGGAGGAATGTTTCCCTGGACGCAACATCATTGTTGATGAGAGGCGAGCCATCAATCCTTCCGTCGATGATAGAACAAAGCTCTCAATGAAAGCACCAATGTCGGTGTCAAAACCGGCATATATCGGGTAGGTGGGCCCAAGCTATATGTCTGAGGATTGGTGGTAACTATGATCAAAAGGACACAATGTTTACCCAGGTTCGGTCCCTCTTAATGGAGGTAAAACCCTACTCCTGCTTGATTATATTCAAAGGGTATAGGGATTACAAGAGTTGATCTACCACGAGATCGTATTAGCTAACCCTAGTTTGGCTAGCTTAGTAATGTTGTGTTCCTGCCTCCGATCTAACCCTCCGGTTTATATAGACACCGGAGGGGCTTAGGGTTGTACAAAGTCGGTTTAACAGAAAGGAAATAACATATCCGGACACCTAAACTTGCCTTCCACGTATGTAGGAGTCCCTACCGAACACGAGAGGTGATCTTTTGTCTTGTATATTGACGACCCATCAGTCCGGTCCATATCCAATAGACCGGACGCCCGAGGACCCCCTAGTCCGGCCCATAAACAACTCTTAGTAGTCATATCTCATAGACCATTGTAAACCCCTCACATGAGGCACTACTGCAGGATGGTGCTAACGCGACGCATAAATCAGAGACCCTTCGACCAAACTATGTGCAATGCATTAATCGCGAATAGTGTTCTAATAAAACCGTCACCAATAAGACAAACGGTGTGCGATGGCGGAGACATCAAGCACGACTTGGATTAGAGTTGTGTGTGCGATACGTGGCACATAGTTGATCCATACAAACTGTTTGTGATGAGCATAAAAACAGAAACGGTCAGCCAGATCAAGGTGTGTGCGATATACGACATATAGTTCACTCGGATGAACTGTTTGCGGTTAGCTAAGACAATAGAAACGATCAAGCAGATCAAGGTGTGTGTGATATATGATATACAATTCACTCGAATGTACTATTTACGATTAGCCAACACAACAGAAATGATTAGCCAGATGAAGGTGAGTGCGATAGACGGCATACAGTTCACTCGGATGAACTGTCCGTGATGAGCTAAAATAGCAAAAACGTTTTAACATAACAAGATGTGTGCAATATGCGACAAACAGGTCAGTAATCAGAAATGTGTGGGAAGACCGGCAACAACGTACACGATTCTTGCTAACAAGCCGTGTGTGTTGTGGGCAAATGCTTGCTGGTATACAGTTACCAATTGATGAAATTGTTAAAAATATGCCCTAGAGGCAATAATATTTATATTATTAGATTTCCATATTGATCGTTAAGAGTTTATATTCTATGCTATAACTGCTATGAACCTGGAATATGCGATTAAATGGAAAACTCATATGCACGTGTGGAATGATAAACGGTAAATAATAGGTTCCTAGTCTCACCTCAAAGACTAGCTCAAGTGTCTTTGGTGTTCACGTTTTCCGGA
Organism: Triticum aestivum; assembly: GCF_018294505.1. Taxonomy (NCBI): domain Eukaryota; kingdom Viridiplantae; phylum Streptophyta; class Magnoliopsida; order Poales; family Poaceae; genus Triticum; species Triticum aestivum. Next base: position 232,727,150 of record NC_057813.1, read on the forward strand.
TCTTAGGATATCGTTAAGTGTAATGATAGTCCTAAAACAACATTGAGATTATGATGTTGGAAGAACAATCATATTAAATCGACCCAATCTTGTTTCTAATGAATTGAGTTAATATTGTCTCCATTCAATTGTAATAATACAAAGTCCTAATGTGTGATACTACTCCTTAGACCATGAGAGTATCATGATCACTTCTTACTGTACGGTGGGATTTGGGATTGCTCAAACATCACCTGTAACACGGTGATCATAACAACAACTTACAGGTTCATTGGAAAGTTTGACAAGCGGCCAGATAGCTTGAGAGTGGGATTTTCTCCTCCGATGATGGAGAGATATTTTTAGGGCCCTCTCGGTGTGACAACATCAATCATCTTCTATCCAGACAAAAGTGACTACCTCATAGGGATGCCGGAACACAATAAGGATAAAGAAGAACAAAACCGGTAATGAGGATTTTGGTATAGTGAGCATGGTGATGACCTAGGAGGATACTGATACATCCCAGATTTTGTAAAGTATTACGATGCAAAGGGAACATCACATGATAACCAATGGTTCAATCGAATATCATTCATGTGCTCATAGGGATCGATACGGAAGTCCATGGTCCCGCTATTTGTCATTGAACGAACGTTTTCGTTCATGTCTATGAGTTACCGAACCTTCGGGGTCACAAGCTTAAGGCAATCACGATCTGCTGAGTGATAGTAGGACGGGAGTGTTGAGAATATATTTGTGGAATTGTTTCATTAATATTCAGAATAGTTTCGAGGGGATCCGGAAGCATTTCGGGGTCAACAGAAGGGCTTCGGTGAATACCGGGTACTGCTGATATATTATATATATGTGGAAAATGTTTCCAAAGATGTTAAAAGTATATATAATGGTTTAGAAGTATTTGGAACATTTATATTTAATTTAAATATTAACAGGCCTTTAAAGGCCAAGAGGTGGAAGCCAACTTGAGCCACGGAGGCCCAAGTGGAAGAGGCGCCCCCTTTCCTTGTGTGTGTGGGGGAGGAGTCCTATTAGGGGAGGAGCCTAACTCCTCCCCCCTTTGGATGGCTCTCCAAGGAGGCTTTGTCTCCTTGGTGGCAGCCCTCCTCTCCCCGTCTAACCTGTATGTACTTGAGGTATTGGCCACAATTGAACAAACAAGTTTTGGAGCCTCCTCTACTTGATCTAGTTCGAGTTCTAGTTGGTCCTAGTTGACTAATTGGAGCTAGCCCTTGTCACCTCTAATACTCATAATTAGAAGCCCCGTGTGGTTCTAATATCCTCCCTCTAATTGTCCGATGACGATTAGCTCTGGACGGTGAAGCGCTGCTGGATCATGAAGACCGTATGCTTTCAACCAAGTAGAGAGGTCGTGCTTTCGGTCTTCCATTCGAGGGACTGTTAGAGGTCAGTTCGCGGCATCATCATCGATATTTGAGGGACTCCAAGTATGTGTAGACTCGTCTAGTTTTGTTGCACTCCGGAGTCGGTAACGGTTGTGAAAATCATATTGTTCCTGGGTGTTCGTAGGGCGATTTTTTTGTTTTCTACTAAGTTTCCCAATAGTGTGAGGCTGGCTTGTAACCCATATTGTGCTAAGATCATTAGCATGAGCTTGTAACCCGAGCGGGGGCACTAAGGTGGTGTAGACGTTGTTGTAGGGCTATGGGCCTGGTCTGGGTGCGCGGTTGATGGCTCGGCCGTTCCAAGTTGAGTAGTGTACAGCTTAGGGTTTGTGCGAAAGTTGAGCCCCACGGGCCATAATGTGGTAGGCACAGTGTGAGGCTAGCTTCATGGAGTAGCGACCAGGACCCACTTCCAATAGTGGCATCATCAGCGGTTTTATGAGTATTTGGAAGTTTCGATCTAGATCACATGTGATTGTGTGGGTGATGATCTTGCTATGCTTCCCTCCAGTGTTGCTTCGGTTCAGTTCATTAATGGCATGGTGTTGCTTTTCACAAGGTTCTGACAATGCACGGCTCTGATTGTCAATGATGTACTAACAGTTCCTTGGGCTTCACCACAGTCAAGAATAGTGAACCACCGCATATGCAAGAGGGTGGTGAAGATGGATTATCTCCTAGGGGGTCACGCATATTAGACGAAGTTTAGTGTGGGGTAACAAGATTTTTAATTAAGTATCTTCTTTCACACACACCGAAAGTTAATCTAGCAACAAGGATTATCACTTTATGGTGTGCACGTAGGTAGCCAGGTTTATCCGGAAACCCTAGAAGCCACGTAACTAAAATTTGCCAAAACGATTAGAGGATGTCTAACTTGGTTTTGCAGGGTTTGCATATGATGTGGTATAGCCTTCATCATGATAATGAGTTTACATATGAGATGGTTATATGTTGTAGTGTTAAGTGGCATGCGCGTCAGCCACAAGAAGCCACCTTATTGTAAATATTGTAGAGATAGGTTACAGATGACGATGGCAAGACGTATACGGAGGACCCCGATGAGAAAAAGGTGTACCAGGCGCGGGGACGAGGAGCTATAATTTTGTGCCACGGCGGAATTTCATATTTTGGTGCCACGACAATGATTTCTAAAATGACCGCCAAGACAACGTTTTCTGAGATTGCCGCCACAACAAAGCTTTTGAAACGGTTGCCACGGCAACGAAATATTGGCCTTCACATTGCTTCAACTAAAGATTGAAGACGAACATAGAGAACTCCTGGTGACCAGGGCTATACCATATCATGCTATTATGAATTTCCTGAGATGTTTATCCCTTTGTTGTTGGACCGTTTGATTACGCGGTAGTCAATCATTAGGGTGATCTCTAATAGTAAATATCAAGTTAAAAGGTGCTCTTCCCAATGTTGCAACTATGTATAACACGTAGCTTCCGGAGTGCTTCATGTCCACATGAGTACAAACTTTGAGCAGAATCATTCTGAGCTCTGAGTAAGAAGCATCGAAAGATTAACAAGAGTCATACAAAGATATGATCGACAATAGTTTGTCCACCGGTCACAATTCTCATCGTGAGTTATGTCCGCATCAATGGCTAAGAACTAGATCTGGATCTTGAATCACTTAAAATGAATTATGATAGAAATTGATTTAAGTGGGAGCACAATAATGTATTAATTTAGTTTAATCTCTAGTGCAAATTAATTATGAACAATGTCTATGTGTAGCTTGCATTATAGTTGTAGAATTATGGCTCACGGTTCCACTTTTGTAGTTGAAATTGATTAGACGTTATCTATCTGGTTGAATCTTTGAGAGGATCGTCCTCTAAAAGTGCCAACAAGGATTTGTCCTAACGCATGCTTACAATACTCTTTTGCTAATGCTATATGGATAACAAGACTCACGCCCGTCAATCCAAAAGTTAGAATTGCTTTACACTCTGCTTCCTTCTGAGAAACTTGAACTTCAAAATGTTTGGGATAGTTATGTGATATTGTTGGTGTTGGGAAATGTAGCATCCAATTTCAGAAAAATTCCTACGCTCACCCAAGATCTATCTAGGAGATGAATAACAACCAGAGGGGAGAGTGTGTCCACGTACCCTCGTAGACCGAAAGCGGAAGCATTAACTTAACGATGTGATGTAATCGAACGTCTTCTCAAATCAACCGATCAAGTACCAAATGTACGGCACCTCCGAGCTCTGCACACGTTCAGCTCAATGACGTCCCTCGAAATCTTGATCCAGTAGAGGTATGAAGGAGTCAATGAGTCCCGTCAACATGACAACATGATGATGGTGTTGGTGAAGTGATCTGCGCAGGGCTTCGCCTAAGCACTACGACAATATGTAACACCCACGATGCGACTATATCTCCCACGTGTCGAGGCACGACTTAGAGGCATAACCGCATTGTGGTTTTGTTGCAAGAAGGGTCATCTTCACACAATCCCATGTAATGAACAAGAAAGGGATAAATAGAGTTGGCTTATAATCGCCACTTCACACAAAGATCAATAATTCATACATCATTCGGAGTACACACATAGTCCGACTACGGACAAATCCAAAAGAAAAGAAGATAACCCCAAATGCTAGATCCCCGATCGTCCCAACTGGGCTCCACTACTGATCATCAGGAAAAGACACGTAGTAACAGCCAAGGTCCTTGTCGAACTCCCACTTGAGTTCGGTAGCATCACCTACACTGGTATCATCGGCACCTGCAACTGTTTTGGTAGTATCTGTGAGTCACGAGGACTTAGCAATCTCAAAACCCGCGAGATCAAGACTATTTAAGCTTATGGGTAGGATAAAGTGATGAGGTGGAGTTGCAGCAAGTGCTAAGCAAATATGGTGGCTAACATACGCAAATAAGAGTAAGATGAGAAGCTACGCAATGGTCGTGAAGCTAGAAGTGATCAAGAAGTGATCCTGAAACAACTTACATTCAAACATAACCAAAACCGTGTTCACTTCCTGGACTCCACCAAAAAGAGACCTTCACGGCTATACACGTGGTTGATGCATTTTAATTAAGATAAGTGTCAAGTTCTCTACAACCGGATATTAACAACTTCCCATCTTCCACATAACCACGGGTATGGATCTTGAAAGTTTATACCCTATAGGGGTGTCCCAACTTAGCCCATCACAAGCTCTCACGATCAACGAAGGATATTCCTTCTCCCGGAACAACCCGACCAGACACGAAATCCTGGTTGCAAGACATTTTGACAATGGTAAAACAAGACCAGCAAGACCGCCTGAATGTGCCGACAAATCCCGATAGGAGCTGCACATATCTCATTCTCAGGGCACACTGGATGAACACTATGTACATCAACCAAGGACCCCGGGTGAAGGGGTGGCACCGCAAGTGGCTTTAGGTTGGACCAACACTAAGAGCAGCACTGGCCCGGGGGATTAAAATAAAGATGACCCTTGGGTTTGCAACCGCAAGGGAAAGTTATAGGTTTTTGGGCAAATGTAAAACCAAGGTTGGGCCTTGCTGGAGGAGTTTTATTCAAAGCGAACTGTCAAGGGGGTCCCATAACCCCAACCGCGTAAGGAATGCAAAATCAAGGAACATAACACCGGTATGACGAAAACTAGGGCGGCAAGAGTGGAACAAAATACCAGGCATAAGGCCGAGCCTTCCACCCTTTACCAAGTATATAGATGCATTAATTAGAATAAGAGATATTGTGATAACCCAACATATACATGTTGCGACATGGAGCAATCGTCAACATCACTTGCAACTAACAATTCTATAAGAGGGGCTGAGCAAAAGCGGTAACATAGCCAAAGAACGGTTTGCTAGGAAAGGTGGGTTAGAGGCTTGACATGGAAAGATGGGAGGCATGATAAACAAGTGGTAGGTAGCGCGACATAGTGATAGAGCGAACAACTAGCAAGCAAAGATAGAAGTGATATCGAGGGTACTGGTCATGTTGCCTGAAATCCCGATAGGAAGAAGATTGAGTCCAAGAAGTAGACGAACCAACATAGTCGAACGAATCCTCACAATCCGCAACGTTACCGGAACTAAGAAACAACACCGGAAAGAAGCAAACAACATGGTAAACAACTTCTTGGGTTGATATGGGCCCATATGTTTAATGTTGTAGTAAGGTTTACCTTAATACTCCTTTTTGTAGTTGCGGATTGCTTGCAATAGGGGTTAATCATAAGTGGGATGCTTGTCCAAGTTAGGGCAGTACCCAAGTGCCGGTCCACCCACATATCAAATTATCAAAGTACCGAACACGAATCTTACGAACGTGATGAAAACTAGCTTGATGATAATTCCCAATGTGTCCTCGGGAGCTCCTTCCTCATTATTAGAATTTGTCCAGGCTTATCCTTTGCTACATAAAGGATTGGGCCACCTTGCTGCACTTTATTTACTTTATTTACTTTTTGCTCGTTACTATTTGTCTTATCACAAAACTATCTATCACCTACTATTTCAGTGCTTGCAGAGAAAACCTTACTAAAAACTGCTTATCATTTCCTTCTGCTCCTCGTTCGGTTCGACACTCTTACTCATAGAAAGGACTACGATAGATCCCCTACACTTGTGGGTCATCAAGACTCTTTTCTGGCGCCGTTGCCGGGGAGTGTAGTGCTTTTGGTGAGTGGAACTTGGTAAGGAAACATTTATTTAGTGTGCTAAAATTTTCTGTTACTTGTCACTATGGAAACTAATCCTTTGAGGGGCTTGTTTGGGGTATCTTCACCCCAACCAGAAGAGAAAAGAGATGCTCCTCAACCTACTGACCTTATGAAAATATTCACTTTGATATTCCTTCAGGTATGATAGAAAAACTGCTAGCTAATCCTTTTGGAGGAGACGTGACTTTGCATCCCGACTTACAATTTAAGTGTAGCTCAATATACAACGAATTGCATATTGACAAAACACCACATTGACATATTTAGTTTTATCTCGTTTAAGCTACCCAATAATATTAAATGTTGTTAAACATGGCAAGAGGTGAAGCAAAATTAATCTACCTATCTAGGCAAGTTTAAATGAGGCCAGAAACAACAAATAACAATTCTGAAAAAACCATATGTTATTTAGAAATTTTAATGCAAACAACAATGTTAAACATTTTAAATGTTGTTATCATGATGTGGATGACATATGCAAGATTTATGCAATTTTATGAAAATGTTGACATTAGCATGTTATGAAGCATTTGGTCACTGTGGCGGAACAAAAGGGGTGTCACGACAACGACAACGAAAATGGTGCCATGGCAACATTTCAATGATCCGACAACTCGTTGAGATACCAGCACAAAAGAAAGTGTGGGCGTGAGCATGTCATGCAAAAAATGATGGGGAGTGATCCTGCTACCGGGTGTCCCACGGGTCGACAGCATGGCAATGAGGAGGAACTTGCAAGGATCAACTCGGACACGGTGCAAACACGAGCACCTCATAGAACACACATGCATTCGGTCCACGGGTGATCGTATCATTGGTTATACCTTTGAACTATGCATTTTCAGAGCAGATCGGGTTTGAAGCGGCGTGGAGGAAGTAGACGTTCTCGGAATGGTCGTAGTGGAAGTAGTGGTACACAAGAGGTACTTGAAGAATCCAACGTCTTCGGGGCGATGATAGTGGTACACACGACGTCGGGGTACTTGTCGGTCCGGTCTTGGCAGTGTAGATGTACACATTATCAGGGTACTTGTCGCATCACCGGGTGTAGTCGTACACGTTCGGAGCGGAACTTGGCGTATCCATGTACTTGGCGTTCCAGCGTGGTAGTCGTTTGAGCGTCTGACAAAGCGGTACTTGGCGGTCTTCGAAAAACACTGGTAGTCGCGGTACATGTTCTTGGCGATTTCGTAGACGCGGCAGGGGTACTTGACGCATCCACGGAAGGGTCTTAACGTCCTTGGTGGATGAAGACTACGGTGCAAGGTGGTGGCGTGGAGTCAAATGACCAAGGCAAGGTGGCGCAGGAAGGCGAGGCTGGCGCAGGAGCTTGAGGGCGCGGGTGGCAGAGGCTACGATGCGACCGAGCTTCGGCCGTTGATGGCTCTGGTGGCCGACGCGGTCGATGGAGGAGGCGAACGGTGGGTCGGGCGTGCGATGATGACGATCGGCAGGGTCATGTGTGGGAGGCGGGGACGAGGCGCGGTCGATGGAGGACGGGGCGCAACACGTTGGCAGGACGGCGACGCTCGGCGCTAAGGAGGTGGAGCAGAGGAACGGGGTCACGATGGAGGAGGTGCTGGCGTGGTGCACGAAGGAAGAGGACGCGACGAAGGAGAAGGATGGCAGGGAGTCGCCGCAGAGGTGGAGCTCAGGGATCCTCGAGGCCATGGGGATGGCTGGTAGCATAAGGAGGCGCAGGCGATGACAGTGTGGGGATCAGGACGAGGGCGCGACGCTGCCCTCTCTCTGTGGCGGCGTCAGGAGGAAGGAGGGGATCGAGGGGAGTGACTGTGGGAGCGAGGGGAGGTGACGGTGATGAGGGGGAACGAGAGGGAGAGATTGGATCGGAGGATCGGGGCTAGGGTTATCAGCGGAGGCGGCTGGGTCTATGTGGGCCAAATCGACTAGTTGGGCCGCAAAGCTGGCTGGGCCAGTCCGGTTGGGAGGAAAATGGCCAGAGCTTGATCAGCTTTAAAAGGAAAAGAAACATGTTCTTTCCTTTTACACAAAAAAGGAAGTGTAGATATATTTTTTGGTAAGGCAAATAAATACAAGTTGAGCTCAAAACTGACATGGATCTACTTTGACATATTTCAAAGCACGACAACTTGAACCAGAGCAAATTGGAGAAAGATCAAAGTTAGAATATTTGGAAACGAGAGTGGTTTTAAATGCAAGTTTGTTTGGGTTGATTCCGTACGAATGGAATATTTATTGTAGCTCCCTAAAATATTGGGAGGATATGTTATAAAGAGAAATCACCATGTGAATATCCCTCAGTTTAAATGGACCGAGGATCCACATGATGTATTTAGTTGAGTTTTAAAAAGGGTTGCATGATGACATGATGCAATGCAAATGATGCAACAAACAAAACAAATCACACGACGAAACTCAGAGTAGCTGGAAGTCTTCTGGAGCGTCGGTCTCGGGGTGTCACAACTCTCCCACACTAACAGAGGATCTCGACCCGAGATCCTAGGGATAGCACCGGAGAGAAGCGGAAAAGGAAGAGGTAAAACAAAGTTGCTTCTTCGACAAACGAGTGAAACCAAAGAATCTTAGAGATTGCAAAAACTTGAAAGAAAGAAAGAATACAATAGAAATGAACAAGATTGCAAACAGTCCGTTGGACAAGAGGAACAAGGAATATGATGAGAACCAAGAGCTTAGGGGAGTAGATGGAATTTGAAGCCACTCCGGTTAAAATTAGCTGGACAAGGAATAGAATAAAGAATTCAGGCAGCACTTCGGTTGAAAAGAGATGCAAGACTTGATAAGATGAAAGAACTTGAATGAGAACACAACACTCTGGTTAAATGGATAAGCAAGAAAAATAATATGATCTTGACAAAACGAGGGGATGGGTGAAGAGAGGAACATCACAATGCCTCCAGAATGAAAGAATAGAAGCTAGATTGTTGGAAAGAAAAGAACGGAGAAGAAAGTGCCAACTTCTGCCACAATTGAACTTGGAAAGCATCCTTGCAAAGAAGGATTGAACAGAGTTGTTGGAAGATCAATACGAAAGGATATGATCCTCGTGGGCTTATGGAGACATCTCAAGATTATGAGGTGACAACCAGCCACTACCAAAAGATTGATTAGCTGAGAGGAATGAAGAAATGGAAAAACTTCTTCCACCGCGAGAATAGGAGGACACTTGGATCATTGATAAACACCATAATAGCAACATTCCTTAGGGAAGGCTTTAAGTGAAATCTATACCAAGATAACACTAACGAAGAAATTATTGGGTTGAAAAGATCTCGTGAATGAATTTAAAATGATGGGTTTAAATATGTCACTCTTGAAAACTTGTGAATCATGAAACACTAAGGGAAATTATCAAGAATGACATAACACCACCTCAAAAGATAATGGAGAAGAATTGTAGTTCGGAATGCAAGATGCAGAATGGTTGAACTCCTCAAAACAAAACATCTGTTGGGCACCCTGTTTAATTTTGAGTATAGCTTGGCGGATCATAACTTCAAGAGAAATCTGGAAGAACAATTGAAGAATGAAAAGAATCCTCGACGAACCACCATGTAGAGCCTCCATGAAGAACTCCGGTAATAAAAGGATGATAAGAAGAAAGAGAAGTTCAAAACACAAGGTGAAGCCTTGCGATGATTTAGATGGAGCTTCGCGACGAGATAATGTGGAAAACTTGGAACTCCATAAAAAAATGAAGCATCTCGAACCAAGAAATGTGACATGATGAACAACTCTAGAAAGAAGAAACTAGATCACTTGGATGAAACAACAATAAGTATTACGTTATGCGTATCCTTCACCAATTTAAATTGATGACAAGCAACGGATTTGGCATACTACTTATACTCATAGAAAGGATTAAGAGAGATATCGCGTAAACTAGAGAAAAGTCTTCAACGGTCCACCAGTAGGATTTAAACAACGAATAAATTAATATGAGAACATAGGAAGAGGAATCTTGAACAAACCGCCGTAAGAATTGGAAATGAGAGTAACAAAGGCACAATTCACTAGGAAGAATTGGAAAACGAATGAAGATACTTGCTGCAATTTAGATACATGAGAACGAAGAGATCATGAGCTGACTAAAGAGTATACTTAAACGATCCACCAGTAAGATTTGAAGAACAAGAGCTGAAGGCTGAGAATGAGTAATATTCAGAAATGATGGCCTTCAGATGATCGAGAAATGAAGCAACTTCTGAAATGCGTCGGATAGTTGAAAAGAATTCTCACAATCGAAAACAATTATGAGAGGATGGCATCAAGCTAGAACCATGAATCTTGAAGAGAATGGAGCAAGATTTCAGAGAAATCCTTCTTCGGTCTTCAAATGTTGAGAACGATGATGAGAACCACCATGAATTGTTGAGGCACCCCAGAATGAAGAATACAAAGTTTGAACCAATGATCAAAAGAATTTGAAAGCGATCTTGAAGAAGACATTTGACTGATGAAAATTCATTCTTACGTCAAACTTGGAAATGAATTTGAGAATCGCTCCTGATAATTAGAAGAGTCAGGTAAGATCCTGGAAAAAGACCTGTGGGTTAGGGCCCACTCAATGGAAAACGCCGTTGAGCGATTTTGAAGAGAGATTGCACCTGTTGAATTACATGACTTGAATGAGATAATAATCTCCAAATAGCTTGAACAGATCTTGAATGAAAGACGAGCCTTCTAATATATCTTCAGCACTCTAGAACAAATGAATAGCGAGAAGTGAATGATTAAGAGGTGCATCGGCATGAGAAAGCATTTACAACAAGGTAAGGAATATGATCAACACCGAAAGCTTGAATTGAATCCACCAGAGAAGAAAAGAGAACGAAGAATAATAAACTTTAAGCTCCGTTAGTATCTTCCTAAGAATCACCGGATAACAACATTGATGGAAAAGAATGGAGAGACTTCCCATCAATAAAAGGGTACTTGATTAATAAATCTGAGTCCTTTAAGAAAAAAAGGTGGGAGGGCGGGAAAAACAAAGGCAACTTGGGACGGATGGAAGAAACACCATTGAGAAAACTTAGAAATGATCTTGCGGATGGGGAGAATGATGGGATCATCTCGAAGAGAAGCGCAAAGGTTGGAAATAGAATTGGGATGACAATCTCGATAAATAAGAAGGATTAATATTCACATAGGAATATGAGAACACCGCTTAGGAAAGGTATGGAATCAACACTTGACATTGAAGCAATTCGAATACCACCAGACAAACGAAAAAAGATTTGGCTTGCAGAATAAGCCGAAAAAAATACATATGATAGAGATTTACCCAATCCCATATCATGCATCTGTTGGAAAGTTATTCTAGGAGCTACTTGAATTCCCACCTATAAACTCCCGAAACATTCTGCTTATGCAATCTGGTGTTGGGGATACAGGGGAAGCAATATGTCTCACCCAACTAAACAATCCCAACACCCAGCTGTATCCATCCGTCAACACATAGCCAAGAAAACTCCGGAAATCGTGTACCTCAACCTTCAAAAAGCATTCGTTATACTAGCTATGGCAATACTCCCGAACTCCCTCCCCAGTACTGGGTGGTGTCGTATGTATCTCACAACTAACTGCATAAAAGATATTTTCGATGTCGGCGAACTCAGGTATTCCAGAACTGCAACGATCAAATTGTGACGACAACACCTCGGAGCTCAACTCCTCGGGACACTGCCACAACTCCTAAATGTCAGGAGGCACCAAGAATAATGTTCTCGTCACAAGAATATCAGAACGATACCAAGATACCCGCGTGATCCTAAAATTTTTTTAGCAAAAAAGAGGAGAGGAAAGTCAAAACATCTACGTCAGGAGTCCTCACCAGAGCGACGAAGGGGGCTGAGTAGTAAAAAGAATCCTACTCTTCAATATATATAATCCTAAGACCCAAAACAGTTTTGTTCTAGACTCAACAACGTCAGTGGTTCGATCAAGCAGGGGGCTCCTAAGTTAGGGATGGCTCTGATTACCAACTTGTAACGCCCACGATGCGGCTATATACCCCACGTGTCGAGGCATGACTTAGAGGGATAACCGCATTGTGTTGTTGTTGCAAGAAGGGTCATCTTGACACAATCCCATGTAATAAACAAGAAAGGTACAAATAGAGTTGGCTTACAATTGCCACTTCACACAAAGATCATATAATTCATACATCATTCGGAGTACACACATAGTCTGACTACGGACAATACCAAAAGAAAAGAAGATAACCCCAAATGCTAGATCCCCGATCGTCCCAACTGGGCTCCACTATTGAGTATCAGGAAAAGACATGTAGTAACGGCCAAGGTCCTCATGGAACTCCCACTTGAGTTCGGTAGCATCACATGCACTGGTATCATCGGCACCTGCAACTGTTTTGGTAGTATCTGTGAGTCACGAGGACTCAGCAATCTCAAAACCCGCCAGATCAAGACTATTTAAGCTTATGGGTAGGATAAAGTGATGAGGTGGAGTTGCAGCAAGCGCTAAGAAAATATGGTGGCCAACTTACGCAAATAAGAGTAAGATGAGAAGCTACGCAACGGTCGTGAAACTAGAGCTGATCAACAAGTGATCCTGAAACTACTTACGTTCAAACATAACCCAATCTGTGTTCACTTCCCATCTACGCCGAAAAGAGAACATCACGGCTACACACGCGGTTGATGCATTTTAATTAAGTTAAGTATCAAGTTCTTACAACAGGATATTAACAAATTCCCAACTGCCACATAACCGCGGGCACGGCTCTTGAAAGTTTATAACCTGCAGGGGTGTCCCAACTTAGCCCATCACAAGCTCTCATGATCAATGAAGGATATTCCTTCTCCCGGAACAACCCGATCAGACTCGGAATACCGATTACAATACATTTCGACAATGGTAAAACAAGACGACCAAGACCGCCCGAATGTGCGGACAAATCCCAATAGGAGCTGCACATATCTCATTCTCAGGGCACACCAGATGAACACTACATACAACAACCGAAGACCCCGGGTGAAGGGGTGGCACCGCAAGTGGCTCTAGGTTGGACCAACACTCAGAGGAGCACTGGCCCGGGGGGGGGGGTAAAATAAAGATGACCCTCGGGTTTGCAACCCCAAGGGAAAGTTATAGGTTGTTAGGAAAATGTAAAACCAAGGTTGGGCATTGCTGGAGGTGTTTTATTCAAAGCAAACTGTCAAGGGGGTCCCATAATGCCAACCGCGTGAGGAACGCAAAATTAAGGAACATAACACCGGTATGACAGAAACTAGGGCGGCAAGAGTGGAACAAAACACTAGGCATAAGGCCGAGCCTTCCACCCTTTACCAAGTATATAGATGCATTAATTAAAATAAGAGATATTGTGATAACCCAACATATCCATGTTCCAACATGGAGCAATCTTCAGTTCACCTACAACTAACAATGCTATAAGAGGGGCTGAGCAAAAGTGATAACATAACCAAACAACGGCTTGTTAGGAAAGGTGGGTTAGAGGCTTGACATGGCAAGATGGGAGGCATGATAAAGAAGTGCTTGGTAGCGCGACATAATGATAGAGCAAACAACTAGCAAGCAAAGATATAAGTGATATCGAGGGTAATGGTCATTGAGGGAGTCCCGGACTAGGGGGTGTCCGAACAGCCGAACTATCATCGTCGGCCGGACTCCAAGACTATGAAGATACAAGATTGAAGACTTCATCCCGTGTCCGGATGGGACTTTCCTTGGCGTGGAAGGCAAGCTTGGCGATACGGATATGTAGATCTCCTACCATTGTAACCGACTCTGTGTAACCCTAGCCCTCTCTGGTGTCTATATAAACCGGATGGCTTTAGTCCGTAGGACGACCAAAAATCAGACCATAGGCTAGCTTCTAGTGTTTAGCCTCCTTGATCTCGTGGTAGATCTACTCTTGTAATACCCACATCATCAATATCAATCAAGCAGGACATAGGGTTTTACCTCCACCAAGAGGGTCCGAACCTGGGTAAAACATCGTGTCCCTTGTCTCCTGTTACCATCCTCCTAGACGCACAGTTCGGGACCCCCTACCCGAGATCCGCCGGTTTTGACACCGACATTGGTGCTTTCATTGAGAGTTCCTCTGTGCCGTCGCAATCAGGAGGGATGCCTTTTCTCGTCTTTAAAGACGGCGCCATCGTCAAGGGAGCTTTGGCCACCGGCCAAACTATCCAGCTGGGCGATTTTCTTATGACCGCCAGTTCGGCCACCGCTCCAACAATGACCTCACAGGTCATCAAAAGCGATCTTCACGTCAACTCGGAATTTGCCGAGCAGCTAGATCCGACGGAGCTCTCCTCTGTAAATGAGCTCTTCGATCGCATCGCCACCCTGGGAGTCGCTACAGACTATGATCAGATTGGGCTTAAAACCGATCTGAGAGAAATTAACTCTCCCCAGGCTACCCACCACGTTGTTGTGGTAGAGGAACAACGCGACGACTCTTCTCCTATGTTAAAAACCAGTTATGTCCGGATTCTCGATCCCTCCATGCCGGATTCCCGCGGAGGGACCGACTTCAATCAAGTACTGAACCTAAAGTCAGGCATCGGACCAGATCCGTTGGATAACATCCAACAATCCAAGCTTCCAAATCCGGAAACTTCTCGGCCTTTGAGCCTCAGATTGGCAGGGTTCCGAATTTAATTCCGCACGCCCACCCAAACATAAGTGATCTATCTCGAATACGGCAAGAGCCCGATGAAACAATACATCACTACTGGGCCAGATTCCTCTTGGTTATGGACAGGATAAAGGACTGCCGTGAGGAAAGCGCAATCTCAATTTTCTGCAAGAATTGCACGGACAAGGGAATCATGAACGCCATAAGTCATCGTGAAGTTACACGCTTTGCCGACCTGGCGACCATAGTACAAAAATACTGTGCGATGGAGAGTGCTTGGAAAACCGAAACCAGGTTTTGGGACAATCCGGCCCTGAACACAACCCTAGTTCGAAATAAAAGGGTGCGTCATACTCAAGCACCTGGGTTAAAAACCAAAAAGCAAAAAACCCCTAAAGGGCACGGAACCGTACTGGAGGGATGGCTCAACGGACCCTGTAAAATCCATAATACAGAGGGCGCCACTCCAACACATAGCCTTCGAGCATGTTGGATACTACGGCAGGTGGCCAAAAGTGGCGAAGGTTTTCTAGCCCCGGGTAACCAGCCCAACAGTACCAGTACGGTATTATCAGTCTTCGAGACTTTCGTATCAAATAATATGCGGAAACGAACAATCTGCAGCCCCGCCGAAGTCTACCAAGTAGCAACAGCAAATCCATGGAGCGACACGGCTATCACCTTCAATGCCAGCGACGAACCTAAATTCCGAACAGCCCGAGCACCAGCCGCATTGGTCCTCAGTCCGATAGTGGACGGCTTTCATCTCACCAAGGTACTCATGGATGGCGGCAGTGGATTAAACCTCATCTACGAGGAAACCCTCCAAAAAATGGAAATTGACTGGAGCCGCATTGAGCGAAGAAGCACAACCTTTAGAGGAATAATCCCTAGTCGGGAAGTACACTGCACAGGAAAAATCACACTAGATGTAGTGTTCGGCTCACCGGACAATTACAGGTCCGAGGAGGTCGCGTTCCAAGTGGCCCCGTTCGGCAGCGGATATCACGCCTTGTTGGGGCGAGAGGCATTCACAATTTTCCAAGCTATACCCCATTACGGGTACATGAAGCTTAAAATGCCTGGGCCCAATGGAATCATCACTCTTGTCAGTGATCCAGATATAGCACTCCGCGCTGAAAATAAGACAGCCGCACTAGCCCTAGAGGCACTATCCGAAGCCCTAGCGGCAGAGGAACTCACTGCGCTGTGCTCCACGGTGGCTAGGGACAATGTGATACTCGATAAGAGATCTAAGTCCACCTCTTTTAAACCAGCAAACAAAATAGTCAAATTCCAGGTCCATCCAACGGACCCTACAAAGACGGCCTCCATTGGGGCACAATTAAACCCTGATGTAGAAGCCGCACTACGAGAATTCCTTCGGGAAAATTGGGACATTTTTGCCTGGCACCCTTCAGACATGCCAGGAATCCCACGCAGGCTGGCAGAACACAGCCTAAATATCCTAAAAGGATTCAAGCCAGTTAAACAGGCTCTTCGGCGATTTTCCGAACCCAAAAGACACGCAATGGGAGAGGAGCTAGCCAAACTCTTAGAAGCCGGATTCATCAGAGATATAAAACATCCGGACTGGCTAGAAAACCTGGTAATGGTACCTAAAAAGGACAAATCCTGGCGCCTTTGTGTCGATTTCAAAGACCTTAACAAGGCCTGCCCAAAGGATCCTTCCCCCCTCCCCCGCATCGACCAAATCATCGATGCTACCGCAGGGCACGATTCATTGTGCTTCCTCGACGCATACTCCGGATACCATCAAATTAAGATGGCGGAGAAAGATTAGGCCGCAACGGCATTCATTACTCCACACGGACCATTCTGCTTCAACACAATGCCCTTCGGACTCAAAAACGCCGGCGCAACCTATCAGCGCATGATTCAGACATGTCTGGCTACCCAGATAGGCAAAACAGTGGAGGCATACATAGACGATGTGGTCATTAAGACCAAACACATCAAAACTTTAGTAGACGATTTGAGGCTTACATTCGACAACCTCCGAGCATACGACATTAAGCTCAACCCGGAAAAATGTGTTTTCGGCGTACCAGCCGGAAAGCTCTTGGGCTTCATTGTATCCGGTAGAGGAATTGAAGCAAACCCAGCCAAGATCCGAGCTCTGTCACAATTGGATATCCCAAAAGACCTCAAACAAATACAAAAACTAACTGGATGCGTGGCGGCTCTAAGCCGCTTCATCTCCCGTTTGGGAGAAAAGGCACTGCCCCTCTATAGCCTCCTCCGGCGCACCGAACACTTCGAATGGACGGATGCTGCCACGACCGAACTCGAGGAAATTAAGGCCATATTGGCAACAAATCCGGTCCTAGCCGCACCCAACCTGGGCGAACCGATGTTATTATATATCGCGGCAACACATCAAGTTGTCAGCGCGGTACTCGTCGTAGAACGAGAAACAGAAGGGCACAAATTCCCTCTTCAAAAACCAGTGTACTACGTATCCACTGTCTTAACTCCATGCAAGTCCCGGTACCCACATTATCAAAAAATAGCGTACACGGTGTTCATGGCATCCCGCAAGCTACGACACTACTTTCAAGAGTGTTCCATAACGGTGGCCTCCGAAGTACCTCTCAACGATATTATAAACAATCGTGATGCGACGGGCAAGATTGCAAAATGGGCCATTGAGCTCTTACCATTTGACATAACCTACAAACCACGGCGAGCTATAAAGTCGCAAGTTTTGGCTGACTTCATCGCCGAATGGACGGAAGCCGAACTCCCTAAAGAGTACGGCGCATACTCCAATTGGATCATGCATTTCGACGGCTCCAAAATGTTGGCTTGCTTGGGGGTTGGCGTCGTCTTAACGTCCCCAACCGGAGACACAGTCCAATACGTACTTCAAATAATGTACACAGACTCCAACAACGTAGCCGAATACGAGGCCCTTCTACATGGTCTCCGGATGGCAATCTCCATGGGTATTCAACGCCTAGAGATGCGCGGGGATTCAAACCTTGCAATATCCCAAGTAAATGGAGACTTTGACGCCAAGGATCCAAAAATGGTAGCCTACCGTAACGCTGTCCTAAAAATGTCAGCTCGGTTCGAAGGACTCGAATTCCACCATGTAGCCCGGGATAATAACCAGGCAGCAGACGTGTTGGCACGCATCGGCGCAAAACGCGACGCCGTCCCTCCAAACATCTTCCTGCAGTGGCTCTTTAAGCTATCCGTATTACGGGAAGAGGAGTTCGGAAATAACAACCCGGAAACAACCGCACCATCCAACACGGAACATTCTGACACAATCGGCGGCTCAGCCAATGAAATAACACCTTCAGCCCACGAAATAATGGCAGTAATTGCCCCGTGGACGGAACCATTCCTAGCCTACTTAATTAGGCAGGAACTTCCCGAAGACCAAAATGAGGCCCGCTGCATAGTTCGGCGATCTAAAGCCTACAAGGTCCATGAGGGAGAACTTTATAAGAAAAGCACAACCGGAGTCCTTCAAAGGTGTATCTCCGAAGAGGAAGGGCGAAATCTCCTGGCTGAAATTCACGCCGGACTCGGTGGGCACCACGCCGCAGCCCGGGCACTTGTAGGCAAGGCCTTCCGTACATGATTTTATTGGCCGACAGCCCAGGCAGATGCTCAGGACCTAGTCCAAAGATGCGTCGGTTGCCAGCTCTTTGCTAATCAAAGCCACATGCCACCCACCGCCCTCAAAACTATACCCATCACTTCGCCGTTCGCGGTCTGGGGGCTTGACATGGTTGGACCCCTTAAAGGGGGAACCCACAAGCAAAAATACTTATTGGTCATGGTGGACAAATTCACCAAATGGATAGAGGTCAAGCCGGTTAAAACGGCCGAATCCGGACCGGTGATAGAATTCATATCCGGGGTAGTACACCGTTTTGGCGTCCCCCATAGCATCATCACTGATAACGGCACGAATTTCACGGCCGACGAGGTTAAACTCTGGTGCAAAAACATGGGCATCAAGCTCGACTACGCTTCAGTCTATCACCCTCAAATAACGGTCAAGTCGAACGAGCAACCGGTCTAATCATGAGTGGCATTAAACGCAGATTAGTGCGATCCCTCACGAAATCTAACACGCACTGGGTAGAGGAGCTCGACTCCGTACTCTGGGGGCTGCGGACCACGCCAAACTGCACTACCGGATTCACACCATTTTTATGGTATACAGCGCAGAGGCAGTTTTGCCCTGCGATATAATTCATGACTCACCTCGCGTGCGCATGTACGAAGAAAGAGAAGCCGAGTTGGATCGGTAGGACAGTTTGGACGCCTTAGAGGAGGAGCGCAACGTGGCAAAATCCCGTTCCGCATTCTATCAGCAGCAGGCTCATATATATCAAAGGAGGGAAGTACGGGACAAAACTTACAATGTGGGCGAGCTAGTTCTACGCCCGTCGGACAAGAAAAAGGACAAACTTAAGCCCAAGTGGGAAGGTCCCTTCATCATCGACCAAGTCCTTACTGGCGGTGCATACCGTCTACGCAACACATCTAACAACCGACTCGAGCTGAACCCATGGAACACAGCCCGTCTCCGAAGATTCTACGCCTAAGCGCCGGACTCAGAGTTCGTCTCCTTCCTCCGTCCATCTTTCATATTTTTTTGTTGTCTTTTGTTTCCCTCCCTTTTCCTCCCTCTTTCAATAAAAGCCTTCGAGGGTGATCTGCGCATTGTTTGCACACACTCGATGTGCTACTCGCACTCGTTATACCTGGGGGCTTCTTTAAAAGAAGCTTATTTATGCAGGCTGAATGCCCAACACATGTGTCATACTTCCGCATGTACCTTTTACTCAGCATTATATGCATCGATATGACTTAAGTTTTGGCCAAGCTGGGTTGCCTGGCTCCTGTGCTTACCCCTACGTTCCCGATTGTTCGGCTAGGAGGTAAAGGGAGCACCTCTGCGATTGTTACTGCCGGGTCAGCCGGATGTGTACCTCAGACTGGGTGAAGCCGAAGGCTAGCGTTCTTAAGGGAATATTCGGTCGGTGACTTGAAAGATGATTTATTACTTATTTATTTATCTGCCCCCAGATGCTTTTTCTGCTCTTTTCGCAGTCTGGACATGCACTTTAGGGCATGCCTCCCAGGGAAAGGAACCCCTAACGGAACTATTCTCCCTGGAAGATGTTTCTTACTAACCATGTAATATAACATAGCTAGTTGGGCACTTGTCTGATAAAGCACTTATGACCCCTACGCCTGGTCTCCATGCATGCCCCGGTTTTTGTATAACCGTGAGGGTATTCGGACACACTCCGGACTGTTGGGTCCCGAGGTTGAAGCGAAAAGGCCGCAAAGACAAACGATCTACAATCCGGCTAGAAGGCATTTTACATGTCATTTTAAATTACATCGTCAAACTGACTGATTGTACTCCTCTTCAATCCCATCTAACAGGCTGTCTAGTTTACAGTCCCGTTGGGAATATTTCGCGGCCAACTCTACTTGGTCGTACATCAGGCTCACGGGGATCTCCTTCCCATCGGGCCCCACAGGTCCGACCTCGGCCATGTGGTTTGGATCAACCTTCATGTACCGCGTCTTCACCATGGCCCAGGCCTCCCTGGCGCCTTGCCGGCAGGCCGATATCTTCCATAGACGGAAGCGCTGCCGTACTCCCTGAAGCTTCTTAGCAAGCCCTCCAAGACCCTCGGGTAGGGAGACGGAAGGCCATAAGGCCTGAACGACGCCGCTCATCACCTGCCGGACATGTTCATGCAGTTGCAGCAGCTCGGGAAGAAGGTCACCCGTGGAACCAGGCATTTCCTCCGCCGGACGACCCGTGAGCACACCTACAGACACATTTCTGTCAATCGACTTCCTCGCCGAACTCTTCTTTTCAAAAGAGTTTGCTCAAGCACTTACTATAAATGCCGCGACGAAGCCGCTGATTCTCCTTTACGGAATTAGACAGCTGGACCCGAACACCTTTTAGTTCTTCGCCCAGCTAGGTGTTGGCATCTTGGAGTTTGTTCCTCTCCTGCTGCACCCTCATAAGCACCTTCTCGCCGGCCTTCGGCTGGCGCAGCAGATGTTGCTTGTCCGGATCTAGTCCGGCACCCTCTGCAATATTATTGTCAGACTAAATGCACACGTCGCACTTCATAAACTACTTATCTTTTCGAAATATGTATTACCAGAGGGGGTCTCTATGGCTCCCTCCGCGGTGGCTAGTGCGGCCTCAAGTTGGGCCTTGCATTCTTGAAGCTCCTGGGATAGGTGGGTATTCTTCTCCGTATGATCCTGCATAACAAATGATCCTTAAATCAGTTAGTTTAACTACTTTAAGTCTCGGGGGCTACTGGCATATATAGCTATTAAAATTCCCCACCCGTATGTCTTTCACATACTGCTCCGTGGCTCTGGTTAAACCATCTTGAGCAGCACGGAGGTGCGCGTCTCCCGCATTAAAGGCATTCAATGCCTCGGGGGAGAAACACGCGTCATGAAGAACTGTCCGACGGCGCCTGTGATTCATGGAGCTCTCCACCTCAGACCTGGTGGCGGACAACCTGTCGGCATCCTCCGTTGGAGGAGCATCCGGCTCATGCCTTGCGCTCGCCTCCCCCTCCGGACCAGGTGTTGGAGCCTGGCTGGCGAAGGCCTGGTTGGCAACCTCCCCGGGCATAGTCCCGCGAGCGTTCTTTCTCCTGGAAGAATCATGAGCATTAATATACCCCCCCAGGAGTCTTTCCCTTAAAGACAATGGTGCGCCATACCTTTGCGGCGATGTTTCGATTCGCGCCGCACTCCTCTTCCGCCTGCTGGGCCGCACTGACCCTGGTTGGTCAGTCGCCGCGGGCTCGGCTTCCCGCCGTAAAGGCACCTCCTGCAAAGCACCGTTGGTACACGGTGGTCAGAAATAAGCATTAAAAAAGTAATGGTGTCAGGACTTCGGTCGTACTCACCTGGGAAGCCGGAGATAAAACGGGGTAGTCAGCCGTAATGGCGACTAGAGCATTGTCTATGCTGAGCTGGTGGAACACCCCGTCAATCAGTTCCAGCATTATGTCCGGATCCTCTCCGGAGGCCGGGTCAAGCGATCTTCCCGGATCCTCGGGTTGTGGAGTCGGACTTTCTATGCCCTCCACATCCCGGCGCAGTTCCTGCGTCGAAATCATAAAGTAAGACACTTATCTTTGAAAGCACGGATCGGATACATAAACGTCTGCTTACCCAGCTCCGAGGGTTATTCATGGAGAATCCATTCAATGGACTCGTGCGGAGGAAGTCCTCCCTCTCCCCTTGTACAAGCCGGACATGATCTTCACCAGATCGGCGGCCGATCCCGGCCCCTTGCGGCCATGACGGGTGGCATCATTCTCCCCATTGAAATCCCACATGGGGTGGCCCCTATATTGGAGCGGCTGCACCCCTCGCATAATGCATGTGGCCATGACTCCAATCATGGTCAGTCCGAAATGGGCCAGTAACCTTATCCGGCCCATCAGATATTGGACGCTCCTATCATCCTCCCGTCGAGGGCTCCGCGGGCGCCAACTCAGGCGTTTTCTCATAGGAGCGTTGCTAAACTCCGGGAGGCCGATCCGAACTGGATCCGGCAGCGGGGCGTCTTCCATATAGAACCATTCCGAAGGCCAGTCTTCGGATGCCTTCTTCGGGGTTCCGGATAGATATCCGGTCCCGGCGATGCGCCATATTTCGGCTTCGCCCACTTGATATATCGACCCCTCGTGAGAACGGGGTACGAGGCAAAACAATCTCTTCCACAACGCAAAATGGGGCTCGATGCCCAAGAACAGCTCGCAAAGAGCTACAAAGCCCGCGATGTGCAAGATGGAGGCAGGTGTGAGGTGGTGAAGTTGGAGTCCATAGAACTCCAGGAACCCCCGGAGAAACGGATGTATGGGAAATCCGAGTCCCCTTATTAGGTAGGGGACGAAGCATACCCGCTCTCCTTTGGAGGGATTGGGGACGCTCTCCGCCTACTTCCCGCCCTTGTAGGTGGCGAGTCCGGCTCGAACCAGAACCATAAAGGCTAGGGGAAGATATCCCTCTACTTGGAGCATCACTAACTCGCTATGCGGGACCGAACATCTCGTCCAATCTCCTGGCTGAGGACTGGGAGCGCGAGAGGAGGAGCCGCGTCGACTGTCCATGTTGGAATGGATTTCTGTCGGATGCGCTTCGATGAGAACTTGCGGAAGGAGGATGGTGTGATTTGGATCTGGATCCTCGCCTCTCTTATAGGCAGCTTATTCGCGCAGCTAGGGGGTATAGTGTAAAAATACCCTGGCTTTTCGTTTCATACGACACGTGGAAGAGGGCCATTATTGGACGTAGAAGCCAAGGAGCGCAACATTTATAAGGAAACCGGACACTGTTTGGTAAACACATGGAATATGGAGGAGAACCCGCCTTGCAAACGCCGAAGACAATATACGCGCCGGACTCGTCGTCATTGAAGCCTGGTTCGGGGGCTACTGAGGGAGTCCCGGACTAGGGGGTGTCCAGACAGCCGAACTATCATCGTCGGCCGGACTCCAAGACTATGAAGATACAAGATTGAAGACTTCGTCCCGTGTCCGGATGGAACTTTCCTTGGCGTGGAAGGCAAGCTTGGCGATACGGATATGTAGATCTCCTACCATTGTAACCGACTCTGTGTAACCCTAGCCCTCTCCGGTGTCTATATAAACCGGATGGCTTTAGTCCGTAGGACGAACAACAATCAGACCATAGGCTAGCTTCTAGGGTTTAGCCTCCTTGATCTCGTGGTAGATCTACTCTTGTAATACCCACATCATCAATATCAATCAAGCAGGACATAGGGTTTTACCTCCATCAAGAGGGCCCGAACCTGGGTAAAACATTGTGTCCCTTGTCTCCTGTTACCATCTGCCTAGACGCACAGTTCAGGACCCCCTACCCGAGATCCGCCGGTTTTGACACCGACAGTCATCTTGCCCGAAATCCCACTAGGAAGAAGATCGAGTCCAAGAAGTAGACGAACCAACATAGTCAAACGAATCCTCACAATCCGCAACGTTACCGGAACTAAGAAAAAACACCGGAAAGAAGCAAACAACATGCTAAACAACCATCACATAACATGGCATGATGCACATTCAAGTATGATGCATGTCCGGTTTAAATATGCATGGCATGGCAAAGTGCACAAACAACACTACAATTTAAGTGGAGCTCAATATACAACGAGTTGCTTATTGGCAAAACACCACATTGACATATTTAGTTTAATCTAGTTTAAGCTACCCAACAATATAAAATGTTGTTAAACATGGCAAGAGGTGAAGCAAAATTAATCTACCTATCTAGACAAGTTTAAATGAGGCCGGAAACAACAAACAACAATTCCGAAAAAACCATATGTTATTTAGCAATTTTAATGCAAACAACAATTTTAAACATTTTAAATGTTGTTATCATGATGTGGATGACATATGCAAGTTTTATGCAATTTTATGAAAATTTTGACATAAGCATGTTATGAAGCATTTGGTCACCATGGCGGAACAAAAGGGGCGCCATGGCAACGACAACGAAAATGGTGCCACAACAACATTTCGATGATCCGACAACTCATTGAGATACTGGCGCAAAAGAAAGTATGGGAGTGAGCATGTCATGCAAAATATGATGGGGAGTGATCCCGCTACCGGGTGTCCCACGGGTCGTCGTCATGGCAATGAGGAGGAACTTGCAAGGATCAACTCGGACACAGTGCACACACGAGCACCTCATACAACACACATGCATTTGGTCCACGGGTGATCGTCTCGTTGGTTATACCTTTGAAGCGTGCATTTTCGGAGCGGATCGAGTTTGAAGCGGCGTAGAGGAAGTAGACGTTCTCGGAACGGTCGTAGTGGAAGTAGTGGTACACATTCGTTTTCGGAGAGGTACTTGAAGAATCCAACATCCTCGGGGCGATGGTAGTGGTACACACGACGTTGGGGTACTTGTTGGTCCGGTCTTGGCGGTGTAGATGTACATGTTGTCGGGGTACTTGTTGCATCATCGGGTGTAGTCGTACACGTTCAGAGCGGAACTTGGTGTATCCATCTACTTGGCGTTCCGGTGTGGTAGTCATTAGAGCGTCTGACAAAGCGGTACTTGGCGGTCTTCGAAAAACACTGGTAGTCACGGTACACGTTCTTGGCGATTTCGTAGACGCTGGTAGTCGCGGTACGCGTTCTTGGCGATTTTGTTGACGCGACAGGGGTACTTCACGCATCCATGGAAGGGTCTTGGCGTCCTTGGCGGATGAAGACCGTGGTGCGAGGTGGTGGCTTGGGGTCAAACGACCGAGGCATGGTGGCGCAGGAAGGCGAGGCTGGCGCAGGAGCTTGAGGGCGCGAGTGGCAGAGGCTGCGACGATGTAACGCCCACGATGCGGCTATATCTCCCATGTGTCGAGGCAAGACTTAGAGGCATAAGTGCATTGTGGTTTTGTCGCAAGAAGGGCCATCTTCACACAATCCCATGTAATGAACAAGAAAGGGATAAATAGAGTTGCCTTACAATCGCCACTTCACACAAAGATCATATAATTCATACATCATTAAGAGTACACACATATTCCGGCTACTCACAAATCCAAATGAAAAGCAGATAACCCCAAATGCTAGATCCTCGATCGTCCCAACTGGGCTCCAGTACTGATCATTAGGAAAAGACACGTAGTAATGGCTAAGGACCTCATCGAACTCCCACTTGAGTTCGGTAGCATCACCTGCACTGGTATCATCCGCACCTGCAACTGTTTTGGTAGTATCTATGAGTCATGAGGACTCAGCAATCTCAAAACCCGCGAGATCAAGACTATTTAAGCTTATGGGTACAATGTGGTAATGAGGTGGAGTTGCAGTAAGCACTATGCAAATATGGTGTCTAACATACGCAAATAAGAGTAAGATGAGAAGATACGCAACGGTCGTGAAGCTAGAAGTGATCAAGAAGTGATCCTGAAACTACTTACATTCAAACATAACCCAAACAACATTCACTTCCCAAACTCCGCCGAAAAGAGACCATCACGGCTACACACACGGTTGGCACATTTTAATTAAGTCAAGTGTCAAGTTCTCTACAGTCGGATATTAACAAATTCCCATCTACCACATAACCGCGGGCACGACTCTCAAAAGTTTATACCCTGCAGGGGTGTCCCAACTTAGCCCATCACAAGCACTCACGATCAGTGAAGGATATTCCTTCTCCCGGAAAGACCTGATCAGTCTTGGAATCCCGG
Source organism: Triticum aestivum (assembly GCF_018294505.1). NCBI lineage: Eukaryota > Viridiplantae > Streptophyta > Magnoliopsida > Poales > Poaceae > Triticum > Triticum aestivum. Next base: position 232,753,178 of record NC_057813.1, read on the forward strand.
TCACAAGACGTTTCGACAATGATAAAACAAGACTAGCAAGACCGCCCAGATGTGCCGACAAATCCCGATAGGAGCTGCACATATCTCGTTCTTAGGGCACACTGGATGAACACTATGTACAACAACCGAAGACCCTGGGTGAAGGGGTGGCACCGCAAGTGGCTCTAGGTTGGACCAACACTCAGAGGAGCACTTGCCCGGGGGAGTTAAATAAAGACGACCCTCGGGCTCGCGAAAACCCAAGGGAAAGTTATAGGTTGTTAGGCAAATGTAAAACCAAGGTTGGGCCTTGCTGGAGGAGTTTTATTCAAAGCAAACTGTCAAGGGGGTCCCATAACCCCGACAACGTAAGGAACGCAAAATCAAGGAACATAACACCGCTATGACGGATACTAAGGTGGCAAGAGTGGAACAAAACACCAGGCATAAGGCCGAGCCTTACACCCTTTACCAAGTATATAGATGCATTTATTAAAATAATACATATTGTGATATCCCAACATAAACATGTTCCAACATGGAGAAATCTTCAACTTCACTTGCAATTAACAACACTATAAGAGGGGCTGAGCAAAAGTGGTAACTTAGACAAACAACGATTTGCTAGGAAGGTGGGTTAGAGGCTTGACATGGCAATATGGGAAGCCCGGTAAACAAGTGATAGGTAGCACAACAGATAGAACGAAGCAACTAGCAAGCAAAGATACTAGTGATATCGAGGGTAATGGTCATCTTGCCTGCAAAGTTCTCAGAGTTGTCGAAAGCTTGCTCCACGTTATCGTACTCAATAGGTTCCTCGTTCATGAACTCATATCCCGGCTCAACCCAAAGGAAGAACACAAGCAATGCAACAACAATCAATCATGGTGCAATGCGCAAGCAACATGATGCAAGACATGGCATGGAATGCAAGATATGACGTGCAATGCATATGGGTACTCCAGAAGGGAAAAGATGATCAAGGCATCAACTTGGCAAATCAAGTATGCCGCTAGGAAGAGTGAGTGATTTTGGTCGAAATCAATATAAAGATCACCGGAAACGGGTGCACGGTTTGCAAATGACAAGCAAAACAAAAATGATGCAAAACTGCGCTTAACAACATCGTCGCACTTATGATGCATCATGAAACTATGCTACAACATTCCAACACAGCAATAAAGCACATGGAATTAACGTACACATGACAAAGAGCAAATAACATCAAAGCATCATATGCATATGGCTCATGGATTAGTGGGAACCAACATTACAAGATTAAATGTTGAAACCGTTTTAACAAGTGTAAAACAGCAACATTATCATAGCATGTTTGCAAGCATGAAACAGAGGTCATATGATATCCAAAATTATCAAACCTGGCTTCTAGACAAATAATTCATATCATAATTCAATTCATGTAATTGGAGCATCTCCAAAAGAGGCATGTATCAACTAATATTAAGCTCACAACATGGCATCATGAAGTTAATAGAAATCTGGAACATTATATAAGCAAGTTCATGGCAATGAAAACATATGCTACATGAGATATATAGGGCATCAAAAGGCATGACAAGATATATAATAACATGTACATCAAAACATGTCAACTAAGCACCTCCAAATTATGCGTGGATTAATTGGTAGCATCAAGAGAACATGGCATCATGATATGACAGATTCAGCATTGACAGAACATTAACAGCGAGTACCCCACTTGACGAGCTTGTTGCACTCACTATAGGGCATATCAAAATACATGGATTGCACCCCTTTAAATATGGCATGATTACGCTCCTAAAACATGTAGACATGATGAACAAAAGAGAATCGCACAAAAAGATACAAAAAAGACAAATAGGTAAGTTACAACAGTTTTCAGTAGTTAACAGCAACATGCACTTTTGCAATAGGGATTAAGATATCTATATGCACCCTAACATGAATTCAAAGCACACCAACTTGTAGAGCATGAAGATCATAACATTTGCATATCAAGATCATCATCATAGGATGACGAGGTACGAAGTTACACCACTCACAAGATACATAAATGATGTTAATAGTCAGCAGATTATATCACTTAGCAGTTTTGCAATGAAGATTAAGACATCAATATGGACAGTAATATGAATGCAAACTACACCAGCATGAAGAGCATCGAGAGATGAATATTTTGACATATCATATGCGCAAATCGGAGTTAGGTGCAAGGAGATATGACATGAAGGACAGGGGCACATATTATGAACGTTTCGGGACTTGGAAGAAAACGAGTGGGGTTCAGCCTTTCCAGATATAGGGTTCCGGGTGCGGTTCCCGAGGATCATCGGATATGCTCGCCGGAGCACGAGGGTCTGGCGACCGGAGCAGCTGGAGGCTCGCTGGAGAGGTGCGGAGCCGGCCGGAGATGACGGCACGGGGCGGCGCGGTCCCGCGGCGGGGTGCGGCACCGGAGGACGGTTGGCGGCGACAGCGAAGGGCGGCGGGCGGCGGAGTGCTGGCGAGTTGTGCGGGCGGCGCGGAGCCTCGGGCGG